>NC_029772.3:42692123-42742259 GCF_000817695.3 Arachis duranensis | reverse complement strand
TATTTTAGTGTTTATGAAGAAATTAAAAAAATGACTTTTCTCAATTAAATTTTTTTTTATTTCTCTTCTCTTTCTCTTAAAATAAGCACTTTTAGAATTAAAAATTTAAACACAAAATAATTTATTTATAAATATTTATTATTTAAATTATTTTTTAAAAATAATTTAATTAAGTTGTTTTAAGTTATTTTTCAAAAGCATTTATTGTGTGTTTCAATATGATATTTTACAGCCAGATTTTTTCAAACAAAAAAATAATCCAGACGATAATATCTGGCGCCATTTAAACTTGTTTTACGCCATAATTTTGCAACAGATTATTTTGGCATTTGCAATCCGATGGTAATATTTTGCACAACAAATTTTAGTAATAATCGTTGAATTTTTCCACGATAAATTCCACCGTAACTGGTAATTACAGTGAAAAAGTTTAGCAGTAAATCACTAATTCTGACAATCACTAATTCTGACAATAATAGTGTCATGTGTGATAAATTCGTTGTCTTTTAATTTTATATTTTCTTTTATTCTTTATGTATAGTTGGTTAGGTTCTACGGCAGACTTGGATTTAGAGAGGTGTGCCAAGTGAGTGGCTCATCAATTGGGGATATTCCACACATGCTGGTTTGGGGAGGTGTTGGTACACGGATGGATGCCAGCATTGAGGAACTCATGCTCAAATGGTGTACCAGATTCAAGAAAAATCAAAGCCCTCAATCATGACTGATCCCATTACAATTTCCTATGTTTTGAAGTTTTTTTTATGTTTTTGTACAAAGAAGGCCCTAAGGCCGAAAAATTTTTTGAAGTTTGATTTTAAATATGTATGATTTTCTTTACAATCTCGTTACTAACTAACAAGAATTATGCCAATTCCTACTAATTTTAATTGGGCTGAATTCTAAAGTCCATTTCATTTAAAAAGTCACATTTCTAATTAGTCAAGATTAATCCTAATGTCTTATATTTATTATTATAAATCTAATTTACTTAAAATTTTCATTGTCTAATTACATTTTCTGTCACTTGACCTTTAGAGCTATAGATTGTTAGTATAGTGTAAGTCAAGAGCTATTATATATAGTGCGTGTTAGTAGCTTAGTTAAGTTTATCAGGTAAAAAGGTTCACCAAATTCATTATTGTTAGTTAGTTAGAAAGGTTTTATTCTACTACAGCTGAGGTGCATTGTAGAAGGTGTATATATATGTATGTTGACTCTTCTAATAATTGAGATTTACCATTTTATCCTATCAAGTTTTATAATTGTATCTTTCTCTCTGAAGTTCTCTCTCTCGAAGGTGCTGCTACCCACACCATCGACACCTTCTAACATGGTGCTGTGAGCGTGGAGTGTGGCAAGCACTGAGATTCAGATTGAGAAAGACATAGCTTGATCTGAAATCTTGTCAATTTTGTAAGAGCTCAGTTACGGTAATGGTGATCCAAGTTCTCACTTTCTACCCTCGCCCTGCAATCTCGATCTGGATTTCAATTTCAGTCTCGAATTCAATATCGAACTGACGCTAGGGTTCGTGATTTCTTCTCAATTCGTTGATTCACACTCTCCGCTGAGGTTAGGGTTGGCATTGGGTCCGACCTCTTTCTTCCAATTCTCCATTCAACATCTCCCCTGTTTTCTTCCAATCCTTCTCCAAATTCTCAAGTATGATCTCTTCCTTCTTCTTCTGATTTCTTCTCTTCCTACAAACTCAAACGACAGAGCTTGATGAGAGTATGCTCCCTCCCACTCCCTTCAATTGTGAGGCAGCAACTCCGATCAACGAGATTGTAGGAAGAAGGTTGTTCAATCGTGATTGCTTGATGGAAGGTGTCAACGCAGAGGCGTTCATGAACTTCTTGAACCAGATCACAGCATT
Source organism: Arachis duranensis (assembly GCF_000817695.3). NCBI lineage: Eukaryota > Viridiplantae > Streptophyta > Magnoliopsida > Fabales > Fabaceae > Arachis > Arachis duranensis. The sequence continues at coordinate 42,740,380 of NC_029772.3, read as the reverse complement.
TCAAGCGAACCTTACCAAGAAGAACACCAAACCGCATCAAGATTCGACAAGCATTTACTACCTTTATCCATCTGAAAGTACTGGTACACCTCTTTCCACTGTTATACTTGATGGTAAAAATTATGATGACTGGAGTAGAGCTATACTTTGGGGGCTGAAGGGAAAGAACAAAGTAAGGTTTGTTGATGGTAGCCTGCCTATACCTGATAAGGATGATGAAAATTTTGAAGCATGAGATAGATGTAATACATATGTTGTGGCATGGATTAATCACTCTCTCAGTCCTGATATATCACGAAGTGTCGTCTGAAACACTGTGGCAAGTAGTTTGTGGACTGAATTGAAGCGCAGATACTGTCAAGGGGATAGATTTAGAGTGGCAGAATTACAGGAGGAGCTTTTTGCAATTAGGCAAGGAGACCTTGATGTAACATCTTATTTCACTAAGTTGAAGACTATTTGGGAAGACTTTGAAAGTTTTAGATCTATTCCTGACTGTCAATGTTCAAAAAAGTGTAGCTGTGGCCTAGGTATAATGCGACAGTATAGAATTGAGGATCAAGTAACTCGGTTTTTAAGAGGCCTAAATGAGCAGTTTTCGAATGTTAGGTCTCAGATTATGTTGTTGGATCCACTCCCTGATATGAATACTGTACTCTCCATGTTGACACAGCAGGAACGCCAATTCCTGAATAAGGACATTAATCCAGAAGTCAAAATTGCCTATGCCGCTACTCCCTCAAACACAGCAAACCCAGAAAATGGCATTTGGAAAGGGAGGGGTAGAGGCGGAAGGAGTCAAGGAGGGAGAGAAAAGGTGCAATGCTCGCATTGTGGAAAGTTGGGCACAACATTGATGTGTGTTACAAGAAACACGGCTACCCACCGAACTTCAAAGGACGCAATGCTGTAGAAGGAGTTGGAAATTTTGGAAATTTTGCAACCTCCCTAGTCACTGAGGGTGATTCAGAGAAGCTCAATGAGAAGAACCTTTCATCACGTTCTGCTCATTTGGAAAAGGTTGGGGTGACACATTGGAGTTCACTCTTGAACAAAAGCAAGCATTGCTTACTCTTCTTAACAAGAGCTTAGGAGAGCACTCCCATAACATGAACCTGATGGCATCAAAGGTTTCACCCGATATACCTCATCAAGGTAAATTGGAGCATCCAACAGTTTTTCCTCTAGGAATGGTAGGAACAATTTTGCATTTTAAAACCAGCATTAATGCATTAGATGTTTCTCCAAATAAATTCTTGTCTTGGGTAATTGATACAGGTGCTACTGACCATGTATCTTATTGCCTAAGTGATTTTCATACATATAAACAAGTAGCTCCCATAATAGTTAAGCTGCCCAATAGGGCCTGGACTACAAGCACTATCATGGGAACTATTATTTTTTCCAATGAACTTCTACTGCATAATGCTTTATACATTCTATCCTTCAACTTCAAACTAATTTCGGTTTTAAAACTGACTTCTGGATTGCATTGCCAAATGATTTTTACTGACACAAAATGTGAGATACAGGATCTGATCTCGATGAGGACGATTGGAGCATCTAAGGAGAATGGTGGTCTTTACATATTAAATGATGAGGTTTTGAAACTGCCATGTCCCAGTGCACAAATCTGTTTGGTTGTCAATAATAATCATAATAATCATAGTTTGGATCCTTGTATATGGCATTACAGGTTAGGACATTTACCCGATGATAGGCTGAAACAGATGAAGCGAGATTTCTCCTTCATCTTATTAGATAATAAAGTAGCTCCGTGCGATGCTTGCCATTTTCTTAAGCAGAAACGACTCCCTTTTCCTGTAAGTAGTTTTCAACCAACTGTACTGTTTGAACTTGTACACGTAGATATTTGGGGACCTCTTGGTGTACCTTCAAGTAGTGGTCATGGATATTTTCTCACCATTGTAGAGAATAAATCTCGATATACATGGGTGTATTTGATGAAGTTGAAATCTAAAGCATGTATTTTACTTCAGCATTTTGTAACTTTCATTCAAACTCAATTTAATAAATCAATAAAGGTCATACGGTCTGATAATGGTCCAGAATTTCGTATGAAACATTTTTTTGCTAAAACTGGAATTTTGCATCAAACTTCCTGCGTTGAGACACCTCAACAGAATGGAATAGTGGAAAAGAAGCACCAACATATCCTCAACATTAGTAGAGCTCTCCTATTTCAATCTCAAGTTCCCCACTATTTTTGGAATTTTGCTCTCAAGCATGCTGTTTTCTTGTTGAATAGAATTCCTTCAACCTTTCTTAAGAATAAACCTCCATTCCAAATTTTACATGATTCTCTCCCTGATCTAATGCACTTACAGGTGTTTGGTTGTCTTGCTTATGTCGGGACCCTCATCGCTCATCGGTCTAAATTGGATCCCCGAGCACGGAAGTGTGCATTCCTTGGATTTAGAGAGGGAACAAAAGGATATGTTCTACTTGATTTGAAATCCAAGGAAGTTTTTGTCTCAAGAAATGTTAAATTTTATGAAAATTACTTTCCTTTTGCACAAAACGAGCACAAACAAACACATACACCTGAACCTGAAAATACCATGCCACTTACACCAAGACCTGAAATGCTAGAACCAGAACAAGACCCCTTTTCATATTCCCAAACTGGAAATTGGCCAATAGTTATTGAAGATAACTCGATAAGGCCTCATGAGAACACTTGTGAGCCAAGCATAAAAAATATCCGATCAAGAGAAATTGAACATAGTACACTTAGAAATCTACAAGGGAGAAATGACCACCCACTCATTTAAAGGATTTTGTTTGTGTAAGCACCACCATTAACAATGTTGAGTCCAATCGGTCCATCAATTACAACAAAACCAGGTATCCAATTACAAATTTTGTGTCATATGATTCACTTTCTACATCGCATAAGGCATATTCACTTGCACTGACCAATGATGTTGAGCCAAAATGTTATGAAAAAGCAATCTCACAATCTTGTTGGAAAGAAGCCATCAATGCTGAGCTCAAGGCTCTAGAGTTGAATAAGACATGGAAGCTCACAACTCTACCACATGGGAAGAAGCCGATTGGAAGCAAGTGGGTTTTCAAGATAAAGCACAATCCGAATGGTTCAATAGAGAGGTATAAGGCCCGGTTAGTGGCGAAAGGATACACACAAGTGGCTGGTATCGATTATTTAGACACTTTCAGCCCAGTGGTGAAGCTGAAAACATTGAGGATTGTGTTGGCTCTAGCTGCCATGAAAGGTTGGATGCTTAAACAATTCGATGTCAATACTGCTTTCTTACATGGAAAACTCAAGGAGGAGGTATACATGAAGCCACCACAAGGCTTAGATGTTGAAGAAGGGAAAGTTTGCAAGCTAGAAAGGTTATTATATGGGCTTAAACAAGCAAGTAGGGAATGGAATCACATGCTATACTCAGTATTGGTAGAAGATGGGTACACCAAATCTGCACCCAACCACTGTTTGTTTACAAAGGGGACATAATTTGGTTTTACAGCATTGTTGGTATATGTGGACGATTTGGTGATAGCGGGCAATGATGAGAAGGAAATCAACCAAATTAAAGGAATCTTGGATGAGAAGTTCAAGATCAAAGATATAGGAGACCTCAAATTCTTCCTAGGTTGCAAGGTCTAAAAAGGGGATTGCTCTCTATCAAAGGAAGTATGTCATGGATCTTCTAAAAGAGACAAGGTTCGAAGAGTGCAAGCCTGCGGCTACACCTTTAGACTATACAGTGAAGCTGTCCAGAGAAAATGGAGAGCCATTGAAGGATCACTCGAGCTACAGAAAGCTAGTTGGGAGGCTGTTGTACTTAGCCAACACCAGACTAGATATCAGCCATGCAGTGGGGAAACTCAGTCAATTTCTGGACTGTCCGACCACCCAACATATGCAGGAAGCACATCATGTGCTCAGGTACCTGAAAGGAGCGCCGACAGCAGGGCTATTCTTCACTTCAGAGGTAAATTACAATCTGATTGGGTTCTCAGATTCAGACTGGGCAGCATGCCCAGACACAAGGAAGTCAATTTCGGCTTATTGCTTCTATCTGGGAAACTCACTCATATCATGGAAGAGCAAAAGGCAATTGACAATGGCGTCTTCATCCTCTGAGACTGAGTATCGAGCTTTGGCAAGTGCCACTCGAGAAGCATAGTAGATTAGTTACATATTAAGAGACTTGCAGGTTCCTTTTTCCAAGGCTATTAACATCTTTTGTGATAGTCAATCGGCTATATACATTGCATCCAATCCTGTTTTCCATGAGAGAACGAAACATATAGAAATAGATTGTCACGTGGTAAGAAATAAACTTCAAGAAGGACTAATTCACTTACTGCCAATTTCGACTCATGAGCAAGCGGCTGATCTGCTCACTAAGGCACTTGCACCCACAGTGTTTAGTGGGCTACGAGACAAACTTGGAATGCTAAACATATGTGCTCCTAACTTAAGGGAGGGTGTCACTTGACCTTTATGTTTAGAGCTATAGATTGTTAGTATAGTGTAAGTCAGGAGCTATTATATATAGTGCGTGTTAGTAGCTTAGTTAAGTTTATCAGGTGAAAGGCTCACCAAGTTCATTACTGTTAGTTAGTTAGAAAGGCTTTATTCTACTACAGCTGAGGTGCATTGTAGAAGGTGTATATATATGTATGTTGACTCTTCTAATAATTGAGATTCACCATTTTATCCTATCAAGTTTCATAATTGTATCTTTCTCTCTCTCAAAGGTGCTGCTACCCACACCATCAACACCTTCTAACATTTCCCATTTTATTTTTAATGGATTTGTCTTCTGTTATATGTGTTTTTTGTTTAAAACTTGTTTAAATGTATTTTTAGTGAATGTGTCTTCTATTAGAAGTGTTTTTAATAAATGTGTCTTTTGTTGGAAGTATCTTTAATGAATATATCTTTTGTTTTACACTTCTTTAAATGTGTCTTTAATAGATGTGTCTTTTATTTAAAACTTACTCGAATGTGTCTTTGGTTAGATGTGTCTTTAATGAATTTGTCTTATATTTAAAACTTGTTTGAACGTGTCTTTATTAAATGTGTCATTAATTTCATAACTAATTAACAAATCATTTCTACAATCTTGAATTATTTCTAAGCAACGTATATAAATATAGGTTACTAAATATATAATAATAATAATAATAATAATAATTCAAAATTGTAACAAGAACTAGCTTAAGGTTTTGTATATACTCTTCAGTTACAAGGCTCATACTTTATAATTCATAACTCACCACATGCGGATCTATTCAATAATTTAGAGCATATCCATCAAGGTTTGGCATAAAGTTGAATTAAAAAGATAATAATAAGATGAAAGATCTATTATCTCCATGATAGATGAGTTATATCCTAAATTAACTACCTTTCATTTATAAGAGTCAAACTAAATTGATTCATTTTCATCTTTTGACTACCAATTATACAAAAAATGAAGCATGTTCAGTTGTCCTTATCCCTCTTTCTGTTCCTGTTTGCTACTTTCTATTCTTGCACCAATTAATCAACAGCACCATTTCCAAAAGTTTCATCTACAACATCATCAAAATCATCAGCAACAATCAGACCACAAAATTCCACAAATCAACAAAACAAGAATTATCTTCATCAGCAAAAAAAGATGTTATAAACATTATCATAGTAAATGCAAAAAACCATTATTGTGATTACATATCCTCAAAATCATTTTTTATTTTCAACTTTAAAACCTTGAGATCATAAGAAAATATTGGATGTTACAAGTATTATCACAGTAAATGCAGAAAATTACTAAATCAACAAAACAAGAATAATCTTCATTAGCAACAAAAGAACACAAACCCCCAAAATCAACAAACACTGCAAATTCCACAAGGACCCACAATTTGTATATTAATGTAAGCATTAATATACAAAGTCACAACTCATAATCTCAGATAAAATTAATATATATGTGCTACAGCAAAACAAGTAAATACATCACAGATACAAAATTTGAATAGTACATAGCTGACAAAATTTTTTTCCAAATTTTCAGTAAATTATCCCTCAATGTATTCTTTAGTGTTAACAAGTTACAAAAAGATCCATCCACACAAAAAATAATGTCAGAAGCTAGAAACTAAGAATCCTAACATGAGTAAACTATACAATAGCAAACAAATAGGGAATGATTCAGAACATGCACCTGCAAATTTGTATAGAAATCAACTGAGACGAGAAAACCTAGAGAAAAAAAATACCATAAACACTAGATTAAAATCATGCTTTAACAATAAGCCAACACTTTTGCCTTGTCGTTTGAGGGAAGGAAAAGGAGGGCTGCGGTGGTGGTGGGGAAGGAGGACTGCGGTAGTGATCTACGAACCACGAGGGGAGGAGGGCTGTGGCACTGCGAATCCTGATAAGAATGGTGATGATGTGCTGGCGGGGCTACGAACCGCAACGAGGACGGTGCCGTGGTGGTCGGTGGCGCTTCGAATTGTGACGAGAAGGGCTCTGCGATGGTGGATGACACTGCGAATCGCGAGGGAGGCACTGCGGTGGTTGGAGGCAGTGCAAAATGCCAGGAAAGAAGGCACTCTCAAGGGACGACAACGACAAGAGTGTTTGAGTGGGGGTGGAGGTGCGGCGCGATGAATAAATCTGAAGAATGGCGAGTGAAGCAAGGGCGGGGGTGTGGCGCGATGGAGAACGGGGAGGCGAGGGAGAAAGAGGCAATGCCGGGGCTGAGTAAGGTGGCGTTCTCAAAGAGGCAACGTCGGCGCCAAGTTAGGAAGGACAAAAAGGAGGCACAACGCAGAGAGAGTAATGGGTGGGTGGAAGCAAAATAGAATCAGGGTAAAATTTGAATGGGATTATTCAAATTCTGATTTTTTACTAAATTCTTAATTGATATAAAAAAATTATATTTAATTATTGTTGGTAACAGTTGGCAGATTTATAAAAATTTATTTTTAATTATTCTAATAGACTAATATTATAGGTTTTCTACCTTTGAATAATGCATTGATGTTTTCTTAAGAAAGAGTTTTTGTTCTTCATCTAAAGGATTTGAATGTATTGAAAAACAATTTTAATCTAACTTAAATTCTCTTAATATCTTGAAAAAGTTAATTATTTGAATTAAGCTTGAAGACTCCTTCTCATAATTTTTAGGCTTTGAATTTGGACTTGATAAGTGACATCGAATCAACCAAGTTTAGTTCTTGAAAATTGTATGGTTTTTAAATTAATGAGTGTGCTTAACCACTTATCACAATCAATTAATCAAGGAAATAATAATTTTTTAGGATTAGAGAAATTGAATTACTGAAGAATTAGAGTTTGATTATTTATGATTTGCCATAAATACATCTTTGCATAATCAAGGTGGAGAGTAAAAAGCATTTCTAAAAGCCTTAATATCTTTGAAACCTTAACTCTTTTGAATCATATTACTTTCTGAATTATTTATGACTTACTTTTGTTTTATTCCTTGTTTTTATGCAAATTGACCTTGAAACTCTATTTTCTGATTGTCTGACTAGAATAATCAACTGACTATTGCTTGCTTAGTTCGTTGATCCTCGTGGGAATGATAACTCATTTCCGTGGTATTACTTGGTACGACTCGATGCACTTGCCATCATTTGTAGTTTTATAAAATCCGCATCATGTTTTTGGCGCCGTTGCTGGGGATTAACTATTATTAACAACTATCAATTAATTGATTACCTAAATTAGAATCTTTTATTTCTTTTTATTTATTTTTAGCTATTTACCTCACTGGGAATTTCCTTCACTGTGACGTAGGGAATTCCAATTTTTTCTCTTGTTGATTGTGTGTGTATGCAAGACAATCAAGAAGAAGAACCTCTTCTATACGACCCTGAAATTGAAAGAACTCTTTGGTGATAAAGAATGAAAGCTAAGGACTAGAGAATTGAAGAAGATATTGAAGAAGAATTAGAGAGCAACATGGCAGACAATGTCAACAACAATCTTAATGTCCCCCAACCTAGGAGGACTCTTGGGTCTTTCACTACTCTCAATCCTAGGAGTTGTGGAAATAGCATTGTCACACTTACTGTACAACAACTTTGAGTTGAAACCTCAACTTATCGTGTTTATGCAACAAAATTGTTAGTTTAATGGGAGTCCTTAAGAAGACTCCAATTTGTTCATTACTAGTTTCCTGCAATTCTGTGATGCAATAAAGACTAATAGAGTCCCCACTGATGTTTATCGGTTGTTGTTGTTCCCATTTGCTGTGAGAGACCGGCCAAGCAATGGCTTGAAACACAACCCAAGAAAAGTACAGCAACCTAGAATGATTTGTTCAACAAGTTCTTAACCAAATTCTTCCCACCTCAAAGGTTGACAAAGTTGAGAATGGACATCCAGACCTTTAGACAATTAGATAGAGAGTCTCTTTATGAAGTATGAAAAAAGTACAAGTAGATGCTGAGAAAGTGTCCTCTGGATATATTCTCAGACTGGGTGCAACTCCGAATCTTCTATGATGGGATTACCTCGACTTTAAGACAGTCATTGGATAACTCAGCTGGAGGATCTCTATATATGAAGAAGACCACTGATGAAGCCTTGGAGTTGATAGAGATAGTAGCCAATAATCAGTTTCTATATTCCTCCACCTTGGAGTGATGAAGTTGGATGCACTGGATACTCTTCTAGCACATAACAAAGTCATGTCCCAACAAATTAACATCATTACTCAGCATCTAGGAAACATGCAAGTCTCAGCAGTGAACACACAAGATATCTCCTATGACATGGGTGGAGAAGTCACTCAAGGTGAAGGTTATGATTTTGGCTAATCCTCTGAACAAGAGAATTACATGGAAAAATCTTTAAGGCCACCTCAAAATGATCCTTTTTCTAAAATTTATTATCCAAGATGGAGAAATCACGCCAACTTTGAATGGGGTAATCATGAACATAGACAAAAATAACTTCAACAATAACCCTCACCAAAATAACTTCAACCCTTATTACCAATCCTCACAACCATTCCAAATTCCTCAAAAACCTTCTCCTATTGAAATTGTCCTAGAAAAACTCTCCGACTACACCTCCACTTTTATCCAAACCACTCAAAATTTCTGCATAAAATTAAAGCTTCCATCTAAAACTTAGAAGTTCAAGTTGGTCAACTGGCCAAACAAATCGTTGAGAGACCCACAAATGACTTTTCCAATAACATAGTTTCAAATCTAAGGGAAGAGTGCAAAACTATTACTTTGAGAAGTAGAAAGATGGTGGGTAACAAAGTAACAAGCAATAACAAACAATCTGAGGAAGACAAGTCATGTGAAGAAAAAAAGGAGGTGACCACCCATCAAATGGCATATGTCTCTGCACCCCAACTTCAATTTTCTCAAGAAAAATCAACAAGAAAGGCAGAGGTGCTAGAATACAAACCAAGAATCCCATACCCTCGAAGACTCAAGGAGGAGAACAAGAAAAAGCAATACTCCGAATTCTTGAGATATTCAAGTTACTACACATCAACATTCCATTCATAGAAGTACACAAACCAATGTGATAGGTAACATCTTGGAGCGTAATGCTGGTCTCACCCCATGGAAGGTAGAACGTGTGCGTCTCGGGCCTCCACTGCTTGACAAATGCAGAGATCAATTAATTGTCAAATATAAAATTTCTCAACTCTACTGTATGTCTAAATCCAGCCTCCTTTATATAGGGCAACAGGATGGCCGGCAGCAGGAGACCCAAGGTCACACGGCGTGGCAACAATAACCGTGGTTTCTGCAATTCTCAACACATTTACTACCACATATTAATTACATCTAAACCATTAATTGTTGCTAAACATTACTAAAACTTATAATCCACATATATAGTATTTATATTAAATGTAACAGATACTTATTTATTGGACTAACATGTTAAATGGGAGTTATTTATTTTATTTATTTAACTTAACTCACAATTAGGTACCTATTTTATTTATTTAACTTAAGTAATTACAATCAATTATACAAAGTATACAATGATCCTAGGTATGCCAAAGAAACCAACGTAGATCTTCTAACTTTGTCAACTCACTATACCTACCCTATTAACTAAGTTACTAAAGACTAAACATCTAAACTTATTATTCACTAACAATAAAAAAAGGTTAAACTACTATTCTCAAAGTCTAAAGCTCCAGCTACGTGTCAAATAGCATTCAGTCTGTTAATATCTCCTTTGTAGACATATTGTCGGGTGGCCATATTTTCTGAAGGAACTCGAATTCCCGCATCTAGAAGGTCACTAATGTAAAAAAAATGGTTGTAATGCACCTAATTCCCGGATGTTGTGACTTATATACGCATGCGATCTTATCTTGGATGTTGAGCCCCATCTACGATAATTGCTCTTATTTCGGGTGCTGAGATCCTCATCACCTTTTGTGCACATCTCGGATACTTAATATCCGAATAAGTGCTTATACATATCCCGGATGCATCCAGGATGTGACTCGTCGTCACCCTATCACAGTACAGTGTCACAGTATTCGAGATATAACCATTCTGGAGTTAGCCCCTTAGCATCCGAGATACGTCTCAAAATATATTTTTTTAATTACCTCACCATTTATTCATTTTCGTAATTACCTCATTATTTATTTATTTTCGTAATTACTATATTTATTTAATTTAAATAAAAAATCCTTACTTTGACAAATTCAGTGTTCATAGAAAAAGAAGATTATTAATTTTATTTTTCTGATCCATAAGTAGTACACAAGTTTCAAATATGAACCTGAAATTCCAAATTCCCCTTGCCGGAAAGGGCGGCTAACTATGATCCACGTTGCCTGTTCTCCCCAACCATGTAAAATCACTATCAACAAGCTCAAACTATTGCAAGATAATTGCTCTTTTTATTTCCAAACTGCAGGTGATTAATCCATTAACCATTACATTCTTTTATTATTATTTATGGCGCAGCTTAATCAACAAAAATAAAATAAAATAAATGAATAATATAAATATAAGCAAATTATTATCAGAAAGGGAAAAAAAAGTGTAGCATTTGGGTGAGGTTCTCACTCGTTGCTCCTTACTGAAAACTTGAGGCCAGGGTGCCTCTCACTGTGCTGTGTGTTATCTTAAACACAGAAGAAGAGGTTGAGGAGAGGAGGAAGAAGAAGAGCAATTATGGCAGCGGAGTCAGTGAGGGTGGCGTCGTCTCTCTGCAATCTGAATGGGTCGCAGAGGAGACCGGCCATGTTGAGTCCGGTTCGGTACATGGGTGCTCGACCAAAACCCTATAACGCTTCCGCTACTTCATCTTCTCTCTCTCACTTCTTTGGGAGTTCCAGAATCAAAATCAATTCTTCTAAGCTCTACCATTTGCACCCCAAGACTCCAAGAAACTTGTCAGTTTTGGCTATGTCCGCTGATGGTATTACCTCTCTCTTCTGCCTCCTTCCCTGTTTTTTCTGAATTTTGTAAATTCTTTGAGAATTGACGTTACTGGAGTGAATGATAAGAGATTCTTTGTCATTCTATTTCAGTTCACATAATCTTTTTTTCTCTCCTTTCATATCCCTTATGAATAGCGTTAGTCTCTTTATTACATATCATGAATATAGGCTTTTGGCTCTTGAAATGAAAAAAATAAGAGAATAAACTTTCTTCGAACATACCCCTTGTTGAACAAATTGTGTGATGTGGTGTGGTTTGGTTTGGTTTAGTTCAATTTTTTGTAATGATTTTGAAAATTTGTCTACATACTTGAAATGGGATGCCATAGTTTGGTTGGGACTGGCAGGATAGTGTTTGAAGTTGTACTAGGAGGAGAGAACATTTCATTATTCACACTTAGCATTTGAATTGGACATGGTTGGTTCTTATGATTGTTCTAATGATATGGCTAAAAGTATGGTTTTTGGTTTTAATGTTTCCTATTATGCTACCTTATCCTATGAGACTATCAAGTGCTTTGCTTTCGCACATTTTTATATGATCCGTTTTTCCCTTTTCAGAGACAAAGCGTGCTGTTCCGTTAAGGGATTATCGCAATATTGGTATCATGGCTCACATTGATGCTGGCAAGACAACCACGACTGAACGAATTCTCTACTACACTGGGAGAAACTACAAGATTGGAGAGGTGCACGAGGGAACAGCTACAATGGACTGGATGGAACAGGAACAAGAAAGAGGGATTACTATTACTTCTGCTGCAACCACCACATTCTGGAATAACCATAGGATCAACATTATTGACACTCCTGGTCATGTTGACTTCACCTTAGAAGTGGAGCGTGCCCTTAGGGTGTTGGATGGAGCTATATGCTTGTTTGACAGTGTTGCTGGTGTGGAACCACAATCAGAAACGGTGTGGAGGCAGGCTGATAAATATGGGGTCCCACGAATTTGTTTTGTAAATAAGATGGATCGTCTTGGAGCCAATTTCTTCCGAACAAGAGACATGATTGTAACAAACTTGGGTGCCAAACCACTTGTAATTCAGTTACCAATTGGCTCAGAAGATAGCTTTAAGGGAGTTGTTGATCTGGTAAGGATGAAAGCTATAGTTTGGTCTGGAGAAGAGTTGGGTGCCAAGTTTGACTATGTAGATATTCCAGAAGATCTTCAAGAGTTGGCTCAGGATTACCGATCCCAGATGATAGAAACCATAGTTGAGCTGGATGATCAGGCTATGGAGAATTACCTGGAAGGAGTTGAACCAGATGAAGAAACTATAAAAAAACTAATCAGGAAGGGAACCATTGCAGCAAGTTTCGTGCCGGTGATGTGTGGCTCAGCTTTCAAAAACAAAGGGGTCCAACCTTTACTTGATGCTGTGGTGGATTATCTACCTTCCCCAATTGATTTGCCACCAATGAAGGGCAGTGATCCTGAAAACCCTGAAGTGACAATAGACAGGAAAGCAGATGACGATGAACCATTTTCTGGACTAGCTTTTAAGATCATGAGTGATCCATTTGTAGGTTCCCTCACGTTCGTCAGGGTGTATTCTGGAAAGCTTACTGCGGGCTCTTATGTACTCAATGCAAACAAGGGGAAAAAAGAGAGAATTGGCAGGCTTCTAGAAATGCATGCAAACAGCAGAGAGGATGTTAAAGTAGCTTTGACAGGTGATATTATTGCTCTTGCAGGTTTAAAAGATACTATTACAGGTGAAACGTTGTCTGACCCGGAGAATCCGGTTGTGCTTGAGCGGATGGACTTCCCCGACCCTGTTATAAAGGTTGCAATTGAACCCAAAACTAAAGCTGATGTTGACAGGATGGCTGCTGGTTTAATCAAACTTGCACAGGAAGACCCTTCTTTCCACTTCTCTAGGGACGAAGAGATTAACCAGACAGTAATTGAAGGAATGGGAGAATTACATCTCGAAATCATTGTTGATCGACTCAAAAGAGAATTTAAGGTTATATTTCTATTCCATATTTTATATTTTATAATTAATGGGCATGATTGTATTGTTATTTTATCTATATTACTTGAGAATAAAGAGAACTAAAGAGAGAAATTCCATGAAAATTATGTCTCTGACACATGACTTCTGGGTTAACAATAATCTGTGTCTGATCTAATTGAGCGTTGCTATTTCCCTTGGCATTATCGCCTTTTTCTTCTCTTCCTTTCTCCTTTGTGCAGCAGGCATACATTAAGTTTGAACAATTCTCTACTAATAGAAATTGTATATAATACTATTAATTTTTTGCCTCCTCCATTTTAACTGTATATCTTCTCCATCCAACAGTAAAAGATATACATTTCGTGAAACTTACCCCACTTTCTTTGATAAATGCAGGTTGAAGCCAATGTTGGTGCTCCCCAAGTGAACTATAGGGAAAGCATTTCCAAAGTCTCGGAAGTAAAGTATGTACACAAGAAACAGTCAGGTGGACAGGGTCAGTTTGCAGATATCACAGTTCGGTTTGAACCCATGGACCCAGGGAGTGGATATGAATTCAAGAGTGAAATAAAGGGAGGTGCTGTACCGAAAGAGTACATTCCAGGGGTCATCAAAGGATTGGAAGAGTGCATGAGCAATGGTGTTCTTGCTGGCTTCCCTGTTGTTGATGTACGTGCAGTGCTTGTGGATGGTTCTTACCACGATGTAGATTCAAGTGTGCTGGCATTCCAGCTTGCAGCAAGAGGAGCCTTCCGGGAAGGAATGAGGAAAGCCGGGCCAAGGATGCTTGAACCTATAATGAAAGTAGAAGTTGTTACTCCTGAAGAACATTTGGGTGATGTAATTGGTGATCTCAACTCAAGAAGAGGTCAGATCAACAGCTTTGGTGACAAACCAGGTGGCCTTAAGGTGTGTCAAACTTACTTAGTCTTCACATATCATGTAATTCTATTTTTCATTTTACAAGAAAAATGATTCCTTTATTGGCACTGGATTAATGCATTTATTTGGTCCTTGGGTGGTGGCAAATGCAGATTGTGGATGCTCTGGTTCCTCTTGCTGAGATGTTTCAATACGTGAGCACACTCAGAGGAATGACAAAGGGACGTGCTTCCTACACAATGCAATTAGCCATGTTCGACGTGGTTCCACAGCACATTCAGAACCAACTTGCCACAAAGGAGCAAGAAGTTGCCGCTTAGTGTATCTTTCCCTTGTTCACAAGGACATTTTTCTGTTAATGTAATTTATGTTCATTGTCCACTAGTTGGGGTTTACTTATCTTTTTGAATTTTTCTTCTCTTAATTGTAATTTTCCTTTGTCCAATGCAAGATTAGCCAGAAATTTTTCAGAAAGAAAGATAACAACACTGTTGTTCTTAGGTTGTAGAGAGCGAACTGTATTTGTTACTGGGAGAGTATGATGATGTTTGAAAGCAATTTTTGTGGGCGTGATAATCGTGATTCGTGACAGAACTCGAGAATTCAGGACATGAAATTATTACATATCCTTTATTTTTTCTAATGTTACATTTTTTGAGTAAATATGGCAAACCATTCACCATGATCTCTTGAAACTCCAGTGAACCTTAGCTTGCACCTATCATTCGGTATTGGTTGGACGAGTGCATTTTTAAAGGGAGTATAGCGATTTGTTATCAATTAGACAATTATCATTCACTGAGATTTGTTGTTAGCATTAAGGAATTTGTTTTCACCCTTACAAAATGTTAATGAGGACGGATAAGTGAAAAGCTCATAATCAGATTTTATCTGGCGATGACAAAGTTGGACTCTCATAGCAGGTTCAGGGCTCGTTGGATGACAGGACGAACAAAACTTCTGGCAAGCTTAATAGGTTCACACCTTCAGGTTCAGCGTTGTCATAATTGGCTCGGAAAAATAATCTAATACACCAATTTAGCACTTGCTTTGAACCAATTCAACAACTTTTATCTGATTCTGAGTAGATTTACCAACGGATTCAGGAAAGTTGTAAACCACTTCAAGGCGATAAACCAAAAACTGCTAAACAAACTATGTCAAGAAAACCATGCTCACTTCCGTTTGGTTCTCATTGCAAACCAAACTACGCTTGTCCACATCTATAATGAACTTATTATAAATCAATACATTTTCACCCACCTAATGTGAAGACACCGAACAAGTAAGGAATAAGAAGGATTTGTGGCTGGGATGAATTCACTGAAAACAAACCATACAATTGTTGAGAGTAGTAACTCAAAATTTTGCACAAGTAAATTGTCCGTTGATAGTTATTTTGGTCTTTACACCAAAATCCAATCTATATAAATACTAGAGTTGCCCTGGAAAATACAATTGTCAATTGTTTCCCTGCGTACATTCCATTCCTACCTTTAATCAAATTCACCTCATCTGGACAATTCCAGCACTGATCAGCTTTTGGATCTTGTTCATCACCATAGGGTTCTTCGTATGTTCCTGTGCAGCTTTAGGATTTTCCTGGAAATCAACCAATACCTACATACATCCCAACACAGAAACATTACATTGGCACGGCTGATTCATATGAAACAAGACAATATACATAATAAGCGCAATAACCAGGGAAGCGTACCTGTCTCATCACAGGGTCCTGAAGGATGTTCTGAATCTCAGGGTCCTGCATTGCCTTGGCCTGTAAAAACAGAATTAAAAATGCATTAGAGTAAGTTATATCTACAGGTATTCCAGAATGAAGGGTATATTGTAAAACTATAAAATTTAAGGGCTTTTTTTGTTTTAGAAGAAAATTTTTTGTTTTCATTTTCAATGTTTTCTGTTTTTACTATTAAAGAGAAAAAAATGAAAACAATACAATCCTGTTCGCTGCTATTGTTTCTGGATTTCACTTTTTGTTTCACAAAATACTAAAGAAAAAATACTGGAAATGAAAACAAAAGATGAAACACAAAATCAAATAGGTCCTAAGTTTCCAATAAATTGAACAGTAAAAATTAAAAAACCCCATTTTAGTATCTTTAACTGCTATTAGAGCACCAAGCAGCAGGAGCAAAGGAAAAAAAAGAAAGAATGACTCAAATGATTTATGTAATGTAAGAACTCTCGATGGATGATAGTAAATAGGAAGTAGTCAGCTAACCTGTCTTTCCTTCAACTCCTCAGGACTTAAATCTCCACGACTAGCCTTATTAATTTGTTCTACACATCTGAAATGTACATTAGATGATTAGGCATTCACATCTTATTCATTTCCATCCAAAGTAGAAATATTCAACTTATATAATAAATGTATCATACCTTCTAACACCATCAAGCAACTCCTGGTTGTTAGGGTCATGTTTCAATCCCTCCTTATATGTTTCCAATGCTTTTTCATATTCCTTCATGAAAAATTGTACTGCACCTTTCCTGTTATAACCCTTCGAGAATGTTGGATCAAGCTCAATGCACTTCTCCGCATCCTTCAAACCTTCAGGCATTGCGCCCAGTTTTGTGTAGCATGCAGCTCTGTTACTGTAAGACTGAGTGAAATGGAGCATTCCAACAGATTAGGATTTGTGTTCACTTCTAAATAAATGGGTTATCAATTTTATTCAAAGAGTATCATCCTATTTACCTTAGGATCTTTGGGATTCCTTTTTATGGCCTCTGTATAATGCTTCACAGCCTCGGGATACTTTTGCTGCTTGAAGAATTCATTACCTGCATGCCAGTGTTTCCAGTAAATGAGTGGCTAATTAAAATTTTGACCAAGTAATAAGAAGAATCAATAAAATCACCAGGATACATAGTTATGGATTATCTTCCTAAGGGCAAACATATTTGTAAGACATGGAGAACTCAAGATAGCAAACTGTAAGAGAAAATACCTTTTTCCCTCTCCTCATCGGCCAATTTCGGATCAAAATATTCTTGTTGTTCTAGTTCTTTCTTAGCTTTTTCAGCATCATTCAGTTTCTTCAGGGTGTCAGGGTTGCGGTGCTCTGTAAGTGCTTTTTGGAAAGTCTCAATGGCAGGTTCAAAATCCTTTGAGCATTTTGCTATTTTAGCCAATGCAGTTCCTTTCCTTGTCAAAGCTCTTGCTATCATCTTAAAGTCTGATCTTAGCTCCCTTCCTCTTTCCACAGCTTTGTCACAATCTTTAATACATTCTTCATACTGAGTTTAAAAAAAAAATAAAAAAAAAATGAAAAAGCATAACAATAAAAGTACTTCTCTATTATGACAGGTTGGGTATGAGGAACAAACAATGCCATTATGTCCTACAGTAAACAAAACTGCAATTCTGCAAATCCCAATTATTACCCTTCCTTATTAACAGAGATCTATTAATATATCTGTAGGCTGGATACATCAAGTCTATTTCCTTTTCTATCACCAAACCTTTAAAAGACAGTCCAACAATAAGGAGGTGTTTTATTATTTCACAGCCAAAGTATCTTGTACATAATTAAGCATGGGTATAACACTATATGGCACCAAATCCCCCATGCCTTTGGCATGAGGATTGAAAATTATCATAAAAAGGGTGCTTATTGATAATTTGTAAAAGGGTAGTAAAGCCTTCAATTCAGGCATGCTGAACTCCACATTGATTTAGGCTCAAACATGCTGTAATTAGGTGTGATTGTGATCTCCATGTAATAGATTACACTCTACATTCAACACATCTTATACTTTCTAAAGCTTCTAGTGAATAATATTCAACTACACAGCACTAACATAAACAGCAATACATAAAGCATCAACTACTAAGTGTTGTAACTTGTAGCCATCGAAAGCAAAGCTATTCACAATTGAAATTGCCCATCAAGTTAGGAACTAGGATTAAAACGAGAATCAGCTCAATTAATCCATAAGAAGCCACATGCAAGTAACATACCCTATGCATTTTCCACATTCCTACACTCTTCCCATGAATGGGCAGTGAAAGTTCATATTCAAGTATTCAACTAAAATGGCACTAAGTCTAAAACACAAGAAACTATACAATTGATGCCCATCAAGTTAGGAATCCCCAAATTAAGAACTCAACTCAATTAATCCATAAGCCAAAAGTCCAATGCAAATAAGATACCTTTGCCGTCTCCAAGTAAACCGCCGCTCGGTTTGTGAGGTATGAGATATCCTCATCATCCAACTCCATAGCCTTCGAGTAATGTTCAATCGCGATCTCAAATTGCTTCTTCTTGTAAGCAGCATTACCAGCTTCCTTCTCCTTCTGAGCGAAACTCTTCCTCTCCTTCTTCTCTTTCTCCTCCTCCGTAAAATCTGCCATCTCCGGCTCTGCCGGTTTCGAAGTCTCTTCTGCAGCAGTAGCACCTCGCTTCCTCTCCTGCGCCTGGGCCTGCGGCGGCTGAGACGAAGCTGAAGGAGTCGCCTCCGCCTCCGCCATATTTTCGTCACCGTCATCCCGCGTCTGGATCTTCACATTGAGCAAAACACCAATGGCTTGCATTACCCTCGGATCTTTCAGATAAAGATTCAAATTATTCGGGTCCTTCTGAATATCCTGCATCATCTTCACGAAATCCGGTTGCTGAAGGTAAGCCCGGGTTCCTGGGTCGGCGGTAAGCCGAGCCCACATTTCCGGCCCAGAGAACGCTTCCCCGAACGGATTGGCTGTCGGAGGACGGGCCCTCGCCGCCGCCGCCTGGGCATCTGCGAGGCCGGATTTCAAAGCGTCATTGTTGGGATCGACTTCGAGGCCTTTTCTGTAAGCCGAAACGGCGTCGTGGTGGTGGCCGAGGCCAAGGTGGGCGGCCCCGAGGCGGCTGTAGCCCTTGGGCCAGTCTGGCTTGAGGTCGACGGTTTTCTGGGCGTCATTCAAGGCATTGGAGTAGTCATGGAGGGAGGCGTACGCGGCAGATCGGTTGGAGTAGAGGACGTGGTTGTCTGGGGCGAGTGCGATGGCGTCGGAGAAGTGGCGGACGGCGGCGGAGTAGTCGCCGGAGGAAAAGGCGGCGTTTCCTTTAGCCTTGGCTTCGTTGGCCATAGAAGATTCTCGGGAATTTGGTTAATGGAAAGTGGTTGGGTTGAATCGATTGAGAAGAAGAAGAAGAAGAATGCGGAAAGAGTAGAAAAAGCAGGGGACTGTGAAGTGGGGTTTTTTTTCTAGAAGGTTCTGCTGGGATTCAGCGGAGTCAGCTACTTTGCCAACTTTGGCAAAACAGAACCTGTTAATCTTTCGACGTAATTATTTTTTGAGAAATGCTAGGAGGTCAGCAACTTTTGAGATTTATAACCATTAAATAGTCATCAATAAGGCTTTTAATGGTGTGAGATTAATGTGAGATTTCATCTAATGGCTCACTCTTTTTTTATGGTTACATGCTGGCCAGAATTTGATAAAATTGCTGGTCCCTAAACTTTTCTTTTATTTTTTATATGATAAATAAAAGGGTGTATTACCTTGGTATGAGTTAAAATGTGTGAAATTTTACAAGTGTGATACACGATACGCGTTACTTACGATTTACATAATAAAATAAATCGTTATTTACGATTTCATAAATTATATTTTTTTAAATTAAAAAATTAAAATCGTGACTAACAATTTTTTATTTTTTTGTCTTATCTGATCGTAATTCACGATTTCTATTAATTTTTTTAATTTTTTGTCTTATTTAAAATTGTTACTCACAATTTTTTTTTATCTCATATCATTCCATTACACTAAAACATCATAATATTAATGAAAAACACTGATAATAACCTAATATAAAAAAAATTAGCCTAATCTTTCTTGCTCACAAATTTTTCGATAACTAATTAGGGAATAGGGGAGGCAGACAATTAGTAGAAAAAAATTGGTTTTTATTTTTTTTGAAAAAACGTAAATTTTATGAAAAATATTTAAAATTAAATAAAAATATCTAAAACATAAATATATATGTACTTAAATAAAAATAAAAATCTAAAAAAATCATTCTAAAATGAATATCTAAAATATAATAAAAAAACATCTCAAACTTAAAAAAAATAGAAACTCTAAAATTTAATAAAAAAAGAGATATCCAAAATTATTTTTAAAAATTCAAAACCTAACAAAATGATACATTTAAAAATATTGAAAAAAAATCTAAAACTAAAAAAAGAAACATTCAAGACTATTAAAAGAATTCAAAACCTAAAAAAAAAAATCTAAAAACATATAAAAAAATGCATCTGAAATTTAGGAAAAAGAAACATCTAAAACAAGTTAAAAGAATCATCTAAAACTTAGACGATAACGACGACGAAAAAGAAGAGAAGAAGAAGAACGCCATGTATGACGATTGGTGCATAGTTGATGGGTGGCACGTGGCGAGCACGGCGCACGACGGAGTGGCAGACGAGTAGTATTCTCAATGGAGGTTACCGCGTTCGCGATGGAGGTTGTTGCGTTCACGACAGGAGTCTGTTCGGTGAAGGGAACGCGTTGTGTGCATGTGGCAGCGCTCATTCTCGAAGGAGATTTGCGTGCAGCGGTAGCTAGTCAGTGGCATTAAGGGAAAGTGGAAGGCTGGGCGTCACTCATGATGAATACCTTAAATTTTGTGTAATTATCCTCTTCGGTGGTCTTCTCTGAACTTGGCTTTGTTGATTGCTCCACCCAAAATTTGGATGGTTCCTCCATCTAGGATTATATGTTTTGGAGAATGGGTCATTTTGTTGTGGTTTGGATTGGTTGCCTATGAAATTAACTTGCTCCATTGAAAGGTGCTCAAGGTTGAATGTGTCACAGTTTTCACCATAACTTGCTCCTCCATGCATGTCATAAGATGGACTCTAGGTATTTACTACAGAAACTTGCATGCCTCCTACTTGCTTAGTGAGTGCCATGAGTTACATAATCTCGTTTTGTGAAACAAAAGTATTCAAGGTATCCAACTCCATAACTCATCGTTGTCTAGACTTATCAAAATGATGTATAGAATATAGACAACTTAAATGTTGATAAGTCTAGACAACTTTACAATATATAATATTTATTCTTGGAATTTGCGATGTTCCACATAAATACCATCGCCAATGGCAGTGGGAGTGGTTGCACTTGGAGAAGAAGTGCTTCCAATAATAGTGTCGCTGACAGGGTTAGTTTTTCCCATTTTTGAAGCTGCGAAACACATAACAGAACTATCAACTACATAGAATTTTTATACATTTTAGTATTTCACAAGAATTTATAAACAGACAGTAAAAATTGAGCAAAAAAATTTTATCAACAAGAACTAAGAATTCAGAATTTCAACAAAATAATAGACAGTAAAAATTGAACAAAAAAATATAAAAAAGAACTAAGAATATAGAATTTCATCAAAAAATTTAAACAGACAAAAAAATTGAACAAAAAAATTATCAAAAAGAATAAAAATTAAACAAAAATTGAATAGAGAGTAAAATAAATAATAGATAACATAAACAAAAAATTAACTGGAGAAGACGACTACCACAGACGGAGGTGACGTTGTTGTTGACGAGTAGCTGATGCCACAGTCGTTGACACACGCCGAACGAAGCATGCTGCTGGAGAGGATGATGCTGACAAAGACGAAGACACTGCCGGAGAAGACGACGCTGGCGGAAAAGACGACACTGGCGGAGAAAACGACGCTACCGCTACCAGAAAAGACGATGGAGAAGACGATGCTGAAGGTCACGAAAAGGATGATGCTAACAGAGATGACACTGACGGAGATGACATTGACGGAGACAAAGGAGATGCCGACGGAGAGGAAGCTGCCGTGAGGAAGCTGGCGCCGATTTGGTTGGGTGAATAATAGTGAGGTGGTGAGGAAGCTCTGCTAGGATTTATACCGTAGGTGATTGCCACTGCATTGTGTTTAGGTTAGGGTTACTGGTTAGAGTCAGTAAAAGGCATTTATATATTTTAAATTTATATTTTTTAATTTAATTAATAAAGGTTCGTGCCTATGGGTTGGTTTGGGTTCCACACCCTTAGAACCATTACATGGACCAATTACTAGAGAGTGTTATTAATTCGGTTCGGGTTATATCCGATTATCCGTTGGTCTCAGAACCAATTTAATTGATTCAGTTCAAGTTTAAATAGGTAATCAAATACCCAATACTCGTGAACACCCCTAGGTTTTAGTAGTCAAAGATTTTTTTCCAAATCATGGGTTTATCAATTTTAGGTAAGTCTTATCATTTTTTGTTTATGAACAACTAACTTAACAATTAACATTCAAAAAAGAAAGATTACAAAGAGATAACTTTATAAAAGGATAAAGTATATTTTTTATTCTTAAAATTTATTATAAGTTTTTAAAATATTCTTAAATTTTATTTTTTTTAGTTTTGTTCTAAAAAATTTTTATTTGCATTAGATATATTCTTAGCGGCTACCTTTTTTAAAAATTTAGGACTAATTCATCAATAATTTTATAAGATTAACCTTTAATGCAAATAATCAGACATAATTGCCATGCATTATTGTTGGGTTATTCCTAAATTTTTTTAAAGTTTAGCCGTTAGGGATGTATTTGATATAAATTGAAAATTTTTCGGACAAAATTGAAACAAAATAAAATTTAGGAATATTTTTTAAATATTTATTCAAACTTCAAAGATAAAAGATATAATTTATGTAACGACCCAACTTCTGGCAATATATATATATATATATATTGCATGCTAGATAGATATAACGGAATAGGTAATAGTTAAACAAATAATATCTACATAAAGCATAAAAAACACAGAAAACATAATAATATCTTACATATATGCCCGAAGGCTCATTTAGTATATCATAGTTCACACCAGGTTATGTTGTTCCTTATGAACGGTAGCTGGATTGTTGGCTAGAAATTTCTTAAGGATAAAAATGGCGTTGCAAGTATAGTCACAACCGACAAAACGACTTTCGATCAAAGTTTAGAGTAAATAGTGTCACAATTCAATTCAAATAACCGGGAGTTTTACTTTTCGAGCATCTTCTCACAGAACTAACAATTACGAGTGCACAAGTTTGGTTGTGAAATTGGAGATTTCCAAGCATAGAGCAAAAATTAAAGGAATTAAAGAATCAATAGTTCAAATAGGAACAAAAAATAACAAGCAAGCAAGTGAATAATAGTAACTAAGCAATAAGTGCGCAAATAATGAACTAAAAGAAATCAAAGAACAATTAATGCTAAATAGGAGGAAACAAGGTCAAAACTATTGAAAATGTGGTTCAATGTATAGGAGGAACCATGGCTTCGGGTTGGGGATTAAGGGCCCATTTGGGAAGCTTTAAAAGTTACTTTTTTTTAGCTTTTGACTTATGAAAAGTAGTAGTATTAATGTCTGATGCAATTTTCAAAACCAAATTGTAGCTTTCTAAGAAACTATTTAAGTGTTTATAGAGAAGTTAAAAAATGACTTCTCTCATAATAAAAAGTTTTTTTTATCACATTTCTTTTAAAATAAGCATTTTTAGAACTAAAAAACTAAATATAAAATAACTTATTTATAAGTTATTTTTAATATAAGTATTTATTATTTAAGATATTTTTTCAAAAGGAGCTTAATTAAGATATTTACCCAAGCTGGGCCTAAGAAATCATTTCCTTGTCATAATCACAACTGTGGCAATTACAATGAGTTAATCTCATTTAATCAACTCTTAACATCGAGAGTAAGTCAGGTGAGTATAATTGTCCTTAATCCACAAATCCTAACTAACTTACTAATTAACTTAGTAAAAAGCTAGCGTTAGTGGAAACAAGAGCAACTAACAACCCAAAATCACCACTAAATATTGGACATTATGACTCTAATATCCTATGTATCCATTTCCCAAGTCAAGGAGTGAAAATCTACTCCATATTTAAAATGAACACTTTCACAAACACTTGGTGGGCATAATAACCAAACATGGTGAAATTCCAAAAATATTTAAAACTATAACCAACCAATGAATAAAACCAACAATGGCAACTCAATCAAACATGTAATAATTAATAAACATCAATTTCATCAACAAGAACTCAAAAATTCAAAAGGAAGTGTAACTTTAACTATAAGAAGTGTAGCAAAATTAATATAATAAAAGAGAAAATTGAATAATACTTACAATGGAGGCAAGCTAGAATCCAAGATCAAAATAAAAAATGTAAACTTCTAATATAAACCCTAATTAAATCCTAAAAAATTTGTGAGAAAATACTAAGAAATACTAAACTAAAACTTCCTAAAAACTATCTAATATTTTGTATGTATGATATGGTATGTTGCCCCTTTACTAGCTCTTCTATTTCAGCTTCAGACCTTGTAAAATTGGGCCAAAAGGCCCCAAAATTGTGAGCCACGTGACTTTTTAATGAAGTCACGTGTCAGGACTTGTGCGTATGCACAGGAAGGTGTGCATACACACATATTGTTGTGCTCTTCTTTTTTGTTTCTTCATGTATTCTCCTATTTTGCATGCTTTCCTTCAACTTTTTCCAAGTCATTCTTGCCTATTGAGCCTGAAATCACTCAAAAAAATATATCAAGGCATCGAATGGAATAAAAGTTGAATTAAATTGATCAATTAAGGCACAAAAAAGCATGTTTTCACATTTAGGTACAATTTAGAGAGAAATCACAAAAATATGCTATTTATGTGAATAAATGTGAATTTATATGATGAAATCTACTCAATTCAACCTAAAATTTACTATCAAATATGGACTCATCAATTCCCTCACACTTAAACAATAACATGTCATCATGCTAATCACAATCAAAGGACAATGATACAAGGGTAAGCAACTTATTGAATGAAATTACCTATATGCATGCAACTATGCTAAATACTATCTACTTCTATCTGTACTACGATTTCCTATTAATTTGGCAAAACAAGCAAACAATTTCCAATCAAGTAAAATAGACAATTTAAGCTAAAACAAGAGAATATTGCAAAAAAAAATTACAATCCAAAGAATCGATTCAGATTTTTCAAAAGTAATGAAGCAACTTGCAAGAAATCACAATATAAGAGGTAAAAAAAATTACAATCCAAAGAATCGATTCAGATTTTTCAAAAGTAATGAAGCAACTTGCAAGAAATCACAATATAAGAGGTGAAGACATAGAATTGAGCAATCGAACCCCTCACCGGATGTGTATGCACTCTAATCGCTCAATGTTTAGGGTTTAATCACTCAAGTCTCCTCTAATCATGCTTTCTATGATTTTCTCTTCATCTAAAATCAACAAATAATTGATGCATGTTTGCAAATATCATGAGGTCTTTAGAGAGTTGTAGTGGGGTTAGGGTTAAGGTAGGATGAATATGGTCAAGTGAACTAATAAATTGAATCTTTACTTAACTCAAGTATCCCACTAAATCAATATCAACCTAATCACTAAAATGCATTTTAACTACTCATTACTTTTTTTATATACATTCATGCATTGGTTCTCATCTAAATCACATATGCATTCTTTATTCCTATTTCTTTTCTTTAGGATAATTTTTGTCCTCCTTTTATATATATATTATATAAAGTAAATGCATATGGTTGCAACAATTGACACATGAATGCACTCATTTTTATAATTTTTCAATAAATACTCAAAACAAGCTTTTTATTCACTACCAATATTTTTTTCACAGTTCTCCCACACTTGAATAAAACACACACCTCATCCTAAGCTAATTAAAGATGCAATTCAAGGACATTAATAGTTTCCACATAGGGTTAACAATGTGGTAACAATTAGAACAAAAGGGAATTAAAAAGCTCAAAAATGGTTCACAATGGTAGATATAAGGGTATGGCTATATGGGTTAGTAAGCTTAAATTTCAAAAATGGCCTCAATCATGCTAAATGCATTCAAAACATTAATTATCAGAAATAAAAAATTAAGCAAATCTAGGATCATAATCATAGAAGGAGCATAGCACACAATGAATAAAAATTGTGGTTAAAATATGCAACCACACATTAAAATCCCAACAACTCACAAGGCTCTTTGTTCTATCTCTTTTTTATGCTCCACAAAACAGTTCAAGCAAGTTTAAAAATAATTTTCTGAATGAAATCAATGGAATACCCTAAAAGTGATTTCTTAAAAATTTTTGTTGTTTTCACTAAAATTATTTTCTATGTATGCATATATGATGTGTTTGATGCACTTCAAAATTTCTAGCTCGTTTCCTAATTTTCACCATTCAAAAATTATCTTGCACATTAAGAAAATCATGAACTAGGTACTATCTACTATTCACAACATCCAATTACATTACTATCTATAGAATATGTACCAAGCAAAATGCAAATGCAATAACTACAATAAGACTAGAAATTGTCAAATGGACTAAGATATATATAAGCAAAATAACAAAAGTATGGTGCAGTAGTCAAAAGTATCAACAAATATCCACAAAAAACATAATAGCTAAAAATAAAATAGAGTGCAAAGTGTTCAGAAAGAGAGATTTACGCAATCTAGGGGGCAAAAGCTAAGAAGCTCCAGCTTCAGCTGGTGGAGGCGAGGGCTAGGGCTGCTAATAGATTATCATGTCCAAAATAAGCTCGGCCTCTCCATCCTCATCATCCTTCTCCTCTATTACCAGCTCAAGTGAAGCAACAGGAGTTGGGCCATGGTCTCTTCCCTCGAGCTTCGCTGCTAACCAGTCGAAACGCCTTGCATTGAGGCACTCATTGCAGAAGACTTCTTGTAGGAGCTCTTGGACTATCTCATATAGAGGCCGGGCAGAAGGTGTAGGTGCCAATAAGGATGGTAGTCCTGATGATGATATTGGCCCGGAGTCTTCCTATTCTTAGCTGTCTTTTTTGCTGACTCCTCCCATTTCGGATATGGGAGAAACCCGTGGCCACTTGGGATCCTAAGCATAACATTGTCCGACCTCCTCTCCACTTCGGCTGCTGTGTAGTGTGGAATTAGAATGTCCACAACTAAACCAGCGGTGTGGAATTTAGGAATATCCATAACTTAACTGGCAAGTACACCGGGTCGTCCAATTAATATCTTAGGTAAGTGAGGGTTGATCCCACGAGGATTAAGGAACTGAACAACAATAGTCAACCGATTGGCTTAGTCAGATGAATAGAAAATTTGGTTTTCTGGGTTTTAAAAGCATTAAACAATAAAACAACAATAAAGAAAGCAATTATGCGTTTAGTGTGAAAATAGTGAAAGAAAACAGTTAAGGTATCGGAGATATTTATTTTTTCAGATTAAAGTTTCCTACCAACTATTTTAATCATGCAAAATTTATTTTATGGCAAACTGTAATTAACTAAACACTAATCTCCTAGTGATTTAGTCTCCTCTAACCTTCATCAACCACCAATCTCTTGGTCACTTGACTCCAATTAGAGGGTTAAGTGCAAATCTAGTTTATGGCCACAAAAATCCTAATTACCCAAGGCTAAACAGATTATATATCACATATCCAGATTAGTTCAAGTAATTAGCAATTTAGGGATCAGGGAGGCAAATATCCGCAAGGACCTAGTCCAGTCTCTGGTTAGTGTTGACCCTCCGAGTGTACGAATGAGGGTCTTCTCTGGATGCTAGTAGGTGCAGTGCTTTCCTCACACTTTCAAGATTGAACTCCATAATCAATCCTCAAACCATGGTACGCCAGTTTTTCGGATCTAGGTTCATGCCTTGTGCATGCTTTTACGTTATCCAAGTGTTGGTGTAGAACTCTCTAACCATAAGTATGCCCACGTCAATCATGGGGTTGGTCAGAAATTACCATCTCTTCCTTAAAATATGGTACTAGATCTCTGGATACTTATCTGGCTTCAGATCGAAGCAGACCTCAGGGATTACCTTCTTTTTGCTCACTATCTCATGGAAGTGATCCTCGTGGGTTTTGGAGAAGAACCGGGTGAAATAATAAGGACTGGAGGCGGGAGCTTTCTCTTTCCTCTTTCTTGAGGAGGATTCACCAGTCTTGGGTGCCATATAGATAGTAAAATGAAGAAAAATTGGTGTTTCCAATACCAAACTTAAAATTTTTGCTCGTCCCTGAGCAAAGTAAAAAAGGAAATAGAGAAGAAAAGAACGAAGAAAATAATGAGGTAATAGAAAAATGAAAAGAGAAGTAAAGTGGAAGAAGGGGGTGCTCACGGCTATGTGGGTGGAAAAGAAGAGGGGAAGATGCTAGGTAATGAAAGGATGAAAGAATAAGAAGAGAGAAGGTAAGTGGAGGTGTGGTGAAAGTGAGAAGGAAATGGGTATTTGTAGAGGTGGTTGATGCGTGAGCATCTTTCCTATCTTTTCCTAGTGAATTTGCATTCAAATTTGTGAGTTTAATAATGATTTAAATACTTCTTAGCCACTATAAATGCTACTTTGAGTTATGTATAATTATATTTATTTCAGGTAGCATTCGGATGGATTTGATGGAGTTTTATAGAAGAAGAGGCAGAAAGTGGATGATGCTGTCAACCCTGACCTCCCTGCACTCTAATGGACATAACATGAGCTATAAATGTCCAATTGACGTAATTCTAGTGGCATTGGAAATATAACTTCCACAGCTTTCCAAAAATATATAATAGCATATCCTTCTTCTTCATTTTGTTCCGCCAAGGTGGTGCCTAACTTGGAATTTCCCAAGTTAGGTGCCATGATTTCGAGGTTAGGCGCCAGGAAGGCCAAACCAGCGAAGTTAGGCGCCATGAATGTGAAGTTAGGGGCCAGTTCAACGTGAAGCACTCCCTAGAGGCACTGCAAGGGTGGCGACTAACTTGGAATTTTCCAAGTTAGGCGCCAGTTCATTACTTCACCATGGTCTCCATGCCAAATCAAGGCATCAACGAAGATTTTATTTATTTTTATTAAAACTTTTATTTTATTTACAAATAAGAAAAGATATTATTTAGTTTTAGAAAATATATTTTACATTGATTAGGATTAGATATAAAAGGGAAAAGAATCAGCTCTTCGGGCTTACCTCTCTTCTCTTACCTCATTCCGCACTTTACAGTTTTACAGAATCCTTGTTTTTTCTCTGAACCATGAGCAACTAAACCTCCACTGTTAAAGTTAGGAGCTCTGTTTATTTTATGGATTAATACTATTACTGTTCTATTTTAATTCATGTATTGATTTCAATTTCAAGAATTGTTTTCTTTCTTTATCTTATGAATCTGGGTGTAACGGAAGTATGACCCTTGTTTTAATTGAGTTCTTGTAAAACTTAGAAAAGCTCTTTGCCTAAACAATAGCTTGAAAACAATTTCTCCTAAATTTCTAATTATCTGGACTTAACAGGATACGTGACATATAATCCTCTTATATTTGAGTAATTAGGATTTCTGTGGCATATAAACTAGAATTGAACTTAACCCTCTAATTGGAATCAAGTGACCAAGAATTTGGCGGTTGATGAAGGTTAGAGGAGACTAAAAAGGTCTAAAAAATTAGGGTTTAGTCACATATAGTTTGTCATGAATTGAATCTTGCATGATTAAAGTAGTTGGTAAGAAAAGTTAATCCGGAAAATAAATATATCTGAAACCTTAATTGTTTTCTCCATATTATTCACAATCCGTTTACTGCTTGCTTTTTGATATTTTGAATTTATTGTTAATGCTTTTGAACTCTTAAAACACCATTTTCTATTTGTCTAACTAAGCCAATCACTCAATCATTATTTCTTGATCCATCAATCCTCGTGGGATCGACCCTCATTCACTTGAGGTACTACTTGGTACGACCCGGTGCACTTGTCGGTTAGTTTGTGGGTTATAAATTCCGCACTAGTGGTAGGTAAGGGGTTCGGTTATGTGGGTAAAGGTTGAAGGAAAATGGAATTTGAATATGGTTAATGGTGAAGAGAAATTGATGGGAAAGGTGAGTGGTGATTAGGTGGAGTGGGGGGTAAGTTGAAAGAAGAGTGGGATTTGATAGGATGATGGGAGGTGATATTGGGGAATGGAGTGGATGAATATGGATGGAATAGTAGGTAAGGGAGAGAGAGAAGGAAGGTGGTTGACTGGTCAAAGTGGGTGGGGGTTGGGGTTTAACCATGGTGAAACCTTTTCCTTCAAAATCAAAACTGGCTTGTTGGGTGCTAAACGCCAGTCCTGGCGTTTAGCGCCATCAAGGGACCTTCCCCTCCCCCCACCCCTTTTCTTTTTGACTTTGAGGCGAACAACTGGCGTTTAGCGCCCTTAGTGGGGTGTCAAATACTCCTTTTTGGGCATTTAATGCCAGCTCTCTTTACTCCCTTCCTGGTGCTAAATGCCCTCCCTGGCGTTTAGTACCCAAGCCTTTTGAGTCAATGTACTCCAGGCTATTCTGTTCTTCATTTTGAATATTTCTATCCCTGTTCTAAGCACTGTGCATGATCACAAAACAACATTAAACTTAGATAAACTTATGAAAATCAATGAAAATAAAAATAAAAATCAAACTGTAATAAAACTAAAATCAAACTGAAATAAAACTAAAGGATACTCATGGTTGGGTTACTCCCAACAAGCGCTTCTTTACCGTCACTAGCTTGACGGTCAGCTCCTCTAAGGAGGAGGATCATAT
Organism: Arachis duranensis; assembly: GCF_000817695.3. Lineage (NCBI taxonomy): Eukaryota > Viridiplantae > Streptophyta > Magnoliopsida > Fabales > Fabaceae > Arachis > Arachis duranensis. The sequence goes on along the minus strand of NC_029772.3, from coordinate 42,709,460 downwards.
GGGCTCAGATCTTCACCCTTCATTGTGAACTTCTTTCCTGTGCTCTCATGAATGAACTCAACATACTCTAGAAATAGGATCTTATTCACTATATGTGGTACGATTGGACTTCTAGTAAATACCTCCCTCATCCCAGGTGAGAAGTCTTTAGTGGAAATCTTTTTGTTCCTCCAGCACTTTGGTACCTTCTTCTTGGGACATCCTCCATCCTTATTAGGTAGTGAATACCCAACACCAAATTTAGGTTTGATGTCAGGGGGTACTGTATGGGTCTCCACCAAGGGGGCTTAAGCAATGAGCTCTGCATGCGAATACCTCCTACTCTAGAGATTGGTGAAGGTTTAAAAACCTTGAACACCAAGTAATCCTCACGTAGCCGCAGAACCAACTCTCCTCTCTCAACATCTATCAGATTTCTCCCAGTGGCTAAGAATGGCATTCCTAGTATGAGGAAGTCATTTGCATCCTCTCCTATGTCAAGTATCACAAAGTCTGCAGAGAGGAAGAGCTCTCCAACCTTGACTATGACATTTTCTAATAGCCTATGTGCCTGCTTTAGAGATTTATCAGCCATCTCCAGTGCTATCCTTGTAGGCTGTGCTTCTTGAATTTGCAGCTTCCGCATCACAAACAATGGCATCAAATTGATACTTGAGCCAAGATCACAAAAACTTTGTCAAAAGTGATGTTTCCAATAGTACAAGGAATTTGGAAGCTCCAGGATCTAGCATCTTCTTTGGTAGCATGCTTTGAATGAGTCCACTGTACTCCTTGGTCAGCACTACTGTTTCATCTCCCTTTAAGACTTTCTTCTTAGAGAGTAGGCCTTTCATGAGTGCCACATAGGGAGGCATTTTCTCCAAAATCTCAAACAAAAGGAATATTGATTAGTAGTTTTTAAAGATTTTCAAAAACTGAGAGAACTGCTCGTCCTTGTTCTCCTTTTGTAGCTTCTGAGGTTTTGGTGCTTCAGGCTATTGAATAGGCTCCCTAGGTGGGACATGTGACAATGTAAGCTTAGCTTTTCTTGAAGCTTCTTTCTCCTTTGACCCCTTAGCAGCTTGCACCTCCTTTTTCAGTATGGATTCATTATCCATTATGAGGGCCTTACACTCTTCTATTGGGTTTACCTCTGTGTCACCAAGAAGAGTGTTAGGGAGTCTCTTAGGTATTCTCTTGCTCAGTTGACTCACTTGTACTTCCAAGTTCTGAATGGAAGCTCTAGTCTCCTGCATAAAGCTATGAGTGATCTTGGAAAGTTATGTGACTAGAGTGGCCAAGTCAGGAGTATTTTGGGGCTGAGCAGACGCCTGCTACTGTTGAGAAGTCTGAAATTAGCGGTTGTTGAAATTATGGAACTTGTTCTGATTGAAACCACCCTGAGAGTTGTTGTTGAAATTCTATTGAGACCTTTGGGATTGCACTTTCCACCCAAGGTTAGGATGATTCCTCTATCCCTGATTGAATGTATTTTAATAGGGATCATTATTGGAATTTTTGGAGGAATTTTCCATGTAATTGACTTGCTCAGGAGTGGGTTGAGCATAACCATAATGCTCCCCATGGTTGAAGCCTTCACTCATGTCATTAGATGCATCTTGAGTACTAATAGCTAAGACTAGCATCCCACTCAAGTGTTGAGAAATCATATTGATCTGCTGTGACATGTTCTTGTTCTGAGCTAGAATGGCATCCAAGTTGTCTACCTCCATAACTTCTTTTTTCACAGGAGCCATCGGGTTCCTTTAAGAAGAGTAGAGATATTGGTTAGCTACCATCTCAAAGAGCTCATTAGCCTCTTCAGGCGTCTTCTTCATGTGTAAGGAACCTCATGCGGAGTTTTCTAGAGACATTTTAGCCTTCTCAGAGAGGCCATCATAGAAAATTTATAGCCTGGTCCAATCTGAAAACATGTCCGGGGGACACTTCCTGATCATCTGCTTGTATCTCTCCCAGGCTTCATAGAGGGACTCTCCATCTTTCTGCCTGTAAGTCTGAACATCCACTATTAGCTTAGTCAGCTTTTGAGGTAGGAAGAACATGGTCAGAAATCCATTGACCACCTTGTCCCAAGAGTTCAGGCTCTCTTTTAGTTGAGTGTCCAATGCAACACCCTACCACACAGAGTCTTATGCTTAAGTCATAAAACAGAGTTGGTGATGTATTACGACCTCTAAAAGTAAAATTATAATATAGTTAAAAAAAGATTTATATCTAGGAGCCTTTTTAAAGAAGGTTTAAAACAAAGCGTAAGTAGAACAGCGCATCACTCATGTAAGTGTTAACATAATGAAGTAGGATAAATCCCAAAATGATCCAAAGTAGAAAAATGGCAACCTGTTTCTCTAAGTCAACCTCTATGAGGGACAAACATAAAATAAGAGGTGGAGAATCTATATACATATATAAATATAAATAAAATACGCCCCTGAGTCCCAAGAGTTCTTCGCTTCATCAGAGTCTCCAGAATACAGAGTGGTGCTTGCATCTGAAAAATAATAATATTGTATGGGATGAGAAACAGGGGTTCTCAATATGGTTAAGGTTCCTACATATATAATAAATAAGGCCCCGGGAAAGCCAGAGGCAATCCTAGAACGCCGATACTCAGATTATAAAACTTAAGGAACAAAAACAAACACCATAAACAGGGGTAGCTCTCTAAGGTTCTAAACTTGGTCAAAACCTAATCAAAATCCACAAATCCTCTGCCTTTCCTCCAATCCTCCATCTCTGATGAAACCACACAGACAAACAGATAAACAAAGGCAAATATAATTAGAGTATAAGTAATGCAAGTAACAAGTATAACAATTAGCATAGTAGCGCACGAATCCCACACTTTCGTACAGCTGTACCATCAAGTGTACTGGGTCGTCCAAGTAATACTTGAGCGAGTCAGGGTCGATCCCACGAGGATTGTGGTTTGAAGAAAGCTATGGTTATCTTGCAGGTCTTAGTCAGGAAAATCAGAAGGTTGTTAGATTAGAGGAAAATATTCATAATTTGTATTTGTGAGTTGGATTGATGCAAGGGCAATCAGTAATAGGAATATGGTTAAGGATTGGAGTTGTTTTGTCTTTCTGAATTAACTCTGTTATTACAGTCTTCTTTGATTGTGAATGATCTCCTCAATGGCAGGTTGTATGTGATCAACACCTTTATTGAGAGGTCGTCAACACTCCTCTGGATTTGAACCCCAGGGTTAGTGTGGATCCAGTCTGCTTGAGGGTGAAGCTCGTACAGTCCATTCTCCTTAATGATCCTACTCAAAGCGCCATAGACAAGGTTGGATCTTCCGGATCAGAGAATGTTGTATCTTTGGATTCTAGCCTCTACCACAAAGACCCTAATCTCCCAAAAAATTGGCTGAACTACTGTCTCGAGAAGTCCCTAACGAAGTCGTGGATTAGCCATCTGAGAGATGTATAATCAAGCTACCGGTTCGATGCTTTCCACTGAAGTATTCCTACGAAGCCAAGTAGACGCGGGTGTTTGTCAGGCATGTTCGTCTTAGTATGATGAACAGAGTTGATTATTACTGATCATCCTATTCACCATGTTGAAGAACGAGTATACATCTTAGAAATTTATCAAACACGGATCGAAGAGAAACAGTAATGCTTTTATTAATTCATAGGACTCAACAGGGCTCCTCTCCTCAACTTAGGAGGTTTAGAAACTCATACTAAAAGGAAAATACAATGTAAAATAAAATAATGCTAAATGATGGGTTAAGATCATGTAAAATATCCCTTAAATACTAAACAAATGACCAGTAAGGGTAAAACAAGCTTTTTAGTGCTAAAGTTCACTTCTAGGGCCCACTTGGTGAGTGTTTGGGCTGAGCTTTGGTGAGATCCACATGCTACGAGGCCTCTAGAGCATTGAACGCTGGCTAGGGAGGTCCTCTCTGGGTGTTTGGACGCTGGTCTCTGCCTTGTGGGTGGTGGACGCCTGGAAGCGGGCAGGAAGCTGGCATTGGATACCGGTTTTGGGCCTTTTAATCTGAAGCAAAGTATAAACTATTATACATTTATGAAAGTATCTGAAAGTTAGATTTTCATAGCCATTAAGAACGCTCCATTTGGACTTCTGTAGCTCCAAACAACTCTTCCAAGTGCAAGGAGGTCAGATCTGGAAAGCATCTACAGTGCTTTCTCTGCCTCTGAATCAGACTTTTGTTGTAGCTCCTCAATTTCAGCTAGAAAATACCTAAAATTGCACAAAAGCACACAAATTCAAAGTAGGATTCAAAAAATGTGAATTTAACACTTAAAACTTATAAAAACTTAATGAAAACTAAACAAATCATGCTAAAAACTATATGAAAACAATGCCAAAAAGCGTATAAAATATCCTCTCATCACAACACCAAACTTAAACTGTTTCTTGTCCCCAAGAAACTAGAAAAACACAGTAGGATAAAAAGAAAATTAAGATACAATAAATTTTGATGTTCTCAATGAAGCTCATTTACAATTAGATGAGTGGGACTTAGTAGCTTTTTGCTTCTGAATAGTTTTGGCATCTCACTATCCATTAAAACTTAGAAGTGTTGGCATCTCTAGGAACTTAGAATCTAGATGGTATTATTAACTCTCCTAGTTCAGTTCTTTTTTATTCTTGAACATACATTTATAGTCTTGGCCATGACCCTAAGCACTTTGTTTTCCAGTATTACCACCGGATACATAAATACCACAGACACTTTAACTGGATGAACCTTTTCAGATTGTGATTCAGCTTTGCTAGAATCCCCAGATAGAGGTATCCAAAGTTCTTAAGCACACTCTTTTTGCTTTGGATCACGACTTTAACTGCTCAGTCTCAAGCTTTTCACTTGACACCTTCACGCCACAAGCACATGGTTAGGGACAACTTGGTTGAGCTGCTTAGGCTATGATTTTGTTCTTTTAGACCCTCTTATCCATTGATGCTCAAAGCCTTAGATCCTTTTACCCTTGCCTTTTGGTTTAAAGGGTTATTGGCTTTTTCAATCTGCCCTCCATTTCCTACATTTTTGGGTAGTAATGGATTTTCTCTTTATTTATTTTTTCTCCATTTTTTTCTTTCTTTTTCGCATGCATTAATTTTTTTTCTTCTGCAACATGCTTTTTCTTTTTCTTTTTGCTGTTTTTTCTTGCTTCAAGAATAATTTTTTTTAGATTTTTTAGATTACCAATAACACTTTTCCTTTTTCACCATTCTTTCAAGAGCCAACATTCTAAAATTTTAACTTCAAATATGCACTATTTATTCATACATTCAGAAAATGAAAGCAATGCCACGACATCAAAATAATTGAACTATTCTTATTATAAACTTGAAACTCATGCATCTCTGAATTCTTTTCAATTAAAATTTTCTTTTAAGTAAGGTGAGAGATATATGGAACATTTTACAACTTTAAAACATCAATGCAAATGATCATGCAATAAGAACAAGAAAGAAGAGAGTACAACATAAAAGAAAGCAGAAAATTAACATTAGAAAAGGAGATTAAGAGAACGAATCCACCTTTAATGGTGGTGGCTAGTACTCCTCCTTGAGAATCCAATGTAGTGCTTGATCTCTTCAATGTCACTCCTTTGTCTCTGTTGAGACGGCTTCACAGGCTAATGTACATGATCTCTAGTTTGCTCCATCTTCTTCTTATGGGGCAAATTCCTTTTCCTTCCTCTTCCTTGAGGTTTCACCAGTCTTTGGTGCCATACTTAGGACTGGTAGAAGTAAAAAAGCAAAGATTTTGTAACACCAAACTTAAGAGTTTTGCTTGTCCTTGAGAAAATATGAACAATGGGAAATAATAGGGTAGAAGAAGGTGGCATAGTTGGAGCTTATGTGGGACCTACTTGTTTTGAGAGGCTAGGGAATTAAAATTCCCTACCTTCCTTATGGGGGTTGAACGCCCAGCTTGTGCACCATAACTGGCGTTCAACGCCATCTGTCTCTTTCCTTTAGGGCGTTGAACGCCCAGGAGAGACTTCCTTCCTGGCGTTCAACGCCAGGTCTTCTACCATTTTGTGCGTTGAACACCTAGCCTTTGATCCCTGGCTAGCGTTCAGCACCAACAACACTCCATCTAGAGTGTTCTGTTTTCACTGCTGAATATTTCTATCTCTGTTTTGACTGCTGCACATGATCATGAACCTAAAGAAATAACTTAAAGAAAAAAATTAAAGAAAATAAAAATAATTAATTAAGGTTGGGTTGCCTCCCAACAAGTGCTTCTTTAATGTCATTAACTTGACAAACAACTCCTTTTAAAGAGGAAGATAGTCATAGAATAAATCTTTACTCCTTATTGGGAGCTTCCTTCCAGTGCTCTCATGGATTAGTGATGAAAGCAGAAATTGGTGAATTAAAAATTATTAAAATATATACGTTGCAAGTATAGTTCTTAACTCACCAGAAATCCACTTATCAATTTAGAAAGGTGTCACAGGAATTTAAAATTAAAATACTGGGAGTATGAATCCCAGGTCGTCTCCCAACGAGTTGCAGAAAAGTGTGCTATTTTATTAATCAGATGTTTTCAAAAAGGTTTAAGTTGAGTAAACAGGAAATTAAATTTGAGAATTTGAATAATGTAAATAAAAGCCTTGACTGGGAGTTGATTAGTTGGAAGTCCCGCTGTTGTTGGATTACTCTCTAGATTAATTGATAATTAAAGGCTATCCTGTTTAGTTATCTCTTACTAGGTAAGGGAAAGTCAAACAAGTTGGAATGCTATGTCCGTTCACAAGTTGCAACCCACTTAATTAAAAGGGATTGGTGTTAGTGACTAGAGGGCAAGCCAACAATAACCCAATTATAATCTTTCTTTCAAGCCTTCCAACTCAAGGGTTCCTTTCAATCAACTCCCCATCAAGTTAGGGAACTACTCGCTCATTGTGAATGTAAAATTCATAACATATGAAAGGGAATTGAAGAAAGACATTGTAAATAAAAATCAAAATAATCAATTAAAAATAAAAGTAATCCTTGTATTAAATAATCCTAAAAATATTCCAATGGTAAAATTAACAAAGCAAGGGATATGGAAGAGTAAAGCCAAGTAAAGAAAACGAACTAGAATGACGAAGTCTTGATGAGGTAATAACTCTTCTCAGTCTCCCAATGCAAAAAGTGGTAGAAAAATAAAATCCTAAGAACTATGAATGTCTAGAGAGAAAAAACCTAGAGGAGGAGTGAAAACTAGATCTAAAACTAAAACTCTGTAGAATGAATTGTTGTTCTGGTTTTTGCATGTTCTCTGGCTCTAGTCTGCTGTTCTGGGCCGAAAACTGGGTCAAAATAAGGTCCAAAATGGCCCCCAGTGAATTTTGCAGATTATGCAGATCGCGCTCGTCAGGCGATCGCGTCATCCATGCGGACGCGTCAATTGCGTTTTTCCTTGCCACGCGGTCGCGTCGTCCACGTTTTCGCGTCACTTGTGCTTTTCCAATCCGCACGGTCGCATGAACCATGCGGCTGCGTCACTGTGATTTCTCCTCTTTCGCACGAACGCGTGGGCCATGTGGCCGCGTCACTTCTCGCTGGTTATCTCCTCAACTTTTCGTGTTCCTTCCATTTTTGCTAGCTTCCTTTCCAATCTCTAACTCATTCATGCCCTATAAAGCCTGAAACACTTAACACATAGATTACAGCATTGAATGGAATAAAGGAGAATTAAAATGCATAATTAAAAGTCTCTAGGAAGCAGTTTTCAATCATGTAATAATTTCAGGAAGGAAATATAAATGCATGCTAAATTAATGAATAAGTTGGTAAGGATCATGATAAAACCACACAATTAAACACAATATAAACCATAAAATATTGGTTTATCAACCTCCCCACACTTAAACATTAGCATGTCCTCATGCTTAACTGAAGGAGATAAGATAAATAAGTATGAACATGTAGAAACTCATGCAATGCAATGCAACCTATATATATGAATGCAACTCTATGATTCATGCCCACTTGATCAAAAGTAAATAAGCTCTTCAAAACAATTATAAATCAAATTCCACTAATTCTACCATTATACAGTAAGACAGATAAAAGTGCAAGAAGATAGCTTATGAAAGCAGGGAACATGGAAATTCAAGCATTGAACCCTCACTGATGATGTATGTACGCTCTAATCTCTCTAGTGTACAGGGTAATCACTCTATCCTTCTCTAATCATGCTCTCTAACTTTTATTTTTCTCCTAACCAATCAACAACAGTTAATATGCCAATGCAAACATCATAAAGTCTTTTCAAGGTTGTAATGGGGCCAAGGTAAGGATAGGGATACATATATAGTTAAGTGAGCTTATAAATTGAATCTTTAATTAACCCAACTTTAACCCAACCTATATATTTTATATAACTTTAGAATTCATACCTAGCTACCCAGAATTCCCTTTTACATTCCATACTCATGTATTAATGTTATCATATGTGCATTGATCTTTGAATTTTTAATTCAGCATTGGGGTAATTTTGTCCCCTTATTTATTTATTGATTTTTTTTATTTTATAAAAAATAAACATAGCTTATCAATGCACATAGATTTTTAATTCTTATAGTTTCACATGAGTAGGTATCCAAATTCCTATTGTATTATCATGACACATTCCCTTAATAACTTTTGTTCCCACAAATTTCCATACTTAACTAGGATACACAATTATATCTTAAGCTAACCAAAGATTCAATTTGGGATATACAATTGTTTTTCCGCTTAAGGTTAACAATGTGGTAAAATATAGAACAAATGGGATTTAAAGGCTCAAAGTGGTTAACAAAGGTAATTAAAAAGGGTAGGCTTAATTTGGATAAGTGAGTTTAAATAAATAATGGCCTCAATCACATGCAAGCATATAAACATAATAAATATTGGACATATATGATGAAACAAAATATAGATTACAATCATAGAGAAGTAAACACACAAGAATAAAATAATTATGGTTAAATAATGTAACCATGCATAAAGGCTCAAATTTTCACAGGTTGTGTGTTCTTTAGCTCAAAAATCATGTTCCAAATACAACTTCAAGCAATTTTAACATAAGATTTTTGATTAAAATTAGTGAAATTTTGTTCCAAAGATAGCTTTTTAGAAGAAACTTATTGTCTTTTCAATCAAGTAGAACATGCATGCAACTAACCTATTACTATGCAATTTATCTTATTCTATAAAAGAAAGAAAATCTAACTAAAATATCCTAATTTATTAGTGCTAGGGAAGAGAAATCACCTCCGAAAGTCAGGTACTGACCGACCTCCCCACACTTAAGGCTTCGCACCATCCTCGGTGCCATCTGTCAGGAACAGTGGTGGGCTGGTGGCAGTGTCTCCACAGTCGGGGCCATCATGGCTCCCTGTGCTGGTGAAGGAAGTGGAGTCCGGAGTGCCTGGATCGTCATCGGGTCTGTGATTGCCTGTGAGGAGCTCCTTGAGGTAGTTGAAACGGCGTTGGTTGCGGCACTCTCTGAGCTTGGCTTTCTTTTCGTGTGCTTCCAACCGCTTCAGTATTTGATCAGCAGCTGACTAGTAGATGGGGGAGGAGCTGCAGCATCCTCTGTGGACTGGCTGGTAGTGGCAAGTTGTGGGCTGAGATATCTCCCGTTAGGGACAAACTGATCATCCCGTGGAAGAATGGCTTTGGTGTATCCAGCTCTGTAGGATACTCCGGCTGCTGAGATAAGATCAGAGACCAATGCGGGGAAAGGTAGGTTGCCCGCGATCTACACATGTTCCATAGCATTCCGGATATGTCTTGGTAAATTAAGAGGCTGGTCTGTGAGGATGCACCATAGTAGAATGGCCATGTCTGCTGTGAAGGAGGACTCATGAGTACTCGGGAAGACGTAATGGGACATAATCTGTGCCCATACGTGAGCCTCTAAGGTGAGTGCAGAAGCCGAGACTCCCTTAGGACGGGAATGATGGTATCCGAAGATCCATTTACTGCCAGGTCGAGCGATAACTCTGAGAATAGCGTCCCAGTCAAAGGTGTATGCCTGGCGCTTGATTGTGGCTTTCTGAAAGGCGTCCAATCCTTCTGGAGTAGGTGGGAGATCTAAGGCTTGTTGTATGGCCTCTTCTATAGTGGGAACTTGCTTCTGGCGTAAATAGACAGACTGTAGAGTCGGCAGGTGGAAGTTGGAGTAGAACTCAATAACCCAAGAAAGATTAACCTATCGTGGCTATCTCTGTAAGAATCCCCAATGTCTTTGTGCAATTTGTGGCTCAACAAATTCAGCGATACGAGGCGGAAGGATAAGAAGGTGTTCATTGTTGTAATTTTGAGCTGCCAGAATAGGAAACATCTGCTCACAGTAGCGATTTAGGAATCGTGCAGTGTCCTTGGCTGGGAAGGCTCGCTCCTTTTCATCAACATTGATAATCCTTTTAATTCTTTTTGTTGAGGGCTTGACTGTAGTTGAAGAAGGTCCTGCCACTAATGCTCTCTTCGTTCCTTTCCTTGCTTTGGGTTTAGGGGTAGCTTTCTCTTTGCCTTTCTTGGTGGCCATTCTGAAAAAGGGAAGAGAAAGTAAGTTAAATCCAAAGAAATAAAGCAATGAAGGGGATAGAGTGAGTGAAAATCAGTGCACGGTAAAGATGAATGAAATAAACACATGGTCATGACAACATGTGAAAAGATCAAGAAAGGGAATAGAATAAGTTCACGATAGGGAAGTAGATGCAAGATGTTTATTGGCATGCTGGCAAGGGCATGAGTAGCATAGATCAAGCATCACTTCGTAACAAACTATCACGTTTGTATTGGAAATTAAATTCAGTTAATAAAATAGTAAAGGGAATTTGTGAAAAACATGCTTTGAATAGTAGGAAGTATAATAGAGAAGTGCATAATGCCATATGGGCTTTTTCACAAACACATAGCATGCATGGTAAATAAGGTATAGAAAATATTAAAGCAAACATGCAAGCAACCCTTTAAAGAAAATAATATATAATTGCCAAATAATTTGCAACAATCCACAAGCATATAATGAGGAATAAGGACTCAAATAAATTTCTAACACCATGTAAAAAGGAAAGAAGAAGAAAGAAAATATGGATAAAGAATAGAAAAAGAAAAGAAAAGAAAATAACATATAAAATAAGAAGAATGATAGAAAAGAAAGGAGGAAAGAAGAAAATAAAACCTTGTTAATGGAGGTGAGAAAGAGAGAGAGTGAAAGGTGAGATAGAAGGAAGAAGGGAGAGGGAAGAAAGAAGGAGGGAAAAGAAAAATTAGGATTTGGAGGAGAGAAAGATAAGATATTTTGGCAATTTTGGTTGAGTTGTGCGGCACAAGCGACGTGGCCGCGTGGGGCACGTGTTCACGTGATTGCGCTTTAATTTAGTTGACGCGGTCGCGTCGGTCACGCGGTCGCGTGACCCATGTTATGCTTCTGGCACGAGTACAGCCTTCCGCCTGCACAACTCTCTGTTCAAATTGATATATTTGCCAAATTTGGGGTGACGCGATCGCGTGGGGCATGCGATCGCGTGAGTGGGCTTCAGAAGGGATGACGCAGACGCGTTAGCGATGCGGTCGCGTGATAGGGTTGGTGCGTCCAGCACCATTCCAGCACCACTCTCGCACAATATTTCGTTGTGCACCCCTTTTTACGTCGAAAATCAGGGCACGCGGCCGCGTGGGGCACGCGGCTGCGTGGGAGGCCATGATTCCCATATGACGCGGACACGTCAGCGATGCAGTCGCGTGGGACACTTTGTGCCACTGGCATGCCTCCAGCCATGCTCCAGCGTGACTCTCTGTTCGTTTTTTATTTTCTCCCCTCTCCTTGCGACGCGGACTTGTCTCTGATGCGGTCGCATCGCGTGGCACTTTTTTTTGTATGCAAATGCAGATGCACGAAATGTGATGATAAAGAGAAGAGTTATTAAATAGAAAAACTAAAAAGAAAAGAACGATCATACCATGGTGGGTTGTCTCCCACCTAGCACTTTGCTTTAACGTCCGTAAGTTGGACGCTCTACTAGCTCAATCTTCTGCCATGTGGGGATCTTCCAAGAGGAAGATCTCAAGCTCCTTGTTTTTCTGCATCTTCTTGCCATGGTACAGCTTCAGACGTTGTCCATTAACTTTGATAAGTTCAGAGCTTGAAGGATGGCTTAGGTGATAAACTCCGTATGGTTCGGCCTTCTCTACTCTGTATGGACCTTCCCATCTTGATCTCAACTTGCCTGGCATGAGCCTCAGTCGAGATTTGTAGATGAGGACTAAATCCCCAGGCTGGAACTCTTTTCTCTTGATGTGCTGATCATGTACAGCCTTCATCTTCTCCTTGTATATTCTCGAGTTCTCATAAGCTTCTAGGCGAAGGCTCTCCAGTTCTTGCAGTTGCAACTTCCTTTTAGCTCCAGCTTCCTCAATTCCCATGTTGCACTCCTTGACTGCCCAAAAGGCTCTGTGCTCTACTTCAACTGAGAGATGGCAAGCTTTTCCATAAACTAAATGGAAAGGGATCATCCCAATGGGTGTTTTATATGCTGTCCTGTATGCCCATAGTGCATCATGTAGCCTGGTGCTCCATTCTGAGGATGGTATGCTGTTGCAACCTTATGAATTATCCCATGCTTCTTCATTAATCCTGTGAGTCTCCTATTACAAAAATGGGTGCCTTGATCTCTCACGATTGCTCATGGTGATCCAAAGCGGCAAATAATATGGTTTCTCACAAAGGAAACAACAGTGTTAGCATCATCAGTGCGGGTAGGAATTGCTTCCACCCATTTGGAAACGTAATCCACAGCTAACAATATATAAAAATAACCATTAGAATTTGGAAACGGACCCATGAAGTCAATGCCTCAAACATAAAAAATTTCACAAAAAAGCATAATTTGTTGAGGCATCTCATCCCTCCTGGATATATTACCAAATTTTTGGCATGGGAGACAAGCTTTTCAGCTTGTCTCTTTGATGCTTAGAAAAGTGTGGAGGAAATGTGCGGCTAACTAGATAATTAGCTGCAGGTGCGTACCAAGGGACTTCTTCAGATATTGCTTGCAGGTTATCCAGTGGGAAATTATCATCTATAGGAGTAGAATCATCCTTGATGTGCTCAAGGCGACTTAAGTGGTCTGCCACTAGATTCTGGTTACCACTCCTATCCTTTATTTCTAAATCAAATTCTTGTAATAGCAGTATCCAACGTGTGAGCCTTGGTTTGGACTCCTTTTTAGCTAATAGATACTTTAAAGCTGCATGGTCCGAATACACTACTACTCTAGTACCAAGTAAATAAGCTCAGAATTTATCCAGAGCAAAAATAATAGCAAGAAGCTCTTTCTCAGTAGTAGTATAATTGGACTAGGCAGCATCTAAAGTCTTAGACACATAAACAATAACAAAAGGATCCTTACCTTCACGCTGAGCCAGCGCTGCTCCTACTGCATGGTTAGAAGCATCGCACATGATTTCAAATGGCTGGCTCCAGTCTGGTCCACTCACAATTGGAGCTTGAGTCAGGTCGGTCTTCAGCTTATCAAACGCTTGTTTGCAATCTTCACTGAACTCGAACTCAATATCCTTCTGCAGTAATCTGGATAAGGGAAGTGCAACCTTACTAAAGTTCTTAATAAATCTCCTGTAAAAACCTGCATGGCCAAGGAACGAAACGGACTTCCCTCACAAAGGAGGGGTAAGGTAAACTAGAAATAACATTCACCTTTGCTGGGTCTACAAAAATGCCAGTATTAGATACAACATGTCCTAGTACAATCCCTTGTTTTACCATAAAGTGACATTTTTCAAAATTTAATACAAGGTTTGTATTGACAAATCTATCTAATACTCTAGATAGTCCATCTAAGCAAAGGCTAAAAGAATCACCATAAATGCTAAAATCATCCATAAAAACCTCCATACAGTCTTCAATAAGATCAGAGAAAAGACTCATCATGCACCTCTGAAAAGTATCTGGTGCATTGCACAAGCCAAAGGGCATTCTCTTGTAAGCATAAGTCCCAAAAGGACATGTAAAGGTAGTCTTTTCCTGATCCTCAGGAGCTATATGATTCTGGAAATAACCTGTGTAACCATCTAAAAAGCAATAATGTGATTTACCTGACAGGCGATCCAGCATTTGATCAATGAATGGGAGTGGGTAGTGATCCTTACGAGTAGCTTGGTTGAGACGCCTGTAATCAATGCAGACTCTCCAAGCGTTCTGTACTCTGGTTGCTGTGAGCTCTCCATGCTCATTCTTCACTGTAGTTACTCCAGACTTCTTGGGCACCACTTGTACTGTGCTAACCCATTCACTGTCTGAAATGGGATAGATGATACTTGCTTCCAATAGTCTGGTCACTTCCTTTTTGACAACTTCCAAAATAGTGGGATTCAGTCTTGTTTGGGATTGGCGGACAGATCTTGCTCCCTCTTCTAAAAATATTCTATGCTCACATACTTGAGGGTTGATGCCTACTATGTCTGCCAAACTCCACCCAATTGCTTTCTTGTGCTTCCTCAGCATACTAAGTAACTTCTCTTCCTGTTCAGGAGTGAGGTCCTGTGCAATAATAACTGGAAACTTCCGCTGGTCCTCAAGGTAAGCATATTTGAGGTGTAGAGGGAGAGGTTTCAATTCCAACTTCTGGTTATGGTCTGGCTCTGACTTCCCCACACTTAGACCTTGTCCTATGTACTTAGCTTCGAACTCTTCCTGGTGAACTTCAGCTACGGTTTCATCTATGATGTCACACTAGAAGATAGAATGATCTTCTGGAGGGTTGTTTATGACTCCATTCAGATTGAAGATTACCATTCGGCCATCTATCTCAAAGGAGTATGTTCCTGAAAAAGCATCTAATTTGAATTTTGATGTCTTCAGGAATGGTCTCCCAAGTAGGATTGATGATGGCTTATCTGAGTCATTATGGGGAATCTCCAAGATATAGAAATCAGTGGGGAATGTGAGCCCTTTAATGTTCACTAAAACGTATTTAGCAACTCCAGCCACTGTAATAATGCTTTTATCTGCTAACACAAAACGAGCTGCCGACCTTTTTAAGGGAGGGAGCCTCAAAACATCATATACAGATAAAGGCATTATACTAACACATGCTCCTAAATCACACATGCAATCATAAATTACTATACCACCAATAGTACAACTAACTACACAAGGACCTGGGTCACTGCACTTTTCAGGTAAATTTCCCATTAAAGCAGATATAGAGCTTCCTAAAGGAATAGTTTCTAATTCATTAATTTTGTCTTTATGTATGCACAAATCTTTTAGAAACTTTGCATATTTAGGTACCTGTTGAATGACATCAAAAAGGGGAACAGTTACCTCAACCTTTTTAAAGATTTCTACCATTTTGGGGTCAGGTTCCAACTGCTTCCTGGGCTTCCTTGCAAGTTGTGGAAATGGAATGGGAGTGGTGTTTTCTGCAGTGTCTGCGCCTTTTGGTGCTTCCTCCTGTGGTTGAGCTCCTTCTTCTTCAGCTATGTCCTGTATGTCCTCATCCTCTTCAATATCTTCTATATCTACTACCTCTTCAGCTGAGGCGTGTTCTGGTGGGCTTGGCTCCTCCTGATTCCTCTCCTGCAATGTGGTTCCGGACCTTAGGGTGATGGCATTAATACCACCCTTTTGGGTTGGGTAATGGTTGAGAGGGGAGTCCATCAGATCTTGAGGACTGATTGTTGGAGTTATTCATTGATCCAATCTGTGAGACAAAGGCTTGCAAAGTAGAATTCAAACCATTCAGAGTAGAAGTAAGGTTGTTTTCCATGGCCTGTTGCCTCCAATCAATAGCTTGTAATAATTCATCATTAGGAGATGAAGAGGGGTAAGTGATCTGAGAGGTCTACTGAGATGCTTGAGGCTGTCTTAAATGAGGTGCTCTGTAGGACTGATTCTGATTCTGCTGCCTGAAATTGTTATTGTTATTCCACCTCTGATTTCCATTATTATCTCTGCCTCCTCTGTTATAATTGTCCCTCCAACCCTGGTTAGAATTGTCTCTCCAACCTTGGTTAGAGTTATCCTGCCATCCTTGGTTATAGTTGCCACCTTGATTGTACCCTTAATTGGGGCGGTCATGAAAGTTGTGAGTGGCTGCTACAGTGTTATCTTCTGGTTGGAGTTGTGGACACTCATCAGTATAGTGACTGTAATCTGCACAGATTTCGCATACTCTTTGTGGAACCAACTGCTGGCTGTGCTGTGGTGGAGAAGGCTGAACTTGCTGAGGTTGTTGTTGATTCAATTGCATCTGCTTTAGCAAGTTAGTCATTTCACATAAGCTCTGAGCTATAGAAGCAGTCTCTTTACTAGTGGATACCTCCGCAATAGCTCTTGACCGACTTTGTCTCTGCCTATGATTCCTAGTAGAGTTAGCTAAGTCCGTGATCAATTGCCATGCTTCTTCCGTAGTCTTGTACTTTTTCATAGAACCATTGCTAGCACCTTCTAGTGTGGTCCTATCTTGAGATTTCAAACCCTGTGTAAAGTAACCGAGCAAAACTATCTTGTCAATCATATGATGAGGACATGCATCTCGAAGAGTATTGAAGCGTTCCAAGTATTCATAGAGGGTCTCAGATTCATCCTGAACGATCATAGACATGTCCTTCCTCAACTTATCGACAACTTCAACTGGAAAGAATTTATCCAGAAACTCTCTCCTAAGTGCATCCCAGTTGGAAACAGTTGCTCCGTGTTGAGTGTAGTACCACTCTCTTGCCTTTCCCTCCAGAGAAAATGGGAAGGCTTTCAATAGAATAGAGATTTCATCAGTGTCATCACGCTTAACAGTAGAACAAGCGGTCTGGAAATCCCTAAGATACTTGATAGGCTCTTGAGCAGGTAAGCCATGATACTTCGGCATCAAGTTGAGTAGTGAAGACTTTATTTCAAAATCTACACCTGCTACTGGGTGGTGCGTCTGGAATGGTTGGAGCGTAAAATCAGGGGCTCCTTCCTCCTGGATAGTGACTCTTCTGGGCGCTGCCATGTCACCTGCACGTAAATGAACTGGATCAGTAGAGAGGAAGATTGTTTCTTCCTTAGATGACGGTTTCGGTTCGTCCTTAAAGAGGAGTCGCCGACGCCTAGCTTGCCTTATATGTGAAAGAGTTCTTTCAATCTCACGGTCAAATGCTGGCAAGCTTGGATCAGGAAGTGAATGCGTCATTTAACGAAAGAAACGTACAGCTCATAGTGATAGAATGAGAAGAAAAATTGCAATAAAAAATAAATACCAATCAATAAATTAACACACTGTTGCAACTCCCCGGCAACGGCACCAAAAATTGATGGGAGTAGAAATTGGTGAATTAAAAATTATTAAAATATATACA
>NC_029772.3:42689832-42692058 GCF_000817695.3 Arachis duranensis | reverse complement strand
CAGAAAAGTGTGCTATTTTATTAATCAGATGTTTTCAAAAAGGTTTGAGTTGAGTAAACAGGAAATAAAATTGGAGAATTTGAATAATGTAAATAAAAGCCTTGACTGGGAAGTGATTAGTTGGAAGTCTCGCTGTTGTTGGATTACTCTCTAGATTAATTGATAATTAAAGGCTATCCTGTTTAGTTATCTCTTACTAGGTAAGGGAAAGTCAAACAAGTTGGGATGCTATGCCCGTTCACAAGTTGCAACCCACTTAATTAAAAGGGATTGGTGTTAGTGACTAGAGGTCAAGCCAACAATAACCCAATTATAATCTTTCTTTCAAGCCTTCCAACTCAAGGGTTCCTTTCAATCAACTCCCCATCAAGTTAGGGAACTACTCCCTTATTGTGAATGTAAAATTCATAACATATGAAAGGGAATTGAAGAAAGACATTGTAAATAAAGATCAAAATAATCAATTAAAAATAAAAGTAATCCTTGTATTAAATAATCCTAAAAATATTCCAATGGTAAAATTAACAAAGCAAGGGATATGGAAGAGTAAAGCCAAGTAAAGAAAACGAACTAGAATGACGAAGTCTTGATGAGGTAATAACTCTTCTCAGTCTCCCAATGCAAAAAGTGGTAGAAAAATAAAATCCTAAGAACTATGAATGTCTAGAGAGAAAAAACCTAGAGGAGGAGTGAAAACTAGATCTAAAACTAAAACTCTATAGAATGAATTGTTGTTCTGGTTTCTGCATGTTCTCTAGATTATCCAGATCGCGCTCATCACGCGATCGCGTCATCCATGCGGACGCGTCAATTGCATTTTTCCCTGCCACGCGGTCGCGTCGTCCACGTTTCCGCGTCACTTGTGCTTTTCCAATCCGCGCGGTCGCATGAGCCATGCGGCCGCGTCACTACGATTTCTCCTCTTTCGCGCGAACGCGTGGGCTATGTGGCCGCGTCACTTCTCGCTGGTTATCTCCTCAACTTTTCGTGTTCCTTCCATTTTTGCTAGCTTCCTTTCCAATCTCTAACTCATTCATGCCCTATAAAGCCTGAAACACTTAACACATAGATTACGGCATCGAATGGAATAAAGGAGAATTAAAATGCATAATTAAAAGTCTCTAGGAAGCAGTTTTCAATCATGTAATAATTTCAGGAAGGAAATATAAATGCATGCTAAATTAATGAATAAGTGGGTAAGGATCATGATAAAACCGCACAATTAAACACAATGTAAACTATAAAATAGTGGTTTATCAATTAGCTTAATACGCTCAAGAGCAGGATCTTTTTCATTGCCTGAGGCAGGGTTGGGCTTGCAGCAATATGCTGGTGTCCTCTTTTGCCACTTCCCTCTTCCATGGTGAATACCATGATGAGATAAATGAATATCACCATCTTCTATGGTGAAAACCCTTCAGTAGGGATATTTTTGTTTTTCCAGCCCCTAGGCGTTTTCCTTTTGAAGCCTTCCTCCTTTGTGGATAGTGTACATCCAAAACCAAACTTACGTTTGGTCTTAGGAGGGGTTGAGTTAGTTTCATCCAAAGAAGGAGGCTTGGATACTGAATCCTTTAAGCAAGTACCTCCCTTGTCAGGGGGTAATGGAGGGTCCAAAACTTTGAACACCATCCAGTTCTTATGCAAGCTAATCCTTGTTTCTTGTGCCTCTTAGATTCTGATGCCAGGGCATTTTGGCCAGTTTCACTGACCTTTTCTTTACTGTTTTTAGGTAGTTTCATTGCATTTTCTTAGGAAATAAGCTAGTTTTGGGTAGAAAATCATTTACATCCTGATTCAAGCATGCATTGTGCATTTTACATGATTTCATGAGGATTTTGCATAATTTTAATGACAAAATTGATATTGCATCCCCCATGACTTGGATTAGAACTTTGATGCAGTTTATTGCTTGATTTCAGGACAAAGGAAGCAAAGAATGGGAGTAACTTGCAAGGCTAAGGAGAAAAGTGATTGCCAATAACACTCTTAAAAGCCATCAATGCCACGTTAAGGAGTCACGTTAACTAAGTTAACGTGAACTCTAACGTGGAGAAGAGAAGTTGAGCTAACATTAGTGACACTTAACATTGTCACTAACGTTGGCAATTGCTCACAAATGGCCACGTTAGGAGCCAGTTAACCTAGTTAACGTGGCCTCTAACGTTAAAGGGGGAAGAGAAGCCAACGTTAGTGACACTCAACATTGTCACTAACGTTGGCCTA
>NC_029772.3:42688956-42689749 GCF_000817695.3 Arachis duranensis | reverse complement strand
TAAGAGATGAAGAGTTGTCGACAACGTTAGTGACACTCAACATTGTCACTAACGTTGAAGCAACCACACAACCCCCAAGAGCCACGTTAACTTCCCCGTTAACTTGGTTAACGTGGAAGCTAACGATGAGGAATGAAGGATGGGCCAACGTTAGTGACACTTAACATTGTCACTAACGTTGGGATGGCTAAGAGTGGCCACGTTAGAAGCCACGTTAACCTAGTTAACATGGACTCTAACGTGTGACCTATGGGCACATTGGAACGTTAGTGACAATGTTGAGTGTCACTAACGTTCTCGAAGTTTGGCAAAAGCCACGTTAGAAGCCACGTTAACTTAGTTAACGTGGGCTTTAACGTGAAGCAAGAAGGGGCACACTGGAACATTAGTGACAATGTTGAGTGTCACTAACGTTCTCGAAAGTTGGCAAAAGCCACATTAGAAGCCACGTTAACCTAGTTAACGTGGGCTTTAACGTGAGGCTAAGGGGTGCATTGGAACGTTAGTGACAATGTTAAGTGTCACTAACGTTCTCAAACTTATACTTTCACTAAATGTTAAACACTCCTAACGTCTTGAGCTAAAGTCTCTACCCACTTCACACTTTCTCTCTGCAAGTAAAGCCAAGCCCAAATGAAGAAAGGAACCGCTTCAAACTCAAGATCCAAAGGCCCAAGACTTGAAGAGCCAACTAGAAGCTGAGAAGAGTAGTATATATAGGAGTAGCTTTGAATTGTTTAAAAAAGAGGGACGGAGAGCTAGGAAATAGAACTACTCTTTGTATTTTACTTTC
>NC_029772.3:42668445-42688854 GCF_000817695.3 Arachis duranensis | reverse complement strand
AAATGCATGTGGTATAATCAGTGACCATACTTCATCTCTTCTCATGAGCAATTGACCAAGGAATTGGCTGTTGATCAAGATTTGAGAGATTGAACCACAAGAAATTTTTGTTCAATCACTTAAGATTGCCAAGGAGATCAATGAGTGCATTGATTGAGGAAGAGATGAGAATGAAATTGATCCGGAGAATGCAACATCTCCTGAGCCCAATGAACTCCCCATTTCTGATCTTACCCATTCTCTTTAATTTCTGCAATTTACTTTTATGAGCAATTCCCCCATTCCCAATTACAATTCTGCAATTTACTTTCAGTCATTTACTTTCCCGCCGTTTTATTTTCTCCAAGTATCAACTCTATTCATGGATTCGCTCAACTAGAACATTCCTCTAATTAAAGTTGCTTGATCAATCAATCCCTGTGGGATTCGACCTCACTCTATTGTGAGTTTTTACTTGACGACAAATTCAGTACACTTGCCGAATGGAGATTTGTTGAGAGACAAGTTTTCCGTCGATCAAGTTTATGGCGCCGTTGCCGGGGATTGATTGTGCATCAACAATGATTACATTAGAGGATCACTAGATTGAGCATTTTTGTTTTGTTTGATTTAATTTTTTGTTTGAGTAATTTGCTTTCTGTCTTAGTTAATTTCTCCCCTCCCCTGTTTCTTAGTTTTTCTTTGTTATTTACAATTCAGTTCACTAACCTCACTAACAGTTTGATATAATACATCACTGACACTAATAGTAATCCTAACGAAATACTCTCTGCATTTCTTTTCTTTACTTGTACTCTGTTGGTGGTATGACAGGGAGAAGAGGCGGGGCTTCAACTTCCTTTGATTCTGAACCTGAGAGAACCTTCTTGAGATTAAGAAGGGAGGCAAAAGAAAAACGTGTGGTTGGTGCTGAAGAAGAGGAGGAACACTTTGAAGAATACTTTGAAATAACCATGGAAGACCATCGTGAGGAAGAGGTTCACAACCATGGTGGAGGAGGTAGAGCAAATCCTGGTGGGGAGGATAGAAGAGTCTTGGGCTCTTATATCAACCCAAACCCAGGGAACTGCGGAAGTAGCATCCAAAAGCCAACCATCCATGCCAACAATTTTGAGCTAAAACCTCAGCTCATCACTCTTGTGCAGAATAATTGCTCATTTGGAGGAGGTGCTCAAGAAGATCCGAATCAACACTTGACCATCTTCTTGAGGATTTGTGACACAGTGAAGTCCAATGGAGTCCACCAGGATGTCTATAGACTGCTCTTGTTCCCTTTCTCACTCAGGGACAAGGCATTCAAATGGCTCGAATCCTTCCCAAAAGAAAGCCTGACAAATTAGGAGGAAGTAGTGAATAAGTTTTTGGCAAGGTTTTACCCACCGCAAAGGATCAATAGGCTGAGAATTGAAGTACAGACGTTCAGACAGCAAGATGGGGAAACACTTTATGAAGCTTGGGAAAGGTTCAAAGACCTAACAAGAAGGTGTCCACCAAATATGTTTACTGAATGGGTGCAATTGCATATCTTTAGAGATGTTCAATGAGTGGGTCCAACTTCACATCTTCTATGAAGGTCTTTCCTATGAGTCAAAGAAGGTTGTGGATCATTCATCAGGAGGCTCTTTGAACAAGAAGAAGACCATTGAAGAAGCCATAGATGTCATTGAAACTGTAGCTGAGAATGACTACTTCTATGCTTCCGAAAGAGGGAACATTAAGGGAGTAATGGAGCTAAACAGTGTGGATGCTCTGCTGGCTCAGAACAAGCTCATTACCAAGCAGTTAGCTGACCTCACCAAGAAGATGGAGAGGAACCAAGTGGCAGCAATTACCACCTCATCAACAACCCAAGAAGAAGTTGAAGAAAAGGACCTTGAGCAAGCCAACTACATTGGGAATTCACCTAGACAGAACCATGATCCATACTCCAAGACATACAACTCTGGATGGAGGAACCACCCAAACTTTGGGTGGGGGAATCAGCAAGAGCAAAGCCAAGACCAGAGACGTTACAACTCCAACAACAATACAGCCCATTCTTCATTTGATGACAAAATCTCTAAGATTGAAACCTTACTTGAAAGCATATGCAGAGACATCCAAGACAGTAAAACATTCTGAGAGGAAGTGCAGTCAAATATGCAGAACCAAGATGCTGCCATCGAGAAACTTGAGACACAAGTTGGTTACCTATTCAATCAGACTTCTAGCAACAACCAAAGCAAAAAAGAGGAGTGTCAAGCTATCACTCTTAGGAGTGGGAAGGAACTGAAGGAATTTGACCAGAAGACACTAGAAGAAGACTCAATTGATGAAGGAGAAAAGCAAGATGGAAATCAAGCCACAACTTCTAAAGTGCAAAAAGAAGAAGGGAAGCTGAAGCCGGATGTCCCGAGAGTTCCATACCCTCAGCAATTGAAGAAAAAGGGAGATGACAACCAGTTTTTGAGATTTTTAGAAATCTTCAAAAAGCTACAAATCAACATACCCTTTGCTGAAGCAATAGAACAAATGCCTCTCTATGCCAAGTTCTTAAAGGAGCTCATGACTAAGAAGAGAAGCTGGAAGAACAACGAAACTATGATACTGACCGAAGAATGTAGTGCTATCATTCAGCACAAATTACCCCAGAAATTGAAGGATCCAGGGAGTTTTCAGATCCCCTGTGTCATAGGTGAGATCACAGTAGAGAAGGCTCTCTGTGACTTAGGAGCCAGCATCAATTTGATGTCAGCAGCCATGATGAGGAAGATGAAGATCGAGGAGGCTAAACCAACAAAAATGGCCTTACAACTGGCAGACCGATCATTCAAGTTCCCTCACGGCATAGTAGAGGATTTGTTGGTGAAAGTGGGAGACTTCATATTTCCAGCCAATTTTGTAGTATTGGACATGCAAGAGGAAGCCAAGGCCTCCATTATCCTGGGAAGACCCTTCCTGGCCACTGCTGGAGTTGTCATTGATGTCCAAAAAGGTGATCTTACCTTAAGATTACACAATGAGAAGATGACATTCAATGTATTCAAGGCCATGAGTTACCCACCAGAACAATTCAGGGAATGCATGAAATTAGATGCACTTGAGGAAGAAGTGCAGGAGAGCTTCGAAGATGAAGGACCAGAAGAGCCAGAGAGAGTCATGGAAGAGGAGTATGAATCAAGTGAAGAGGTGGGAACAGTTGGAAGAGGAGTATGAATCAAGTGAAGAGGTGGTAACAGCAGAAATTCATATACAAGAAGCACCAAATGTAGAGAACCAAAAGTCAGAAGCACCCAAACTTGAGCTCAAGGCACTGCCACCTACTCTCAAATATGCATACTTATGAGAAAATGAAAGTTACCCAGTGATCATAAGCTCATCCCTCAGCCAGAATCAAGAGGATGAACTACTCCAAGTATTGAGGAAGCACAAGGATGCCATTGGATGGACTCTTACTGACTTAAAAGGAATCAGTTCAACCATATGCATGCATAAGATACTGCTAGAAGAGGATGCCAAACCGTCCATTCAATCTCAAAGGAGGCTGAACCCAATCATGAAAGAGGTGGTGCAGAAAGAAGTTATGAAGTTATGGCAGGGAGGGGGGATCTACCCTATCTCAGACAGCCCATGGGTCAGCCCTGTACATGTTGTCCCAAAGAAGGGAGGAATCACTGTAGTTCCAAATAAGAAGAACAGAAGGGAGGAATCACTGTAGTTCCAAATGAGAAGAACGAATTAATCCCTACAAGGATGGTCACTGGATGGCGGATGTGCATAGACTACAGAAAACTCAACGAAGCTACATGAAAAGATCATTTTCCCCTTCCATTCATGGATCAGATGTTGGAACGACTTGCAGGCCACGCATATTATTGTTTTCTTGATGGTTATTCGGGATATAACCAAATAGTGGTTGATCCTAGAGACCAAGAGAAAACCTCATTCACTTGCCCATATGGAGTGTTTGCCTACAGGTGAATGCCATTTGGGCTATGTAATGCGCCTGCAACTTTCCAACGCTGCATGCTTTCTATCTTCTCAGACATAATAGAGAAATTCATCGAAGTCTTTATGGATGACTTCTCAGTATTTGGGGATTCTTTTCCTAGCTGCCTACAGCACCTTGCCTTGGTATTGAAAAGATGCCAAGAGACCAACCTGGTCTTGAACTGGGAGAAATGTCACTTCATGGTGACAGGAGGAATAGTCCTTGGTCATAAGGTCTCTAACCAAGGCATTGAGGTGGACAGAGCCAAAGTGGAACTCATTGAAAAACTTTCTCCACCCAGTGATGTCAAGGCAATTAGGAGCTTTTTAGGGCATGCTGGTTTTTACAGAAGGTTTATTAAAGATTTTTCAAAGATAGCCAAGCCCTTAAGCAATCTCCTTGTATCTGATACACCATTTGTCTTCGATGAAACATGCATGTTAGCTTTTGAAAACTTGAAAATGAGATTATCATCTGCACCTATCATTTCCTCACCTGACTGGAACTTACCATTTGAACTGATGTGTGATGCATCTGATTTTGCAATAGGGGCAGTGTTAGGATAGAGGAAAGATAACTTAGTCCATGTGATATACTATGCCAGCAAGGTCCTTAATGATGCTCAAATAAATTATACCACAACCGAAAAGGAACTGCTGGCAATAGTTTTCGCATTTGACAAGTTTAGATCGTACCTCATTGGTGCAAAAGTGATTGTTTTCACAGATCACACAGCACTTAAATATTTGTTTGCTAAGCAAGAATCAAAACCGAGACTAATAAGATGGATCTTATTGTTGTAGGAATTTGATATTGAAATCAGAGACAAGAAAGGAGTGGAGAACAAGGTAGCAGATCACCTCTCCAGAATCCCTCAGGATGAAGGTGGGGCACATGATACTCATGTGAACAAGCTCTTCCCTGATGAGCAATTGATGGTAGTTCACAAGGCTCCATGGTTTGCAGACATAGCCAACTTCAAGGCAACTGGGGCTTTACCACCAGATATACATAAACATCAGAAAAGAAAGCTCATGAATGATGCAAAATACTTTGTCTAGGACGAGCCATATCTCTTCAAGAAGTGTTCAGATGGAGTCCTCAGAAGATGTGTTTCGGAAGAAGAAGGACGAGAGGTCCTATGGAATTGCCACAACTCAAGTTATGGAGGCCACTTTGGAGGGGACAGAACTGCAGCAAAGGTTCTACAAAGTGGGTTCTTTTGGCCGACCCTTTTCAAGGACGCCAAGGAACTGGTAAAAAGCTGCAATGAATGCCAAAGAGCGGGAAACTTGCCCAAAAGAAATGCCATGCCACAAAATTTCATCTTAGAGCTGGAATTGTTTGATGTGTGGGGAATAGATTTCATGGGGCCGTTTCCAACTTCATATGCAAACAAGTACATCTTAGTAGCTGTGGATTATGTCTCCAAGTGGGTAGAGGCGATTGTAACTCCAACAAATGATAACAAGGTGGTTATGAACTTCCTCAGGAAGAATATCTTTAGCCAGTTTGGAGTCCCAAGATCCCTCATCAGTGATGGAGGGAGCCACTTTTGTAACAGACCATTAGAGGCTCTTCTCCTACGATATGGGGTAAAACACAAGGTAGCCACACCTTACCACCCCCAAACAAGTGGACAAACTGAGATATCCAACAGAGAACTAAAGAGGATTCTGGAAAAGACTGTGGGTGCATCAAGAAAGGATTAGTCAAAGAAGTTGGATGATGCTCTTTGGGCGTACAGAACAGCATTCAAAACACCACTTGGAATGTCCCCATATCAGCTGGTGTATGATAAAGCTTGTCACTTACCACTGGAGCTAGAACACAAGGCTCTATGGGCTATCAAGATACTAAATTTTGACAGCATTGCTGCTGGTGCAAAGAGAATCTTACAGTTGCAAGAGATGGAGGAATTCAGGTCACAAGCCTATGAAAATACCAAGATGTATAAGGAGAAGGCAAAGAGAAGACATGACTCACATCTTGCACCCAGGAGTTTCAAAAGGGGGCAGCGAGTGCTCCTATACAATTCCAAACTAAGACTGTTCCCAGGAAAACTCAAATCAAGGTGGTCCGGACCCTTTCTTGTCACAAAGGTCTCGCCGTATGGACACGTAGAAGTCATGGATGAAGTTTCAGAAAAGACTTTTACAGTGAATGGACAAAGACTCAAGCATTATCTGGGCAACATGGGGGAAAACCCCAGGATGAAATACCATCTCAAGTAAGTGAGGACTCGTCGAGCTAGTGACGATAAAAAAGCGCTTTGTTGGGAGGCAACCTAACCTCAGGTAGTTCATTTTTATCTTCATTTCAATAAAGATCACAAGTTGTTTCCCCTGTATTGCAAGGAGCTAAGTTTGGTGTTTCACACCAGAACAATCAAAGGAGACAGTGTAATTCTAAGTTTGGTGTTCCACCAAAAGGACATTTAGTTAGAATTATACCCGCTCCCAAAACGCATTGCTAGCTCTAACCAATCAAGGAAAACCACTTAGATGTGGTTAGACTTTAGTTAATAATTGTTTTGTTAACAACAAGATATGAGTTTGTCAGCATATATGCAAGA
Organism: Arachis duranensis; assembly: GCF_000817695.3. Lineage (NCBI taxonomy): Eukaryota > Viridiplantae > Streptophyta > Magnoliopsida > Fabales > Fabaceae > Arachis > Arachis duranensis. The sequence goes on along the minus strand of NC_029772.3, from coordinate 42,682,309 downwards.
TTGTGTACTAAGCAAGGAACTAAGTTTGGTGTTCACACACCAAATCAAGTTCATAAGACACAAGCACATGCAAGCTAACTATTTCTCAAAATGTTGTGTGAACAATCAACTTCCAATAACTTTACAGGAATTTTATGGTGCACCTTCACTCAAGGAAGTGAGGAAGCAAAGAGCAGGAGGAGGACGAAAAGAAGGTGATTAGAAGTTGTCATCTGAAGGTTGTATTGTCACTTAATTCCATGTATTTACAATTTGAACATTGGAAGCCCAAATGCAATCTTGATTAATGGTTACCAATGAGTCTAAACATGTTTTTAAACTCTACCTTGTTGTTGAAAATGGTTTATGATTCTAGTTGGAGTGTCACTGCATCTTTCATTTACTTACTTGTATGCTTGTCTTTTAAATCAAATGAAAAGAGAATGAGTGTTTATGTTTCTAAAAGACCAGAGTGGAGCCCATAATATGGAAGTGTATTCATGAATCTTTTGGGGGTAATCATAAGTTGGCTAAGTTGGTTCAACCACAAGGTTAGGATGACAACTATCTATCCTGAATACTTTACTTTTGATATACCCATGAGACTAAGATAACAACAAGATCCTAATAAGAGAAAAGGGAAAGAACAATGGGAGTGAAAAACAAAAGACAAAGAATAAGCAATAAGGCTAGGCACCAATGGTTTACCTTAAGACATGTGTCTGTGGTGCTCCTGTGTGGGGGATCTACTTGGATGAATAAGCTCTTAGGGGTGCTTTATCACTTGGTAACTTGGGTTAACTAACCCAGGATTATCAGCTGAAAATCCACTATCAAGAGTAACCCTCACTACAGAACACTTAGTAACCCAAAGAGGTGCTGGACACCAAGGTCTCAAGGAAGAAAATAAATGAACCAGATGCCTGTGGTGTGTATGTATGGGGGAGAGACTTGAGGGAGTAAGTCCTTAGGGGTGTTTCAAGACCTAGCACCTTGAACCAACTGGTTCGGGAGTGTTGGCTGAAAGCTTATCTTAAAAAGTTGCCCCCATACAGAGCACTTAGCCTGAAGAACACAAACAACCCTTGAAATAACAATAAAAGGATCAATAAAGGTCTCATGGGATATAACAAAGTGAGTATTTTAGGAGATGATAAAGGTCTGAAAGCCAGTAGTGGAATGAACCTAAGTTGCTATGCATGAAACCACCATAAAATCAGTAATATGACTTCCACAAGAATGACTCATTTCTCTGGAGATTACATTCATCATTCTCTTGTTCCAGTACTTTCGTAGGGACAAGAAAGCTTTAAGTTTGGTGTTGTGATGCCAGGGCATTTTGGCCAGTTTCACTGACCTTTTCTTTACTATTTTTAGGTAGTTTCATTGTATTTTCTTAGGAAATAAGCTAGTTTTGGGTAGAAAATCATTTATATCCTGATTCAAGCATGCATTGTGCATTTTACATGATTTCATGAGGATTTTGCATGATTTTAATGACAAAATTGATATTGCATCCCCCATGACTTGGATTAGAACTTTGATGCACTTTATTGCTTGATTTCAGGACAAAGGAAGCAAAGAATGGAAGTAACTTGCAAGGCTAAGGAGAAAAGTGATTGCCAATAACACTCTCAAAAGCCATCAATGCCACGTTAAGGAGTCACGTTAACTAAGTTAACGTGAACTCTAACGTGGAGAAGAGAAGTTGAGCCAACGTTAGTGACACTTAACATTGTCACTAACGTTGGCAATTGCTCACAAATGGCCACGTTAGGAGTCACGTTAACCTAGTTAACGTGGCCTCTAACGTTAAAGGGGGAAGAGAAGCCAACGTTAGTGACACTCAACATTGTCACTAACGTTGAAGCAACCACACAACCCCCAAGAGCCACGTTAACTTCCCCGTTAACTTGGTTAACGTGGAAGCTAACGATGAGGAATGAAGGATGGGCCAACGTTAGTAACACTCAACATTGTCACTAACGTTGGGATGGCTAAGAGTGGCCACGTTAGAAGCCACGTTAACCTAGTTAACGTGGACTCTAACGTGTGACCTATGGGCACATTGGAACGTTAGTGACAATGTTGAGTGTCACTAACGTTCTCGAAGGTTGGCAAAAGCCACGTTAGAAGCCACGTTAACTTAGTTAACGTGGGCTTTAATGTGAAGCAAGAAGGGGCACACTGGAACGTTAGTGACAATGTTGAGTGTCACTAACGTTCTCGAAGGTTGGCAAAAGCCACGTTAGAAGCCACGTTAACCTAGTTAACGTGGGCTTTAACGTGAGGCTAAGGGGTGCATTGGAACATTAGTGACAATGTTAAGTGTCACTAACGTTCTCAAACTTATACTTTCGTGTCACTAACGTTCTCGAACTTATACTTTCGCTAAATGTTAAACACCCCTTACGTCTTGAGCTAAAGTCTCTACCCACTTTACACTTTCTCTCTGCAAGTAAAGCCAAGCCCAAATAAAGAAAGGAACTGCTTCAAACTCAAGATCCAAAGGCCCAAGACTTGAAGAGCCAACTAGAAGCTGAGAAGAGTAGTATATATAGGAGTAGCTTTGAATTGTTTAAAAAAGAGGGACGGAGAGCTAGGAAATAGAACTACTCTTTGTATTTTACTTTCTCTGTACTTCTAGCTTTATCATGTATTCTCCATCTTTGATTTTGATTTCTAGAGCTATGAACAACTAAACCCCTTTCATTGGGTTAGGGAGCTCTGTTGTAATTTGATGGATCAATACTAGTTTTCATTATTCTTCTTCTATCTTTCCTCTTGATTTTACTTGAAAGCTTTCGATCTTCATCCAATTGGATAGTTATCTTGGAAAAGAAGCTATTCAAACTTGGATCTCTTCGAAACCTTGAAAGAGGAATGAAGAGATCAGCTAGAAATGCTTTATCGTGCTGGACCAAATTGGGTATGGATGGGTATGTGGCTATAACCCTCTCAACACTTGATTTGGGAAATGCATGTGGTATAATCAGTGACCATACTTCATCTCTTCTCATGAGCAATTGACTAAGGAATTGGCTATTGATCAAGATTTGAGAGATTGAATTGCAAGAAATTGGGATTTAATCACTTAAGATTGCCAAGGAGATCAATGAGTGCATTGATTGAGGAAGAGATGAGAATGAAATTGATCCGGAGAATGCAACATCTCCTGAGCCCAATGAACTCCCCATTTCTGATCTTACCCATTCTCTTTAATTTCTGCAATTTACTTTTATGAGCAATTCCCCCATTCCCAATTACAATTCTGCAATTTACTTTCAGTCATTTACTTTCCTGTCGTTTTATTTTCTGCAAGTATCAACTCTATTCATGGATTCGCTCAACTAGAACATTCCTCTAATTAAAGTTGCTTGATCAATCAATCCCTGTGGGATTCGACCTCACTCTATTGTGAGTTTTTACTTGACGACAAATTTGGTACACTTGCCGAATGGAGATTTGTTGAGGGACAAGTTTTCCCTCGATCAAATTCCCAGCTTTTTCATTACAGAGAGTGGCACGAGGTTTATACTTGACCCTAGGTTGCACAGAGCCTTCTCAAATGTCATGGTGCTTATGGTGTAAGGGATCAGGAAGCGTCCAGGATCTGGAAGCTTCTGAGGTAGCTTCAGTTGAACCAAAGCAAGGAGTTCTTTGGAAAACAATGGAGGTTCTTCCTCTAAGGTATTTGTACCAAATAACTTGGCATTCCGCATCATGATAAATAAAGCATAAAATAAAATAGAGATACTTATGTAATTTAATGGTAAGAATTTCAGATAGGCGTATGAAGATGCTGTGCTCCTTTTGAATCTCTGCTTTCCTACTGCCTTCTTCCAATCCTTCTTACTCCTTTCCATGGCAAGCTGTATGTAGGGCATCACTGTTGTCAATGGCTACATCCCATCCTCTCAGTAAAAATGGTCCAAATGCTCTATCACAGCACGGCTAATCATCTATCGGTTCTCGATCATGTCGGAATAAAATCCCTTGATTCTTTTGCGTTTGTCATCACGCCCAACAATCACGAGTTTGAAGCTCGTCACAGTCATTCAATCCCTGAATCCTACTCGGAATACCATAGACAAGGTTTAGACTTTCCAGATTCTCATGAATGCCGCCATCAATTCTAGCTTATACCATGAAGATTCTGATTAAGGAATCCAAGAGATATGCTCCCGGTCTAAGGTAGAACGGAAGTGGTTGTCAGTCACGCATTCATAGGTGAGAATGATGATGAGTGTCACAGATAATCACATTCATCATGTTGAAGTGCAACGAATATCTTAGAACAGGAATAATCTGAATTAAATAGAAAATAGTAGTAATTGCATTGAAACTCGAGGTACAACGGAGCTCCACACCCTTAATCTATGGTGTGTAGAAACTCCACCGTTGAAAATACATAAGTGATCAAGGTTCAGGCATGGCCGAATGGCTAGCCCCCAAAATAAAAACCAAGATGTGTAAAATCCAGATATGGAACCAAGATGTCAAATACAATAGTAAAAAGTTCTATTTATACTAGACTAGCTACTAAGGTTTACAGAAGTAAGTAATTGATGCATAAATCCACTTCCGGGGCCCACTTGGTGTGTGTTTAGGCTGAGCTTGATCTTTACACGAGGTGAGGCTTCTTTTGGAGTTGAACGCCAAGTTGTAACGTGTTTTTGGCGTTCAACTCTGGTTCGTGACGTGTTTCTTGCGTTTAACTCCAGAATACAGCATGGAACTGGCGTTGAGTGCCAGTTTACGTCATCTAATCTCGAATAAAGTATGAACTATTATCTATTGCTGGAAAGATCTAGATGTCTACTTTCCTACGCCATTGAGAGCACGCCATTTAGAGTTCTCTAGCTCTAGAAAATCCACTTCGAGTGCAGGGAGGTCAGAATCCAACAACATCAGCAGTCCTTTGTCAGCCTTTTATCAAAGTTTTCTGAAATCACAGAAAAACACACAAACTCATGGTAAAGTCCAGAAATGTGAATTTTGCATAAAAATTAATAAAAACATCCCTAAAGTAGCTAGATCTTACTAAAACTACCTAAATACAATGCCAAAAAGCATATAAATTATCCGCTCATTACAACACCAAACTTAAATTGTTGCTTGTCCCCAAGCAACTGAAAATCAAATAGGATAAAAAGAAGAGAATATACTATAAATCTCAGAATATCAATGAATATTAGTTCTTAATTATATGAGCGGGACTTGTAGCTTTTTGCCTCTGAACAGTTTTGGCATCTCACTTTTTCCTTTGAAGTTTAGAATGATTGGCATCTATAGGAACTTAGAATTTCAGATAGTGCTATTGATTCTCCTACTTAAGTATGTTGATTCTTGAACACAGCTACTTTTATGAGTCTTGGTCGTGGCCCTAAGCACTTTGTTTTCCAGTATTACCACCGGATACATAAATGCCAGAGACACATGACTGGGTGAACCTTTTCAGATTGTGACTCAGCTTTGCAAAAGTCCCCAGTTAGAGGTGTCCAGAGCTCTTAAGCACACTCTTTTTGCTTTGGATAACGACTATAACCACTCAGTCTTAAGCTTTTCACTTGGACCTGCATGCCACAAGCACATGGTTAGGGACAGCTTGATTTAGCCGCTTAGGCCTGGATTTATTTCCTTGGGCCCTCCTATCCATTGATGCTCAAAGCCTTGGATCCTTTTTACCCTTGCTTTTTGGTTTTAAGGGCTATTGGCTTTTTCTGCTTACTTTTTCTTTTTCTTTCTAAATTTTTTTTTGCCAATTTTTTTCGCAAGCTTTTGCTTTTTCACTATTTTTTCTTGCTTCAAGAATCAATTTCATGATTTTTCAGATTATCAATGACATTTCTCTTTGTTCATCATTCTTTCAAGAGCCAACAATTTTAACATTCATAAACAACAAGATAAAAAATATGCACTGTTCAAGCATTCATTCAGAAAACAAAAAGTATCGTCACCACATCAACATAATTAAACTAAATTCAAGGATAATTTCGAAATTTATGTACTTCTTGTTCTTTTGTATTAAAAACATTTTTTCATTTAAGAAAGGTGAAAGATTCATGGAGTTATTCATAGCCTTAAGACATAGTTACTAAATACTAATGATCATGTAGTAAAGACACAAAACATAAATAACATAAAGCTTTAAAAAAATCAAAAAACAGAGAAATAGAACAAGGAATGAGTCCACCTTAGTGGCGTCTTCTTCTTGAAGGATCAATAATGTCCTTGAGCTCTTCTATGTCTCTTCCTTGCCTTTGTTTCTCCTCCCTCATTGCTTTTTGATCTTCTCTAATTTCATGGAGAATGATGGAGTGTTCTTGATGTTCCACCCTTAATTGATCCATATTATAACTCAAGTCTTCTAGAGAGTTGTTGAGTTGTTCCTAATAATTTTTGGGAGGAAAGTGCATCCCTTGAGGCATTTCCGGGATTTCTTGGTGATGAGCTTTCTCACGCGTCTCTTGGGATCCATGAGTGGGCTCTCTTGTTTGCTCCATCCTCTTCTTAGTGATGGGCTTATCCTCCTCAATGGGGATGTCTTCTTCTATGATAACTCCAGCTGAGTAACATAGATGGCAAATAAGATGAAGAAAAGCTAGCCTTGCCATGGTGGAGGACTTTTCAGCTATTTTGTAGAATTCAAGAGAGATGACTCCATGAACTTCTACTTCCTCTCCAATCATGATGCTATGGATCATGATGGCTCGATCCACAGTAACTTCAGATCGGTTGCTAGTGGGGATGATGGAGCATTGGATGAACTCCAACCATCCTCTAGCCACAGGCTTGAGGTCCAGTCTTCTTAATTGAATCGGCTTGCCTTTGGAGTCTCTTTTCTATTGAGCTCCTTCAACACATATGTCCATAAGGACTTGGTCCAACCTTTGATCAAAGTTGACCCTTCTAGTGTAGGGGCGTGCATCTCCTTGCATCATGGGCAAGTTGAACGCCAATCTCACATTTTTCGGACTAAAATCTAAGTAATTCCCCCGAACCATTGTAAGATAGTTCTTTGGATTCAGGTTCACACTTTGATCATGGTTCCTAGTGATCCATGCATTGGCATATAACTCTTGAACCATTAAGATTCTGACTTGCTGAATCGGGTTGGTCAGAACTTCCTAACTTCTTCTTTGGATCTCATGTCGGATCTCCGGATACTCATTTTTCTTGAGTTTGAAAGGGACCTCAGGGATCACCTTCTTCTTGGCCACAACATCATAGAAGTGGTCTTGATGGGCTTTAGAGATGAATCTCTCCATCTCCCATGACTCGGAGGTGGAGGCTTTTGTCTTCCCTTTCCCTTTTCTAAATGTTTCTCCGGTCTTAGGTGCCATAAGTGGTTATGGAAAAACAAAAAGCTATGCTTTTACCACACCAAACTTAGAATGTTGCTCACCCTTGAGCAAGAGAAGAAAGAAAGGAAGGAGAAGAAGATATGGAGGAGAGGGAGAGATGTGTATGTTTCGGCCATATGGGTGGGATTGGGTGGGAAAGAGATGATGGATGTGAGTGGTAAAGGGGGTAATTGGAAAGAGAGATTGAGGTGATTGGTGAAGGGTTTTTGAGGAAGAGTGTTTATGGGGAAGAGAGTTTATGGGGAAGAGAGGATGAATGTGAAGAAGAGGAGAGAAGGTGAGTTGAGGTAGGTGGGGATCATGTGGGGTCCACAGATCCTGGGATGATCCTGTGGGGTCCACAGATCCTGAGGTGTCAAGGATTTACATCCCTGCACCAATGAGGCGTATAAAACGCCCTCTGCATGCAATCCTGGCGTTTAACACCAGATTGATGCTTGTTTCTAGCGTTAAATGCCAGCTCTAAGCTTATTCTGGGCGTTCAACGCCCATCTGCAGCATGTTTCTGGCGTTGAACGCCTACTTTCCTTAGTGTGTATTCCTGGCATTTAAATGCCAGGATGCTGCTTGTTTCTGGCGTTTAACGCCAGATCCATGCTCTGTTCTGGCATTGAACGCCAGCCAAATGCTCCTTAAATGCCAGTAAGTCCTTCATCCAGGCTGTGATTTTTCTTCTGCTGTTTTTGATTCTGTTTTTAATTTTAGTATTTATTTTGTGACTCCACATGATCATGAACCTAATAAAATATAAAAGAACAATAAAAATAAAAATAAAATTAGATAAATAAAAATTGGGTTGCCTCCCAATAAGCGTTTCTTTAAGGTCACTAGCTTGACAGTGGGCTCTCATGGAGCCTCACAGGTGATCAGGTCAATGTTGTAGACTCCCAACACCAAACTTAGAGTTTGGATGTGGGGATTCAACACCAAACTTAGAGTTTGGCTGTGGCCTCCCAACACCAAACTTAGAGTTTGATGGTGGGGGCTTTGTTTGACTCTGTACTGAGAGAAGCTTTTCATACTTCCTCTCCATGTATACAGAAGAACACCCTTGAGTCTTAAACACAAGGTAGTCCCCATTCAATTGAAGGACTAATTCTCCTCTGTTAACATCTATCACAGCTCCTGCTATGGCTAGGAAGGGTCTTCCTAGGATGATGCATTCATCCTCATCCTTCCTAGTGTCTAAGATTATGAAATCAGCAGGGATGTAAAGGCCTTCAACCTTTACCAACACGTCCTCTACCAATCCATAAGCTTGTCTTACTGACTTGTCTGCCATTTATAATGAAAATATGGCAGGCTGTACCTTAATGATCCCTAGCTTCTCCATTACAGAGAGTAGCATAAGATTTATGCTTGACCCCAGGTCACACAGAGCCTTTTCAAAGGTCATGGTGCCTATGGTGCACGATATTAAGAATTTGCCAGGATCTTGTTTCTTTTGAGGTAAAGTTTGCTGAACCCATGTATCTAGTTCACCAACGAGCAAGGGAAGTTCACCTTCCCAAGTCTCATTACCAAACAACTTGGCATTCAGCTTCATGACAGCTCCTAGATATTGAGCAACTTGCTCTACAGTTACATCTTTATCCTCTTCAGAGGAAGAATAGTCTTCAGAGCTCATGAATGGCAGAAGGAGGTTTAATGGAATCTCTATGGTCTCTATATGAGCCTCAGATTCCTTTGGGTCCTCAATAGAGAACTCCTTATTGGTTGGGAGACGTCCCTTGAGGTCTTCCTCATTGGGATTCACGTCCTCCCCTTCCTTCTTGCATTTGGCCATATTGACTATATCAATGGCCTTGCACTCTCTCTTTGGATTCTCTTCTGTATTACTTGGGAGAGTACTAGGAGGAGTTTTAGTGACTTTCTTACTCAGCTGGCCTATTTGTGCCTCCAAATTTCTAAAAGAGGACCTTGTTTCACTCATGAAGCTTAAAGTGGCCTTAGACAGATCAGATACTATATTTGCTAAGTTAGAGGTTCTCTGCTCAGAATTCTCTGTCTGTTGCTGAGAAGATGATGGAAAAGGCTTGCCATTGCTAAACCTGTTTTTTCTACCATTATTAAAGCCTTGTTGAGGCTTTTGTTGATCCTTCCATGAGAAATTCGGATGATTTCTCCATGATGAATTATAGGTGTTTCCATAAGGTTCACCCATGTAATTTACCTCTGCTATTGCAGGGTTTTCAAGATCATAGGCTTCTTCTTCAGAAGATGCCTCTTTAGTACTGTTGGATGCATTTTGCCATCCATTCAGACTTTGAGAAATCATGTTGACTTGCTGAGTCAACATTTTTTTCCGAGCCAATATGGCATTCAGAGCATCAATTTCAAGAACTCCCTTCCTCTGAGGCATCCCATTATTCATGGAATTCCTCTCAGAAGTGTACATGAACTGGTTATTTGCAACCATGTCAATAAGTTTTTGAGCCTCTGCAGGTGTTTTCTTTAGGTGAATGGATCCACCTGCAGAATAGTCCAGTGACATCTTAGAGAACTCAGACAGACCATAATAGAATATATCTATCATGGTCCACTCTGAAAACATGTCAAAAAGACACTTTTTGGTAATCTGCTTGTATCTTTCCCAAGCTTCATAGAGGGATTCACCATCTTTTTGTTTGAAGGTCTGAACATCCACTCTAAGCTTGCTCAACTTTTGAGGGGGAAAAAACTTAGCCAAGAAGGCCGTGACCAGCTTATCCCAGGAGTCCCAGCTATCCTTAGGTTGTGAGTCCAACCATGTTCTAGCTCTGTCTCTTACAGCAAAAGGGAAAAGCATGAGTCTGTAGACTTCAGGATCTACTCCATTAGTCTTAACAGTCTCACAGATCTGCAAAAACTCAGTTAAAAACTAGTAGGAATATTCTGATGGAAGTCCATGAAACTTGCAGTCTGTTGTATTAGAGCAACTAGTTGAGGTTTTAGCTCAAAATTATTTGCTCCAATGGCAGGGATTGAGATGCTTCTTCCATCAAATTTAGAAGTAGGTGTAGTATAATCACCAAGCATCCTCCTTGCATTATTGTTATTAGGTTCGGCTGCCATCTCCTTTTCCTATTTTGAAAAATTTAGTAAGGTTGTCTCTGGATTGTTGTAATTTAGCTTCTATTAGTTTCCTCTTCAGAGTCCTTTCAGGTTCCGGATCAGCTTCAACAAGAATGCATTTTTCCTTGTTCCTGCTCATATGAGAAAGAAGAGAACAGAAATAGAAGAGGAATCCTCTATGTCACAGTATAGAAATTCCTTTATGTTAATATAAGAAGAAGGGAATAGAGGAAGGAGAATCCAAACACAAGGGTGAGGATAGGGGCAGAGATTTGAGATGGAGAGAAGTGTTAATGAATGAACAAATAAATAGAATAAGATGAGAGAGAGAAGTTTTCGAAAATAAATTTTGAAAAGGAGTTTATGATTTTCGAAAATTAAAGGTGAAATAAAATTAAAATTAAAAATTAAAATTTAAAACAATTAATTAATTAAAAAGAAATTTGAAAAAGGATGAGATATTTTCGAAAAATTAGAGAGGGAAAAATAGTTAGGTGGTTTTGAAAAAGATAAGAAACAAACAAAAAGTTAATTAGTTAGTTGAAAAAGATATTAAAATCAATTTTTGAAAAGATAAGAAGATAAGAAGTTAGATAAGATATTTTGAAATCAAATTTTTGAAAAAGATATGATTTAAAAAGATATGATAAAAAGATATGATTAAAAAGATATGGTTGAAAAGGATTTTAAAAATTAAAATTAATTACTTGACTAACAAGAAACTAAAAGATATGATTCTAGAATTTTAAAGATTGAACCTTTCTTAACAAGAAAGTAACAAACTTCAAATTTTTGAGTCAATCACATTAATTGTTAGTAAAGCTTCAATTTTTTGAAATAAAGATAATAAAAAGATTTTGAAAATATTTTTAAATTTTCAAAAATCATAAGATAAAAATGAAAAAGATTTGATTTTTGAGAAAGTTTTGGAAAGATAGGATTTTTAAAATTGAAAATTTGACTTGACTTATAAGAAATAGCTAAGTTTTAAAATTTTTTGACTAAGTCAACTCAAATTTTTGAAAATTAGGAGTACAAGGAAAAGATATTTTTTTATTTTTGAATTTTTTTATGATGAGAGAGAAAAACATAAAAATGACCCAAAACATAAAAATTTTGGATCAAAACACATGATGCATGCAAGAACACTATGAATGTCAAGATGAACACCAAGAACACTTTGAAGATTATGATGAACATCAAGAGCATATTTTTGAAAAAAATTTTTAATGCAAAGAAAACATGCAGGACACCAAACTTAGAAATCTTTAATGCTTAGACAATATGAATGCAAAGATGCACATGAAAAACAATAAAAGACACAAAACAAGAAAACATCAAGATCAAACAAGAAGACTTACCAACAACAACTTAAAGATCATAAAGAACACTAAATGCATGAATTTTCAAAAATTGCAAGAACAAGATGAACATGAAATAGACACCAAACTTAAAACATGACACACACTCAAACAAGAATCACAAAATATTTTTGGTTTTTATGATTTTATGATTTTTTTTTGTATTTTTATTATTTTTTTCGAAAACATATAGGAAAAAGGAAGTAATGAATTCAAAGTCTTCAATCAAAATTCCAGGAATCATACCAGGTTAGTCTAAAGCTTGATGGCCAGCCAAGCTTCAGAATACCATATAGAAACTCTAGAATTCATTCTTAAAAATTCTGAAGGATTTTTCGAAAACAGATGGAGAAATTTTTTTTGAAAATAAATGAAAAAAAATTACCTAATCTGAGCAACAAGATGAACCGTCAATTGTCCAAACTCGAACAATCCCTGGCAACGGCGCCAAAAACTTGGTGCACGAAATTGTGATATCTAATAATGGCATTCAACTTGGTATGCGCGTTTATAATTCAGCACTTTCTTCACAACCTCGCACAACTAACCAGCAAGTGCACTGGGTCATCCAAGTAATAAACCTTACGTGAGTAAGGGTCGATCCCACAGAGATTGTTGGTATGAGGCAAGCTATGGTCATCTTGTATTTCTCAGTTAGGCAGATAATATATGGTTATGGAGTTTTCGAAATTAATGATAAATAAATCATAAAATAAAATAGAGATACTTATGTAATTTGATGGTGGGAATTTCAGATAGGCGTATGAAGATGCTGTGCCCCTTTTGAATCTCTGCTTTCCTACTGCCTTCTTCCAATCCTTCTTCCAATCCTTCTTACTCCTTTCCATGGTAAGCTGTATGTAGGGCATCACCGTTGTCAATGGCTACATTCCATTGATGATTTGATTTTTGACGGTTTAGAATTTCACTAATGAAATCTCGTTGTAAAGTATAGTCTCTAAACCAACAATAATCCTTTCATACAAAAATTTGTTTGTCACAAGTACAAACCCCTAAAATCTATAAACCGAAGTATTTAAACCTCGGGTCGTCTCTCAAAGGACTTGCAGGGTAGTGTTCTTGTTATTGGTTACGGACTTGTTTATTTTGGGGTTTTGGATGAGAAATATGAATAGTAAATGGTAAGAAAACTTTATTAATAAAATGGTCTTGGCAAGGTTTGGTTGTCAAGGGTCTTCATCATTATCACTAGCCACAAGTATGGTAGTTGCAAGGATTAATCCCACTTAGTCATCCTTAAATCAATTAACAAAGGAAAGTCAAGTGAGTTATATCAATCCTAGTCCATAAATCCTAGCTTTCCACTAATTGGATTAATGAAGGCTAGAGTTAATGGCTATCAACTATCAATCAATTGGACACTAGAAACTCAAGAAATCCTAAGTCACCTTCTCATGCCAAGAACATAGAATTCTACTCTAACATCCTCTCAAGCATTTCATCAAACACTTGGAGGGTAATGAAAGAAAGCATTTTTATTTGTAAGAATAAAAGGAATCAACAACTAACAATTACAAAGAATTAACAAAACAACAATCAACAACATCACAATTATCATGAACTACCTCAAATTGCATTATTAAAAGAAAACAAAGAGAACAAGAGTATCTCAATTACAAAACCTAGAAACAAAATAAGAGAAATTACAACAAGAGGATAGGGATAGAAAGAAGAACCAAAGTATAGCAATCATCAATTGAAGGTAGAAGTAGAAGGAGACTTGAATTAAACCTAGAACTATGAGATCCTAATCTAACCCTAATTCCTAATCCTAATTCTAGAGAGAAGAGAGAGCTTCTCTCTCTAGAAACTACTTCTAAAACTAAACTATGACTAATGATCAAAAGTATCTTGATTCCCCTTCAATCCTTGTCTTAAATAGCATCAGAAATGAGTTGGATTGGGCCCACAAGGCTTCTAAAATCGCTGGCCACGAGTTGCATTAAGTGGGTCATGTGCCACCATCGGTGCGTCCACATACTGTGCGTGTGCGCACCCCTATGCGCAATGTAACTATGGTAAATCTTATATCGTTTTGAAGCCCCGGATGTTAGCTTTCCAACCCAACTAGAACCGCATCAG
>NC_029772.3:42665074-42668229 GCF_000817695.3 Arachis duranensis | reverse complement strand
CCTAAAAAGCATGTTTTCACTCTTAAGCACAATTAAAGGAGAATATACAAAACCATGCTATTTCATTGAATAAATGTGGGTAAAAGGTGATACAATCCCCAAAAATCAATACAAGATAAACCCTACAAATGGGGTTTATCAACCTCCCCACACTTAAACCAAGCATGTCCCCATGCTTAAGCCAAGAGAGAAACAAAGGGTATCAACATTTATTCAATGTAAATAAACTATATGCAATTATCTAAATGGATGCAACTAAATGCAAAATGGTTTTACCTACTTGGTTAAAAATAAATCATTCCTCCAAGTCATACATGCACAAGTAGGGCCAAGATCATAAAACGATTCATGAGTCCTACCAATTGAAGTATAAACATGAAGTTCACATAGACTTGCAAGAAGAACGCTCGTGAAAGCCGGGAATCAAGGAATTCAGCATCGAACCCTCACCGGAAGTGTTTGCACTCTAGTCGCTCGGTGTTTGGGGTTGATTCACTCAATTCTCCCCTAATCATGCTTTCCAAGATTTATTTTTCATCTAACAATCAACAATTATTCAATGCACGCATACAATTATCATGAGGTCTTTTCTTTAGGTTGTAATGGGGCTAGGGTTAAAGTAGGATGCATATTTGGTCAAGTGAGCTTGAAGTTTGAATCCTTGATAGGCTTAGACTTCCCACTTAACCTATGACATCCTATAAAATTATGTTCTAACCTAACTACCCATTCTTCACTTTTCCACATACTCATGCATTCTCTTTTCATTTCACAACACATATGCATTGACTTTTATTTGAGATTTACTTTGAGGCATTTTGTCCCCTTTTTATTTCTTTCTTTTTCTTCTTTTTCTTTCTTTTTCTATATTTTTTTCTTTTTCATATTGTTTTTTTTCTTTTTCTTTTCTTTTTCTCATTTTTTTTATATACAAGAGCATCAATGCATAAGGTTTTACATTTGATCAATACATGAGTATGTACCTAATTCCCAATATTTACAACAAAATACAAAATATACCCTTTTATTCACCCAATGTCCCAAGATTCCCACACTTGAATGATACTCACACACACTAGTCTAAGCCAATCAAAGATCCAAATTAGGACTTTTATTGTTTTTCGCTTTAAGGCTTGTAATGTGCTAAATTAAGAACAAAGTGGGTTAATCATAGGCTCAAATTTGGCTAACAAAGGAAGATAAAAAGTAAGGCCATTTGGGTAAGTGATGAGCTAATGAAATAATGGACTCAATCATATAAATGCATGAATACAAGGAATAAATGGACATATAGAATCAAGCAAATTAAAGATTACAATCATAGAAAGAGAATAATTGCACACAAGAAGAAAAAATAAGTGGTTATAAAATGTAACCACACCATTAGGCTCGAATCTCGCAAGCTTGTGTTCTTAGCTCAAAAATCATGTTCCAAAATACATTCTTTCAAGCAATTTCCACAAATTTTCTTTTTCAAATTGGTAGGGTGCCCTAAAACAGTTTCTTGGAAAGGAAATCATCACCCTAACCAAATAGTCCTAATAAGAAAGAAGTGGTAAAAATATGTACAAATTCTAACTAACATGCAACCTATCATGCAATGCAATAGCTACTCTAACAAAAAAATAAAAATTTGGTGTTGAAAAGGAAATTATTACCCATGGAGATCGGTCGGACGACCTCCCCACACTTGAAGATTGCACCGTCCTCGGTGCATGCAAAGAAAAGCAAGGTGGATGGGTTGCTATAATTGATGAGCTCCTTCAAAAGGTTGTGCGGATGACTTGTTTGTTGCCCCATTTAGAAACTTTTCCTTTTTCCCTTTCTAGTGGCCAACCTAAAAGGAAAGAAAAGGAAAGAAAATTAAGCCTATAACAAAGATATCAAGGCAATTAGAACATAGGCGGGGGCTAATGCCAAATAAGAGTATGATTCCCTACTACATGTTAGCTAAGCATGTGAGTGAGAAAACAATGTAAGGTAAGGCATATCATTAAGCTCGATGCAAGAGTAAAGTTAAAGCATGAAGAGTGTATTGAGCATCAAGTTCAAATGAGAAGAGGTGGGTCATGAAAGACAATATGAGGTCATATCAATGCACAAAGACACAAGAGTCATACAAGATGAAGCATTGATTTAAAAGTTTCATCACCCAACAATATCAAACAAGTCAAGAGGCACCAAAATAATGCAAGAAATTCTCAACAATTGAATAAGAAAATTCAACACCATTATTAAAATGGAAAACTTAGAAAATAAAATGAGAACAAGGTAGAAAAAAACAAAATTAAAATGCAATGAATGAAAATAAGCAAATGCAATAAAAGAAAATGGAGGAAAAGAAATTTTTTTTTGTATTTTATTTATTTATTTATTTATTTATTTATTATTATATTATTATTATTATTATTATTTTAAAAAATTTTATTTATATTAAAAGAGAAAAAAAATTCTAAGAGAGGAAGAAGAAAAAAAATTAGAAAGAAAGAAGAAGAGAAGAGGAAAGAAGGAGAAAGGAGGAAGGAGAAAAGTAGGGTGCAAATCTGCACGCGTGCACACAGCGCGCTTACGCGCGGATGAGATTGTGCTCCCAGCACAATGCTAGCACAAAGCGCGCACAACTCTCTGGTTTTTGTACTAGAAGTTGCGGAAGTGCAATCCGCGCGCGCGTGCTGGTGCGCGTAAATTATGATCATCAATGGCGCCATCAACATGGTACGCACAATTGTAATCTCAACTCTTTATCACAACTTCGCATAACTAACCAGCAAGTGCACTGGGTCGTCCAAGTAATAAACCTTACGCGAGTAAGGGTCGATCCCACGGAGATTGTTGGTATGAAGCAAGCTATGGTCACCTTGTAAATCTTAGTCAGGCAGATTCAAATGGTTATGGATGATATATGAATAAAGCATAAAGATAGAGATACTTATGTAATTCATTGGTGAGAATTTCAGATAAGCGAATGGAGATGCTTTGTCCCTTCCGTCTCTCTGCTTTCCTACTGTCTTCATCCAATCCTTCTTACTCCTTTCCATGGCAAGCTGTATGTAGGGTTTCACCGTTGTCAGTGGCTACCTCCCATCCTCTCAGTGAAAATGTTCTACGCACCCTGTCACGGCACGGCTATTCAGCTGTCGGTTCTCGATCATGTC
>NC_029772.3:42628527-42664398 GCF_000817695.3 Arachis duranensis | reverse complement strand
CATTCTTGTGCCAGTTTCGGCGTTTAACGCCGGGCAGTTTTGAGCTGATTTGGAACGCCGGTTTGGGCCATCAAATCTCGGATAAAGTATGGAGTATTATATATTGCTGGAAAGCCCAGGATGTCTACTTTCCAACGCAGTTGAGAGCGCGCCAATTGGGCTTCTGTAGCTCCAGAAAATCCACTTCGAGTGCAGGGAGGTCAGAATCCAACAGCATCTGCGGTCCTTTTCAGCCTCTGAACTATCCTTTGAAATTCAGAATGGTTGGCTTCTTTAGGAACTCAGAATCCAGATAGTGTCATTGATTCTCCTAGTTGGGTATGATGATTCTTGAACACAGCTACTTTATGAGTCTTGGCCGTGTCCCAAAGCACTCTGTCTTCCAGTGTTACCACCGGATATATACATGCCACAGACACATAACTGGGTGAACCTTTTCAGATTGTGACTCAGCTTTGCTAGAGTCCCCATTTAGAGGTGTCCAGGGTTCTTAAGCACACTCTTTTTGCTTTGGATCACAACTTTATTTTTTTTCTTTTCTCTCTTTTTTTTCATTTTTCTCTTTCCTTTTTTTTGTATTCACTGCTTTTTCTTGCTTCAAGAATCATTTTTATGATTTTTCAGATCCTCAATAACATGTCTCCTTTTTCATCATTCTTTCAAGAGCCAACATTCATGAACAACAAATTCAAAAGATTTATGAACTGTTCAAGCATACATTCAGAAACCAAAATATTGCCACCACATCAAAATAATTAATCTGTTATAAAATTTAAAATTCATGCAGTTCTTCTCTTTTTCAATTGAGAACATTTTTCATTCAAGAAAGGTGATGGATTCATAGGACATTCATAACTTTAAGGCATAGACACTAAGACACTAATGATCATAAGACACAAACATAGATAAACATAAACATGATTTTTCGAAAAACAGAAAAATAAAGAACAAGGAGATTAAAGAACGGGTCCACCTTAGTGATGGCGGCTTGTTCTTCCTCTTGAAGATCTTATGGAGTGCTTGAGCTCCTCAATGTCTCTTCCTTGCCTTTGTTGCTCCATCCTTAGTGCTTTTGGTGCTCCTATCCTTAGTTGCTCCCAATAGTTGTGTGGAGGAAAATGTATCCCTTGAGGCATCTCAGGGATTTCTTGATGAGGGAATTCCCCATGCTCTTGTTGAGGTCCATGAGTGGGCTCTCTTATTTGCTCCATCCTCTTTTTGGTGATGGGCTTGTCCTCTTCAATGACGATGTCTTCCTCTATGACAATTCCAGCTGAATTGCATAGGGATCACCTTTTTCTTGGCCACAACTTCATAGAAGTGGTCTTGATAGACCTTTGAGATGAATCTCTCCATCTCCCATGACTCGGAGGTGGAAGCTTTTGCCTTCCTTTTCCTCTTTCTAGAGGTTTCTTCGGCCTTAGGTGCCATAAATGGTTATGGAAAAACAAAAAGCAATGCTTTTACCACACCAAACTTAAAAGGTTTGCTCATCCTCGAGCAAAAGAAGAAAGAAAGAAGGGAAAGAAGAAAATGGAGGAGATGGAGAGAGAGGTGGGGTAGGTAGGGATCCTGTGGGGTCTACAGATCCTAAGGGGTCAAGAATTTCTCATCCCTACTCCATTTAGGCGTGCAAAATGCCCCTATTGTGCAATCCTGGCGTTTAATGCCAGACTACTGCTTATTTCTGGCGTTAAACGCCAGTTGATTTTCCTAGTTTAGTATGTTGATTCTTGAACACAGCTACTTTATAAGTTTTGGCCGTGGCCCCTAAGCACTTTATTTTCCAGTATTACCACCGAATACATAAATACCACAGACACATAACTGGGTGAACCTTTTCAGATTGTGACTCAGCTTTGCTAAAGTCCCCAGTTAGAGGTGTCCAGAGTTCTTAAGCACACTCTTTTTGCTTTGGATCACGACTTTAACCACTCAGTCTCAAGCTTTGCACTTGGACCTTCATGACACAAGCACATGGTTAGGGACAACTTGATTTAGCCGCCTAGGCCTGGATTTTATTTCCTTGGGCCCTCCTATCCATTAATGCTCAAAGCCTTGGATCCTCTTTACCCTTGCCTTTTGGTTTAAAGGGCTATTGGCTTTTTCTGCTTGCTTTTTCTTTTTCTCTCTCTTTTTTTTTTGCTATTTTTTTCTGCAAGCTTTGTTATTCACTTCTTTTTCTTGCTTCAAGAATCAATTTCATGATTTTTCAAATTATCAATAACATTTTTCTTTGTTCTTCATTCTTTAAAGAGCTAACAATTTTAACATTCATAAACTTCACTATAAAAAATATGCACTGTTCAAGTATTCATTCAGAAAACAAAAAGTATTGCCACCACATCAAAATAATTAAACTAATTTCAAGATAAATTTTGAAATCCAAGTACTTCTTGCTCTTTTGTAATTAAGAACATTTTTCATTTAAGAGACGTGAAGGATTCATGGAATTATTCATAGCTTTAAGACATAGACACTAGATACTAATGATCATATAGTGAAGGCACAAACATAGATAGCACATAAAGTATCAAATTTGAAAAACAGAAAAATATAAACAAGGAAATCAAAGAACGGGTCCACCTTAGTGATGGCCGCTAGTTCTTTCTCTTGAAGATCTTATGGAGTGCTTGAGCTCCTCTATGTCTCTTCCTTGCCTTTGTTGCTCCATCCTTAGTGCTTTTGGTGCTCCTATCCTTAGTTGCTCCCAATAGTTGTGTGGAGGAAAATGTATCCCTTGAGGCATCTCAGGGATTTCTTGATAAGGGAATTCCTCATGCTCTTGTTGAGGTCCATGAGTGGGCTCTCTTATTTGCTCCATCCTCTTTTTGGTGATGGGCTTGTCCTCTTCAATGAGGATGTCTTCCTCTATGACAATTCCAGCTGAATTGCATAGGGATCACCTTTTTCTTGGCCACAACTTCATAGAAGTGTTCTTAATAGACCTTTGAGATGAATCTCTCCATCTCCCATGACTCGGAGGTGGAAGCTTTTGCCTTCCCTTTCCTCTTTCTAGAGGTTTCTCCGGCCTTAGGTGCCATAAATGGTTATGGAAAAACAAAAAGCAATGCTTTTACTACACCAAACTTAAAAGGTTTGCTCGTCCTCGAGCAAAAGAAGAAAAAAAGAAGGGGAAGAAGAAGAAAATTGAGGAGATGGAGGGAGATAAAGAGAGAGGTAGGGTAGGTAGGGATCCTGTGGGGTCCACAGATCCTGAGGGGTCAAGAATTTCTCATCCCTGCTCTATTTAGGCGTGCAAAATGCCCTTATTGTGCAATCTTGGTGTTTAATGCCAGACTGCTGCTTATTTCTGGCATTAAACGCCAGCTTTTATTCCTTTCCTGGCGTTAAACGGCAAGCTGCAACCTGTTTTTGGCGTTTAACGCCAGTTTGTTGCTTCTTTCTGGCATTTAACGCTAGTCTGGTACTTCTTTCTGGCGTTTAACTCCCAGAATGGTGCCAGACTGGGTGTTAAACGCCCATTTTGCTACCCTTACTGGTGTTTAAATGCTAGTAAGTTTCTCCTCCAGGGTGTGCTATTTTTAATGCTGTTTTTTATTTTTCTTTAATTTTTGCAATTGTTTTTGTGACTCCACATGATCATCAACCTAAAAAAAAAAGAAAAATAACATAGATAATTAAAAATTGGGTTGCCTCCCAACAAGCGCTTCTTTAATGTCAATAGCTTGACAGTGAGCTCTCATGGAGCTTCACAGATGTTCAAAGAATTGTTGGAACCTCCCAAAACCAAACTCAGAGTTTGAATGTGAGGGTTCAACACCAAACTTAGAGTTTGGTTGTGGCCTCCCAACGCTAAACTTAGAGTTTGACTGTGGGGACTTTGTTTGACTCTGTATTGAGAGAAGCTTTTCTTGCTTCCTCTTCATGGTTACAGAGGGAGATCCTTGAGTTTTAAACACAAGGTAGTCCTCATTCAATTGAAGGATCAACTCTCCTCTGTCCACATCAATCACAGCTTTTGCTATGGCTAGGAAAGGTCTTCCAAGGATGATGGATTCATCCTCATCCTTCCTAGTGTCTAGGATTATGAAATCAGCAGGGATGTAAAGGCCTTTGACCTTTACTAGCACGTCCTCTACTTGTCCATAAGCCTTTTTCATGGATTTGTTTGCCATCTCTAATGAGAATTTGGCAGCCTGTACCTCAAAGATTTTTAGTTTCTCTTTTACAGAGAGTGGCATTAAGTTTATGCCTGACCCCAGGTCACACAGAGCCTTCTCAAAGGTCATGGTGCCTATGGAACAGGGAATTAAGAATTTACCAGGATCCTGTTTCTTTTGAGGTAATGTCTGCCTAACCAAGTCATTCAGTTCATTGGTGAGCAAGGGGGGTTCATCCACCCAAGTCTCATTACCAAATAACTTGGCATTCAGCTTCATGATTGCTCCAAAGTACTTAGCAACTTGCTCTTTAGTAATATCTTTATCCTCTTCAGAGGAGGAATACTCATCAAAGCTCATGAATGGCAGAAGTAGGTTCAATGGAATCTCTATGGTCTCTAGATGAGCCTCAGATTCCTTAGGTTCCTAAAATGGGAACTCCTTTTTGTCCAGAGGACGTCCCATGAGGTCTTCCTCACTAGGATTCATGTCCTCCTTCTCCTCTCTAGGTTCGGCCACACCAAGTAAGGTTATGGCCTTGCACTCTCTTTTTAAATTCTCTTCTGTATTGCTTGGGAGAGTACTAGGAGCAGTTTCAGTGACTCTTTTACTCAGCTAGCCCACTTGTGCCTCCAAATTTCTAATGGAGGACCTTGTTTCATTCATGAAATTTAGAGTGGCCTTAGATAGATCAAAGACTATATTTGCTAAGCTAGATGGATTCTACTCAAAATTCTCTGTCTGTTGCTGAGAGGATGATGAAAAAGGCTTTCTATTGCTAAACCTGTTTCTTCCACCATTATTAAAGCCTTATTGAGGCTTTTGTTGATCTTTCCATGAGAAATTTGGATGATTTTTCCATGAGGAATTATAGGTGTTTCCATAGGCTTCACCCATGTAATTCACCTCTGCCATTGCAGGGTTCTCAAGATCATAAGCTTCTTCTTCAGAAGATGCTTCTTTAGTACTGTTGGATGCATTTTGCAAATCATTCAGACTCTGAGAAATCATATTGACTTGCTGAGTCAACATTTTGTTCTGAGCCAATATGGCATTCAGAGCATCAACTTCAAGAACTCCCTTCCTCTGAGGCGTCCCATTACTCACAGGATTCCTTTCAGAAGTGTACATGAATTGGTTATTTGCAACCATTTCAATGAGTTCCTGAGCTTCTGCAGGCATTTTTTTTCAGGTGAATAGATCCATCTGCAGAATGGTCCAATGACATCTTAGATAATTCAGACAGACCATCATAGAATATATCCAGTATGGTCCATTCTGATAGCATGTCAGAAGGACACTTTTTGGTCAGTTGCTTGTATCTTTCCCAAGCTTTATAGAGGGATTTACCTTCTTTCTGCCTGAAGGTTTGAACATCCACTCTAAGCTTGCTCAGCTTTTAAGGAGGAAAGAACTTGGCTAAGAAAGTCGTGACTAGCTTATCCCAAGAGTTCAGGCTATCTCTAGGTTGAGAGTCCAACCATGTTCTAGCTCTGTCTCTTACAGCAAAATGGAAAAGCATAAGCTTATAGACCTTGGGATCAACTCCATTGGTCTTAACAGTATCACAGATCTGCAAGAATTCAATTAAGAACTGAAAAGGATCTTCTGATGGAAGTCCATGAAACTTGCAATTCTGTTGTATTAGAGAATCTAATTGAGACTTTAGCTCAAAATTATTTGCTCCAATGGCAGGGATTGAGATGCTTCTTCCATGGAAGTTAGAATTTGGTGCAGTAAAGTCCCCAAGCATCTTCCTTGCACATCCACCATTGTTATTGGGTTCGGCCATCTCTACTTCTTTTTCAAAAATTTTAGTAAAGTCCTCTTCAGAGTGTTGTGTTTTAGCTTCTCTTAGCTTCCTCTTCAGAGTCCTTTCAGGTTCCAGATCAGCTTCAACAAGAATGTTCTTATCCTTGCTTCTGCTCATATGAAAAAGAAGAGAACAGAAAAGAAGAGGACTCCTCTATGTCACAGTATAGAGATTTCTTTATGTGAGTAGAACAGAAGAAGAATAGAAGGAGAAGAAGAGAAAAGAAGAAAAATCCGAACATAAAGAGAAGAGAGGGTTCGAATTATGAGTAGAAGAGAAGTGTTAGTAGATAAATAAAATAAATAGAAAGAGATGAGAGGGAGAGAATTTCGAAAATTAATTTTAAGAAAAGAAAATTATTTTTGTTTTTATTTTAATTTAAAGTTAAAATCCGAAAAAAAAATAAAAATTAAAACTTGAAACAATTAGTTAATTAGAAAGATTTTTGAAAAAAAAGAAGGTGATTTTTGAAAATTAGAGAGAGAAAAGTAGTTAGGTGGTTTTGAAAAAGATAAGAAATAGTAAAACAAACAAAAAGTCATTTACTTAGTTGAAAAAGATTTGAAAATCAATTTTGAAAAGATAAGAAGTTAGAAAAGATTTTGAAATTGATTTTGAAAAAGATATGATTTGAAAAAGATATGTTTGAAAAGATATGATTGAAATTTATTTTGAAAAAGATTTGAAAAGGAAATTAAAAAGATTTGATTTTTAAAATTGAAATTGATTACTTGACTAACAAGAAACTAAAAGATATGATTCTAAAATTTAAAGATTGAATCTTTCTTAACAAGAAAGTAACAAACTTCAAATTTTTGAATCAATCACATTAGTTGTTAGTAAAGTTTTCGAACTTAAAAGATGAAATTAAGAAAAAGATTTTTGAAAATTAATTTTAAAGAATTTTTGAAAAAAATGAAAAAGATTTGATTTTTGAAAAAGTTTTGAAAAGATAAGATTTTTAAAATTGAAATCCTGACTTGACTAATAAGAAACAACTTATTTTAAAAATTTTTGACTAAGCCAACCCCAAGATTTTGAAAATTATGAGTTAAATAAGGAAAAGATGTTTTTTTTTATTTTTAAATTTTTACTGAGGAGAGAGAAAAATACAAATATGACCTAAAACATGAAAATTTTGGATCAAAACCAATGATGCATGCAAAAACACTATGAATGTCAAGATGAACACCAAGAATACTTTGAAGATCATGATGAACATCAAGACTTATTTTTGAAAAATTTTCAAGAAAAGAAAAACATGCAAGACCCCAAATTTAGAAATTTTTAACGCTTAGACACTAACAAACTAAAAATGCATATGAAAAACAAGAAAAGACACAAAACAAGAAAAATGTAAAGATCAAACAAGAAGACTTACCAAGAACAACTTGAAGATCATGAAGAACACATGCATAAATTTTTCGAAATTTTTTTTGAAAATTAAAAAGATGCAATTGAAACAAAACTTAAAACTTGACTCTAGACTCAAACAAGAAACACAAAAATATTTTTGATTTTATGATTTTATAATTTTTTTTGAAATTTTTCGAAAATTATTTTGGAAAAACGAAAAAAAGAAAAAATTTTTTTGAAAGATCTTTGAAAACTTTTTTAATATAAAATAAAGGTTGAAACAAAAAGAAAATTACCTAATCTGAGCATCAAGATGAACCGTCAGTTGTCCAAACTCGAACAATCCCCGGCAACGGCGCCAAAAACTTGGTGCACGAAATTGTAATCTCAATGGCGCCAACAACTTGGTACACACAATTGTAATCTCAACTCTTTTTCACAACTTTGCACAACTAACCAGCAAGTGCACTGGGTTGTCCAAGTAATAAACCTTACGTGAGTAAGGGTCGATCCCACAGAGATTGTCGGCTTGAAGCAAGCTATGGTCATCTTGTAAATCTCAGTCAGGCGGATTCAAATGGTTATAGGGTTTTGATAATTAAAAGATAAATAAACATTGCAAGCTGTATGTTGGGTGTCACCGTTGTCAATGGCTACTTCCCGTCCTCTCAGTGAAAATGGTCCTCTACGGTTTCTGTACAGCTAAACAACTGTCGGATTTCTCGTCTCAGATGAAAAATACCATGCACAGATATCGTATGGCTAATCAGCTGTTGGTTCTCGATCGTGTAGGAATAGGATTTACTATCCTTTTGCGTCTGTCATCACGCCCTACAGTCATGAGTTTGAAGCTCGTCACAGTCATCCCTTTCCAGATCCTACTCGGAATACCACAGACAATGTTTAGACTTTCCATATCTCAGGAATGCTGCCAATGGATTCTAGCTTATACCATGAAGACTCTAATCTTGGATTCATATGCCCTATTGTCAGAGGGGAGTCGATGTGAATCATTGATTAGAAACCCAAGAGATACACATTCAAGCTTGTTTTCATGTAGAACGGAAGTGGTTGTCAATCACGCGTTCATAAGTGAGAATGGTGATGAGTGTCACATAATCAACACATTCATCATGTTCTTGTGTACGAATGAATATCTTAGAATAAGAATAAGCATGAATTGAATAGGAGAACAGTAGTACTTTACATTAATACTCGAGGAACAGCAGAACTCCACACCTTAATCTATGGTGTGTAGAAACTCCACCGTTGAAAATACATAAGTGAAAATAGGGTAGCCATGGCCAAATGGCCAGCCTCCCAAAATGTGAAAAATGGTCCAATGATGTTCCAAAAGCTCTCTAATACAATAGTAAAAAGTTCTATTTATACTAAATTAGTTACTAGGGTTACAGAAATAAGTAAATGATGCAGAAATCCACTTCCGGGCCCACTTGGTGTGTGCTTGGGCTGAGCATTGAAGCTTTCATGTGTAGAGGCCTTCTCTGGAGTTAAACGCCAGTTTGTAACTTGTATCTGGCGTTTGACTCTAGCTTACAACTTGTTTCTGGCGTTTAACGCCAGAATAGGGCAGAAAGCTGGCGTTGAATGCCAATTTGCGTCATCTAAACGCATGCAAAGTATGAACTATTATATATTGCTGGAAAGCCCTGGATGTCTACTTTCCAACGCAATTGAGAGCGCGCCATTTGGCTTTATGTAGCTCAAAAAATTCCATTTCGAGTGCAGGGAGGTCAGAATCCAACAGCATCAGCAGTCCTTTTTCAGCCTCTGAATCAGATTTTTGCTCAGGTCTCTCAATTTCAGCCAGAAAATACCTAAAATCACAGAAAAACACACAAACTCATAGTGAAGTCCAAAATTGTGAATTTTGCTTAAAAACTAATAAAAATATACTAAAAACTAATTAAAACATACTAAAAACTATGTAAAAACAATGCCAAAAAGCGTATAAATTATCCGCTCATCAAAAGGCAAACATTATTAGTTGCAAGAATTAAAGGGATCTACAACTACAAAAGCAAGAGATTAACAATAGAAAGGCAAAACAATTATGAAACAACAAAAAACTTACCAATTGCATTGAAGAAGAAATGTAGATCTACAAAAGAATTCATAAACTACAACTAACAATACAAAGAAACTACAAGAGAAGTAGAATGCTACAATTACAAGAAAACAATTAAAGAGGAAAAGGAAAAATTGAAGCAAGAGAAGAGAGATAGCTAGATCTAAAACTAATCCTAATTCTAGAGAGAATAGAGAGCTTCTCTCTCTAGAAACTAACTCTAACTACTTCTCAAACTAAACTATGTCCTAATGTGTGAAGTGATGGCAATTCCCCCTTGAATTCTGCCTTTAATAGCCTCAAAATTGAGTTGGATCTAGGCCTGGGAAGCCCAAAATTCGCCCCCAGCATTTTGCCTTTGAGTGAGTCATGTGCGAGCATCGACGCGTACGCGCCATGTACGTGTACGCATCGCTTGGCAATTTCCTATCCACGCGTATGCGTCATGTGCACGTACGCATCGCCATGCGACTCCACAATCCACGCGTGCGCGTGTGTGTCGATCTCAGCATCCCAATGCCTTGTTTCTTCATGAGTTCTCCACTTGCATGCTTTTCCTCTCCATCCCTTTGATCCATTCCTAGCCTTTCCAATCTGAATTCACTAACAAACATATCAAGGCATCTAGTGGAATCAAAGGTGAATCAAAAGTAGCAATTAAGGGCCTAAAAAGCATATTTTCACACTTAAGCACAAATTAGGAGGCAATCATGAAACCATGCTATTTTCTTGGATAAATGTGAGAAAAGGTGATAAGATCCCCTAAATTAAGCACAAGATAAACCCTAAACATGGAGTTTATCAACCTCTCCACACTTAGACCATAGCATGTCCTCATGCTAAATCAAGAGAGAACAAAGGGTATCGACATTTATTCAATCCAAACTAATTAGATGCACCCTATCTATATGGAATTATCTAAATGAATGCAATTGCTTGGTCAAAATAAATCAACTCCTAAGAAAACATATATAAGCATAAGGGCTAAAGGTATTAACAACCAAGCCAAACCACAATTGAGTTGAGTGATTAAGAATTTTTTACAAACTTGCAAGAAAAGTGTTGATTCTAGGTAAAAACATGTAATTGAGCAATCGAACCCTCACCGGATGTGTATCCGCTCTAATCGCTCAAGTGTATAGGGTTGATTCACTCAATTCTCCCCTAATCATGCTTTTCAAGATTTGTTTTTCATCTAACAGTCAACAATTATTCAATGCATGCATACAAGTATCATGAGATCTTATTCATCGGTTGTAATGGGGTTAGGGTCAAGGTAGGATGCATATTTGGTCAAGTGGACTTGAAATTTGAATCTTTGATCAACTTAAGCTTCCCATCTAACCTATGACAACTGACGTGGCGGAAAATTCATCGATTAAAAGCTTATATAGAAAACAGTGTTGCAAGTATAGCTCTTAACCAATAGAGATTCCGCGTATCAATTTAAAAGAGTTGTCACGAAATTTAGAAATAAAAAAAAATTGGGAGTATGAGTCCCAGGTCGTCTCCCAACGAGTTGCAAAGAGAATGCTAATTTATTAGTCAGGGGTTTTCAAGAGAGTTGAGTTGAATAATGAGTAACAGTTGTAAAATAAAAACTAAGAGTGATTATTAATATTCTAAATAAAAGGGCTTGACTGGGGGAATGATCAATTGGAAGTTCTATCCTTGTTGGGATCTCTTAGGTGTAGCATCAAAAAGGTTATTGTTTTTACTTAGTCAACCCTTACTAAATAAAGGAAAGTCAAGTGATTCAGCTAACTCTTATTCACAAATCCTAGTCCTCTCCCTTGGGAAGGTCTAATGTTAGTAAATACAGAACTAGCCAACAACTTCCAGTTTAACCTTCACTTAAGCCTTCCAACTCAAGTGTCTCCTTTTAATTAACCCCCATGTCAAGTAGGGAATCTACTCCATGTTCTCAGAAAAATATAAGAAGAAGACATAATAAATTAAATAAAATAGAGACTGAAAATTAATTAAATAAATAAAAGTAATCCTCTGTATTAACAATCCATGAAAATATTCCAATTGCCACTTTAAGAATGTGAATAAATAAAAGAGATAGTAAGAAAACAAACTAGAATAGTATCTTCAACGGAAGTGATGACTCCTCAATATCCAAAGCAAAAAGCAATAAACTATGAATGTAAAGAGAACCTAGAGGAAGAGTAATTCCTCTCTAGATTCAAATCTAAAATCCTAAAACTATCCTAATGAGAATGTGTTGATGTTGTGTGTTGAGTCTCTCCAAGTTTCCTGGCTTTATTCTGTGGTTCTGGGCAAAAAATTGGGTCAAAATGCGGCCCAAAATTGCCCCCAGCATTTTCTGTTATTTATGGAGATCGCGCAAGTCATGCGTACGCGTCGGTCACGCGTGCGTGTCATTCGGCGATTTTCCTTGTTACGCGTCCTCATCGTCCACGCATTCACGTCATTCGTGCAAACTCCAATCCGCGCGTACGCATCAGGCACGCGCGTTGCTGTTCACTGGTTATCTTTTTAGTTTCTTGTGTTCCTTCTATTTTTGCAAGCTTCCTCTCCATTCTCTAACTCATTCGTGCCCTGTAAAGCCTGAAACACTTAACACACGGATCACGGCATCGAATGGTATAAAGGAGAATTGAAATACACAAATTAAAGATATTTAGGAAGCAAGTTTTCAACCATAGAACAAACTTAGGAAGGGATTGTAAAATCATGCAGTTCATATGAATAAATGGGTAAAGACTTGATGAAACCACTCAATTAAACACAAGATAAACCATAAAATAGTGGTTTATCAACCTCCCCACACTTAAACTTTAGCATGTCCTCATGCTTAAGGAGATAAAATAAACAAGTAGGGAAAAGCAAGACTCATACAATGCAATGCAACCTATGTATATGAATGCAACTATACGCTAAGATGATTTTGTCTACTTGGTTAAAAGTAAATAAGCTCTTCAAGACAAACATAAATCAAATTCCACTAATTTAAATTACACATAAAAACAAGTAAACTTGGGAGAAGATAGCTCATGAAAGCAAGGAACATAGAACTAGGCATTGAACCCTTACTGATGGTGTATGTGCACTCTAATCACTCAAGTGTATAGGGTAATCACTCTACTCTTCTCTAGTCATGCTTTCTAAATTTTGTTCTTCACCTAACCAGTCAACAAATAATTAATGTACCAATGCAAACATCATGAGGTCTTATCAAGGTTGTAATAGAGCCAAGGTAAGGGTAAGGACATATGTATGGCTAAGTGAGCTATAAATTGAATCCTTGACTAACATAAGCTCTGACATAAACACACACACGCTCTATATAACTTATAAATTTATGCCTAGCTACCCATAATTTTCCACTTTTGCATTACATCCTCATGCATTAACTTTTCTTTTAATTTGTATCACATGTGCATTTAACTTAACTTAACATTGGGGTAATTTTATCCCCTTATTTAATTATTTAATTTATTGAATATTTTTGGATGTTTTTTTTATTAAGCAAAAATTAAACATAACATTATCAATGCACATGGATCTCCTTTTAATTTCTGGTCTTACATGAGTAGGTACCTAAATTCCCTTTATTTTATCATGACATGTTCCTTTATTAACCCATGTTCCCATTATCTTCCCATACTCAATTGATACACAATCTCTAACTTAAGCTAACCAATGATTCAATCGGGGTGTTTAATTATTTTTCCACTTAAGGCTAGTGATGTGGTAAAATATAGAATAAATGAGATTTAAAAGGCTCAAAGTGGCTAACAAGGATAATTGAAAGGGTATGCTATTTTGGGATAAGTGAGCTAGAACAATTAATGGCCTCAATCTTATGCATGCATTTAAATACACTAACTATTAGACATATAGGATGGAACAAAATAGAGCTTACAATCGTAGAGAAGTAAACACACAAGAATAAAATATTTATGGTTAAATAATGTAACCATATCCTCTAAGCTCAAATCTCACGGGTTGTGTGTTCTTTAGCTATCATTTTATGTTCCAAATACAATTTCAAACAAGTTTTAACAAAAAAGATTTTCTTTTAAATTAGTGAAAATTTTCAAAAGCAGAGTCTTAGAAAGAAACTTATTATTTTTCAATCAAATAGATCATGCATGTAGATATCCTATTACTATGCAATTTATCCTATTCTAACAAAAAAAAAATAAATATCCTATTTTATTGGTGTTAAGGAAGAGAAATTACCTCTAGAAGTCAGGTACTGACCGACCTCCCCACACTTAAAGCTTTGCACTGTCCTCGGTGCCATCTGTCAGGAACAAAGGGGGGCTGGTTGCAGTGTCTCCACAAGCGGGACTGTCATGGCTCCCTGTGCTAGTAAATGAAGTGGAGTTCGGATCTTCTTCGGGTGGGTGCTTTCCAACAAGCATCTCCTTGAGGTACGTAAATCGGCGCTTGTTACGGCGCTCTCTTCGCTTTCCTTGCTGGTCTAGCCGGTCCAATCTCTCAAGTATCTGATGGAGCAGTTGGTTTGTTGGAGGTGCTTGGGATGTGGAAGGAGAAAAAATATCTCCGGCCGGTTCTGCAGGCCGGCTAGTCGTGGCTACTGGAGGTCTGATGTACTTCCCGTTAGAGACATACTGGTCATTCCGCAGAAGTATGGTCTTGGTATCCCCAGCTCTGTAGGAGACTTCGGATGTTGAGACTAGATCTGAAACCAAGGCGGGAAAAGGTAAGTTGCCTATAATTTGTATGTATCCCATAGCATTCCGGATGTGTCTTGGTAAATTGAGGTGCTGGTTTGTAAGGATACACCATAGTAGAACAGCCATGTTTACGATAAAGAAGGACTCATGAGTGCTTAGGAAGACGTAGTGGGACATGATCTGTGCCGATACCCGAGCCTCTAAGGTCACTGCTGAAGCCAATACTCCCTTAGGTCGGGATCAATGGTATCCATAGAACCATCTGCTGTCAGGTTGTGCTATAACTCTAAGAACGGCGTTCCAATCAAATTTGTATGTTAGGCGTTGAACGGAGGCTTCTTGAAATGCTTTCAATCCTTTAGGGGCAGGGGGAAGATTCAAAGCTTGCTGAATTGCCCCTTCAGTTATGGGGACTTGCTTCTGACGGATATAGACAGACTATAGTGTTGGCATGTAAAAATTGGAAAGGAATTCAACTACCCATGATAGATTAACCTGCCGTGGCTGTCTCCGTAAGAATCCCCATTGTCTTTGCTCAATGCGGGGTTCAACAATTTCAACGATGTGGTTTGGGAGGATGAGTATGTACTCATTGTTATAGTTCCACCCAGCCAGTATGGAGAACATCTGCTCACAGTAGCGGTTGGTGAACCACGTAGCGTCCTTTGCCAGAAAGGATTTCTCATTTTCATCGACCTTGATGATCCTCTTGATTTGCTTTGTTGAAGGCTTTATAACTGTTAAAGATGGCTCTACCATTAGTGCTCTTTTTGTTCCTTTTCTTGCTGGTAGTTTGGGAGTAACTTTCTCTTTACCCTTCTTGGTGGCCATCCTGAAAGGGAAAAGGTAAGTACTTTAAAATTTCAAAGGTTAGAGCAACGAAGAGAAGAGGATTCGTGATAATCAATGCACGGTAAAGAAGGATGTCATTAACACATGGTCATGACTACATGTGATCAGTTCATCAATGGAAACATAGCAAGTGCATGAGATAGAAATTAATGCAAGATGTTTATTGGCATGCCGGAAAAGGCATGAGTAGCATAGATCAAGCATTAAATGTCCAAGTTAGATTATCAACTATTTCAAACTAACAATCTATTTCGTATTGACAATTATATTTAATTAATAAAATATAAAAGAGATTTTGTAAAAAATAGGCAGTAGAGTGGTAGAATAGAATAATTGAAAATAATGCACAATGCCATACGGGCTTTTTCACAAACACTTAGCATGCGTGGTAAATATGTTATTGAAAGCATAAAGGTGAACATGCACGTAACCCTTTTTTAAGAAGTAATATTAATTGTCAAGTTATTCCTTAATACACTCACAAGCAAGATATAGAAGAAAACAATCACCTAATTAAATTTTTGAACACCAATAAAAAAGAATATAAAAAGAAAAAAGAAAGAAAAATAAAACATAGATAATGAAAAAGAAAAAGGAAGAAGACAACATAAAAAAGAAAAAGAATAATGGAAAAGCAAAGAACCTTGATAATGGATGTGAGGAATAAGGGAGGAGAGAGTGAAAAGTGAGAAAGAATTAAAGAAGGAAGAAGGGAGAAGAAAGAAATAAGAAGGGATAAGATAAATTAGGATTGGGGAAGAAAAAATAAGATATCTGGCGCTGATCTGGATAAGCTGTGTGTTGCATGTGACGCGGACGCATGGCGCATGCAGTCGCGTGGTTGGTGAGAAATTCAGGTGACGCGGACGCGTGGGTCACGCGAACGCGTAACCTGATTTGTGATATTGGTGCGAAAGCAGCATCGCGCACGCACAAGTCTCGATTTCATACGCATATTGCCAAAATTTAGGGTGACGCGGTCGCGTGGGTGACGCGGACGCGTGATTGGCCTCTATTTAAATAATGACGCAGATGCGTGGGGCACGCGTTCGCGTGATGGGGTTTGTGCTTCCAGCATAACTCCAGCCCAATTCCATCATAACGTTCTACCAGACACTTATTTACGTCAAAATCGCAGGGTCACGCGTGCGCGTGAGTGACGCGCTCGCGTGGAAGGCGGATTTTGCAAGTGACGCGGACGCGTCAAGGATGCATTCACGTGGGCATGTTTGTGGCTTTGGCATGCCTCCAGCCAAGCTCCCACGTGACTTTCTGTTTAATTCCCTTTTTTTTCGCTCATGCTCCTATGACGCGGACGCATCAGCGACGCTTGCGCGTCGCATGGTTCCCCTATTTTTTTTTGTGTGTGCAGAATGCGAATGCTGATGTAGACTAAGTGCAGAGGTTATGAGAAAAGTAATTAAGAAAAATTAAAGTAGAAAATGAGAAAGAATAAAACTAAGATTGAAACGGAACGATCATACCATGGTGGGTTGTCTCCCACCTAGCACTTTGCTTTTACGTCCTTAAGTTGGACGGTCATTAGGCTCATTCTGCTTCTGTTGTTGGGTCTTCCAGGAGGAAGACCTATAGCTCTTTGTGATCCTTCATCTTCTCACCATGATAAAGCTTTAGGTGGTGTCCATTGACCTTAATGAATTTGGAGCTAGAAGGATGACGCAGGTGAAAAACTCCGTATGGCTTTGCCTTCTCTACTCTGTAGGGGCCTTCCCATCTTAATCTCAGTTTGCCTGGCATAAGCCTCAGTTTGAAGTTGTAAAGAAGAACTAATTCCCCTAGTCTAAATTCTCTTCTTTTTATGTGCTTGTCATGGATGGCCTTCATCTTTTCCTTGTATCGCCTGGAGTTGTCATATGCTTCTAGGCGAAGGTTCTCTAATTCTGCTAGTTGCAGCTTTCTTTCAGCACCAACTTCCTTATAATTCATGTTGCATTCCTTTACAGCCCAGAAGGCCTTGTGTTCCACTTCTACTGGAAGGTGGCAAGCCTTACCGTACACTAAGCAGAAGGGGCTCATCCCAATGGGTGTCTTGTACGCTGTTCGATATGCCCAGAACGCATCTTATAACCTAGCACTCTAGTCCTTCCTCTGAGGCTTTACTATCTTCTCTAGAATGCATTTAATCTCTCTGTTAGACACTTCTGCTTGTCCACTGGTCTGGGGATGATAAGTTGTTGCTACTTTTTGAAAAATCTCATGTTTCTTCAGTAATCCTGTGAGTCTCCTGTTACAAAAGTGAGTGCCTTGATCGCTCACGATTGCTCGTGGTGATCCAAAGCGACAGATAATATAGTTTCTAACAAAGAAAACAACAGTGTTCGCATCATCAATACGGGTAGGAATTGCTTCCACCCATTTAGAAACATAATCTACAGCTAACAGTCTATAAAGGTAACCATTAGAGTTTGGAAATGGACCTATGAAGTCAATGCCCCAAACTTAAAAAATTTCACAGAAAAGCATAATTTGTTGAGGCATTTCATCCTTCTTTGATATATTACCAAACCTTTGGCATGGGGAACAAGATTTAAAAAAGGAAGCAGCATCTTTAAAAAGAGTAGGCCACCAGAATCCACAGTCCAAAATTTTTTTAGCTGTTCTTTGAGGGCCAAAATGTCCTCCACTCTCAAAAGAGTGCCATGCCTCTAAAATAGACTGAAATTATGATTGGGGTACACACCTTCTAATTACCTAGTCAGCACCACACCTCCATAAATATGGATCATCCCATATATAATATTTGGACTCGCTTTTCAGCTTGTCTCTTTGATGCTTATTAAAATTGGGAGGGGAAGTATGACTAACTAGATAATTAGCTACGGGTGCATACCAAGGAACTACTTCAGATACTGCATGCAAGCTATCAAATGGAAAAGCATCATTGATAGGAGTAGAGTCATCTTTAATGTGCTCAAGGTGACTCAAGTGGTCTGTCACTAAATTCTGATTACCACTCCTATCCTTAATTTCTAAGTCAAATTCTTGCAGCAACAGTATCCAATGTATCAACCTTGGTTTGGACTCTTTTTTAGCTAATAAATATTTTGGAGCTGCATGGTCCGAGTACATTACTACCTTAGTACCAAGTAAATAGGCTCAGAATTTATCCAGAGTAAAAAGAATAGCAAGAAACTCCTTTTCAGTAGTAGTGTAATTAGACTGAGCAGCGTCTAAGGTCTTAGACGCATAAGCTACTATGAAAGGATCCTTACCGTCGCGCTGAGCCAGTGTTGCTCCTACTGCATGGTTGGAGGCATCACACATAATCTTAAAATGCTGGCTCCAGTCTGGTCCTCTCACAATTGGGGCTTGAGTCATGGCGATCTTCAGCTTATCAAATGCTTGCATGCAATCCTCATTGAACTCAAACTCAATATCTTTCTGCAGTAGTCTGGATAAAGGTAATGCTACCTTACTGAAGTCCTTAATGAATATCCTGTAGAAACCTGCATGGTCAAGGAACGAACAGACTTCCCTCACAGAGGAGGGGTAAGGTAAACTAGAAATGACATCTACCTTTGCTGGATCTACAGAAATACCAGTATGAGAGACAACATGTCCTTGAACAATCCCTTGTTTTAACATAAAATGACACTTTTCAAAATTTAATACAAGATTTGAACTAACACACCTGTCTAATACTTTGTCTAAATTATCCAAGCAAAGTTTGAAGGAATCACCATATACGCTAAAATCATCCATAAAATCCTCCATACAGCTCTCAATGAGATTAGAGAAAAGACTCATCATGCACCTTTAGAAGGTGGCTGGTGCGTTGCACAAGCCAAAGGGCATTCTCTTGTAAGCATAAGTTCCAAAGGGACATGTAAAAGTAGTCTTTTCCCGATCCTCAGGAGCTATATGAATTTGAAAATAGCTTGTGTAACCATCTAAAAAGCAGTAATGGGATTTACCTGACAGGCGATCAAGCATTTGATCAATAAATGGCAGGGGATAGTGATCCTTACGAGTGGCTTGGTTGAGACGCCTATAATCAATGCACACTCTCCATGAATTCTGCACTCTAGTTGTTAGGAGCTCTCCATGCTAATTATTTACTGTTGTGACTCCAGACTTCTTGGGCACCACTTGTACTGGACTAACCCATTCACTATCTGAGATGGGGTAAATAATATCTGCTTCAAGTAGCCTGGTCACTTCTTTCTTGACAACTTCTAAGATGGTGGGATTCAATCTTCTTTGGGGTTGACGGACAGGCTTTGATCCCTCTTCTAAGAATATTCTGTGCTCACAAACTTGAAGGCTGATGCCTACTATATCCACCAATCTCCACCCAATTACTTTCTTGTGTTGTCTCAGCACACTGAACAGCTGCTCCTCCTGTTGGGAAGTGAGTTCCCTTGCAATGATAACTGCGAACTTCTGATTATCCTCAAGGTAAGCATACTTGAGGTGTGGAGGAAGTGGCTTTAATTCCGATTTCTGCTCATGGCTAGGCTCTGGATCATCCGGGGTTATTGATAATGGCAAAGTGTCCTCATTATGTTCAGGGAGTGTCCCCACACTTGGATCTTGCTCCAAGTGTTTCTCTTCTACTTCTTCTTGGTGAACTTCAGCTACCGTTTTGATGACAAGTCATCTTAAGCTAGTTTCACAAGCCTTTTTCATTAGTTTTTACTTGGTTTTCATGCATTCTTAGGCAATAATTAAGTGTTTGGATGAGAAATTCATGCTTGTCTTGATTCAATCAAACATTGATAATTTTGTGCATTTTCATGAGATTTATGCCATAATTACTTGTGTGCTAAGAATGAGGCAAATTCTTGTGACTATAGCAAAGCTTTGATACATTTTGTTTGGTTGATGATAGGTGGAAAGGAAGCTAAGGAGAGGAAAAGGCAAAGAGGCAACAAGAAGGCCATGAAAAGAAGCAAAGGGAAGCAAAGTTGGAGCTCCAACGTTGCTGGAAACGTTGCTCCCCACAGCCTGAAGGGGTATACTTCCAACAAGAATAACTTGAGCTACATAGCTCCAAATGAAGTTATTCAAAAAGCAATGGAAATTAGGGATCGAGAGCTTTCCAAGCATATATGGAACTACATGATGGACACTAAATCTGAGGGAGAAAACTGCCCCAAAAGTGCATAGATGAACATGGTGTCAACCTGTAGTAAGGCCAGCTGACCTCTGCACCTTCAATGGAGTATAACTCGATCTGTGAAGCTCCAAACTACACGCTCCCAATGGCATTGAAAAGTAGACATTCAGGGCTTTTCAACAATATATAATAGTATGTGATGGACAATGCGTTTGAGCCTCCAGAATCTGGCGTTTTCGACCACGTTTGAGTGCTAACGTCGCCTCAAACGTTGCACACTGTTGCCAGCAACCCTATCCCCTTCAAAGGGGGCATAACTTGAGTTGTAGATGTCCAATTGAAATGATTCTAGTTGGGTTAGAAAGCTGACATTCAGATCTTTCCAACCATATATAATAGTTTATAGTGGGCATGAAATTGGCATCGATGATAAGAGGACAAAGTAGCGTCCCAAGACTTGATGTGCAACAAAGGTGTCAATGTTTGCTTCCACGTTTGCCTCAAACGTGAGGTCAAACGTTGGCTTAAGAATACCCTGGAGGAGGAGCCACGTTTGTGCCAATGTTTGCCTCAAACATGAGGTCAAACGTTGGCCAAAGAATTCCTTAGAGGAGATCACGTTTGAGCTCACGTTTGACCTCAAACGTGAACCCAAACGTGAGTGACAGCAAAATGGCCGTTCTGCATAATGCCTTCACGAAGACGTTTGAGTCAATGTTTGCCTCAAATGTTGACTCAAACGTGAATGCTCCAGAGTCCAAATTGCAAGCGGATTTCTTCTCAAGACTAAGAGCAACCCATCCGGATCCATCTTCAACCCAATTCCACTCCAAAGCAAGCAAAGCCCACATGATTCAAAGGCACACAGAGAAGCTAGATTAGGAAATTCAGTTTGTAAATATTGCTTTCATTTTTCATTTTCATTTTGTAAAAGCCTATATAAAGGTATTATTTTCATTTCACTAAAAAGGCTGGCTCTGCTAGAGCATTAGGTGTAGGGTAGAATAGAAAGCCTTCTTTGAAGCACTTTTAATTTTTCTGCACTTTTACATTTAAAAAATAATCAATTTAGTTTTATACATTCCTCTTCTGCTACAATTTCTTCTTCTGTTACAATTTTCTTTCTGCAATTATACACTTCAGTTTACATTGAGCTTGAATTTTGATCTTCTGTTCCATTTGCTCTAAATTTACTTTCCTGCAAGTTTAATTTTCTGCGATTGATCTGAGTTCTAATTTACTGCTTCCATTTAACTTTCCAGCACCCAGCCCCTTTACATCTCTTGCTATTTAAGTTTCTTCAATTTACATTTCTCGCTCTTTAAGTTTCTGCCCATTTACATTCTGCAACTTTAATTTCCCTGCAATTTTTACCTTCTGTTGCTCAACTTCACACAATTCACTCAATGTTAGCTTGACTAAACTAATCACCCACTAAAGTTGCTTGATCCATCAATCCCTGTGGGATCGACCTCATTCTAAGTGAGTTATTACTACTTGATGCGACCCGGTATACTTGCCGGTGAGTTTGTGTGTTGAAAATCTGTTTCCAACCCATCAAATTTTTGGTGCCATTGCCGGAGATTGATTTAGATCAACAATTATTAAGTAGATGAGAAGTCTAGATCAAGCCTTTTCTTTATTTTTGTTTTCTGTTTTAGATTGAAACCAAGGTGTTTGAGTTTTTGCCTCACTAAGAAATTCGCATCTCTGATATTAGTAATTTCAATTTTTCTTGGTGTTGTATTTTACAAAATTCAAATTGATCAAAAAAATTTTATGGGATATTACCCACCATCACCAATCTCTGATGGTGGCTCGGAATATCACCAAGAAAATACAAATTCTAAGCACTCCAATCCATGGAGATTTGCTTCAGAGACACAAGATGAGCAAGAGAATCATATGGGATATTTTCCTCCACCACAAAATGATGCAAGTCATTATTCTAAAGGTGGCTGGGAGTATCACCAAAGAATGAAAGAGCATCCACCCTCACTTCCCAGTTGCTCATTTGAAAGTTCTTCATCTCTTGATTATGCCTCAACACAAAATTTTCTCCAAAATCCATACAAGTCATTCCACCAATCACACAACTCATTCCACACCCCTCAACACAACTTCACCAGAACAAGCCAATGCCAAGCCATTGAAATACACAGACAACTCATAAAAAGATACACACAACCCCAATCCTGGAAAGAAATCCTCTTCAAAAAGATGAATATGCCCTCAGAGCAGACGAGAAGGAACTTAGAACCATCAAACAGAGAGGATGAAGACCAATTTGTGGGTGAGGAAGTGGAAAAGAAAGATGAGGAAGCCTCTGTGTCAAGTGAAAATTCAATGGAAAAAGAGGTTATGGAGGTGTTTGAACCTGTGGCTTCATGTTCATAGAAGCTAACTGAGGTGATAGAGGAACATAAAACTTCACTCCCAAAAGACTTAATGGAGGATCATGTAACAGAAGAGGAGGAAGCCAATCAAAGAGATTCACACTCAATTGAAGCAGAAAATTACAGGAAGGGAGAGCTCAATGAACCATCAATTCAAAAAGCTCTTGATGAAGAGAACACTCCGACAATCACACAACCACCAAGGCTTGGATTCAAGGAAGTAAAGGCAGTCAACAAAAGCACCGAGAAGAGGATTGTGACCAAGCTACAAAGGACAATATTCATGAAGAAGAGAAGGTCAAATACAAGCAATCCTCCCCTAATCCAGCAAGCAAGCATAATCAAGCCATTAACAAAAGAAAGCTTGCTGAAGAGAGACCAAGACAGGGGGAAATAGCTAAATCTTCTCCTTCCTTGAGCTCATTCCTCTTAACAAACTGGAAGAAGAGGAAGAAAGTCATCAGTCATAGGTCAGTAGTTTTCCTTTCTTAGTTATTTCAATAAAGAAGTTACATAGATTTCTCTGTATTGTAAGGAGCTAAGTTTGGTGTTGCACACCAAAATAATTAGGGGTGAATGTTGGATACTAAGTTTGGTGTTCCACCAAAAATTTTATTAAGAACACATTGCACCCTCAGCATGACTAGTATCGGCTCCAAACAATTAGAAAAACTATTTAATGATTGTCATAGTTTGTTCTCTAGTTTACAGCCATTTTCTAGTTCATAGTCCACTTTCTTAATAAAAGTACTTGATGTTTCATGCATGTATTTATTCTGCTGCATATAGAAGTAGGCAAGGAACTAAGTTTGGTGTTTCCACACCAACTTAGGATCAGAGAAACACAAGCATACATGCATGCTAACTGTGTCTCAAGTGCTTGGAGAACAAGTAACTTTCAATATCTTTTGTAGGAAGTCATTCAATCTCTTGGAGGAAAAGATACATCATCATGGACAAAGGAAGGACATGGAATCCAACAATGATGATGACACAGAGAAAACAAATGGACTCCAAGAGGTTGTATTATTCTCTCACTGACTTTAGCTCAAATATGCTATTTGAAAGTGCAAATGTCCCCTGTTGATTAGTGTTCTATTTGATTTATTTACTGTTTGTTTGTTTTCATGCTGTTTTGGCTTGCTAGTTTAAGTGCTTGATTCACTTTCATCTATTTGAATTATATGCTTTGTTCCTCATGCTTGAATAAAAGAAAATAACTGTGAAATAGAGAAAGAGTAAAAGTCTAGCATGATATGAGACAAAATGAGGTTATGTGGTGGTATGTGCTAGTTCATTAGTTGATAAATAAGGCTGAATGTTGGCATGACTTTGTGATATGAACTTGAGTTACATTTCATGAGACTTGAAAAATGAAAAAAAGGTCCAAAATAAAAGAAAGAAAATATA
The DNA here is from genome assembly GCF_000817695.3 of Arachis duranensis. Taxonomy (NCBI): domain Eukaryota; kingdom Viridiplantae; phylum Streptophyta; class Magnoliopsida; order Fabales; family Fabaceae; genus Arachis; species Arachis duranensis. Next base: position 42,640,602 of record NC_029772.3, on the reverse strand, counting down.
ATAAAAAGAAGCAAAAAAAGAAATAAACAAGGCTGGGCACCAATGGCTTGAGATTTGGATATATGCCTGTGATGCTTTTGTACAAAGATAAGCTTGGATAACTAGGTTCTAATGGGTGCTTCATCACCCGGCAACTTGGGTTAACTAACTCGGGATTGCCAACCGAAAGTCCACCATCAAGAGCTACTTTGAGACAAAGCATTTAGTGACCCAAAGAGGTGCTGGGCATCAATTTCCAAAGAACAAAACAAAGCCAAATGCCTGTGATGTGTGTGTGCTAAGGAGAGGCTTAAGCAAGTAAGCCCATAGGGGTGTTTCAACACCTAGCATCTTGAACCATCTGGGGCGGGAATGCTGGCTGAAACCTTACTCTAAAAATTCGCCTTACCACATAGCATTAAGCCTCAGCAAAGAAAGAGAACAAAAAAAACTAAGGACCAAGCAATAACAAATCTCATTTTTTGTGTAATTCAAGTAAGGATCCAAAGGGATGTTGATGTCTCACCCATAGAATAAAAATCTCTAAGATACCATGCATGAAAACCCCATATACCAGTATTCAATGTCTTCCAATAAAAGGTTATACACTTCTCTGCTTCTACTAATTTTCCTTATGTTTTACTGCTTGCTTCGGGACAAGCAAGATTTAAGTTTGGTGTTGTGATGACAAGTCATCTTAGGCTAGTTTCACAAGCCTTTTTCATTAGTTTTTACTTGGTTTTCATGCATTCTTAGGCAATAATTAAGTGTTTGGATGAGAAATTCATGCTTGTCTTGATTCAATCAAACATTGATAATTTTGTGCATTTTCATGAGATTTATGCCATAATTACTTGTGTGCTAAGAATGAGGCAAATTCTTGTGACTATAGCAAAGCTTTGATACATTTTGTTTGGTTGATGATAGGTGGAAAGGAAGCTAAGGAGAGGAAAAGGCAAAGAGGCAACAAGAAGGCCATGAAAGGAAGCAAAGGGAAGCAAAAGTTGGAGCTCCAACGTTGCTGGAAACGTTGCTCCCCACAGCCTGAAGGGGTATACTTGTGATGCCAGGGTATTTTGGCCAGTTTCACTGACCTTTTCTTTACTGTTTTTAGGTAATTTCATGCATTTTCTTAGGAAATAAGTTAGTTTTGGGCAGATATTCACTCAGACCTTGATTCAAGCATACATTGTGCATTTTACATTATTTCATGGGGATTTTGCATGATTTTAATGTCAAAATTGTATATTGCATTACCCATGACTTGGACTAGAACTTTGATGCACTCTATTGCTTGATTTCAGGACCAAAGGAAGCAAGGAATGGGAGGTAACTTGCAAAGTTAAGGAGAAAAGTGATTGCCAAAAACACTCTCAAAAGCCATCAATGCCCACGTTACAGAGTCACGTTGACTAAGTTAACGTGAACTTTAACGTGGAGAAGAGAAGTTGAGCCAACGTTAGAGACACTTAACATTGTCACTAATGTTGGCAATTGCTCACAAATAGCCACGTTAGAGCCACGTTAACCTAGTTAACGTGGCCTCTAACGTTAAAGGGGGAAGAGAAGCCAACGTTAGTGACAATCAACATTGTCACTAACGTTGGCCTAAGGTGCAAAGAGTCACGTTAACTCCCCCGTTAGCTTGGTTAACGTGGGAGCTAACGTAAGAGATAGAGAGTTGTCGACAACGTTAGTGACACTCAACATTGTCACTAACGTTGGAGCAACCACACAACCCCCAAGAGCCACGTTAACCTCCACGTTAACTTGGTTAACGTGGAAGCTAACGATGAGGAATGAAGAATGAGCCAACGTTAGTGACACTCAATATTGTCACTAACGTTGGGATGGCTAAGAATGGCCACGTTAACCCAGTTAACGTGGACTCTAACGTGAGACCTAGGGGCACACTTGAACGTTAGTGACAATGTTGAGTGCCACTAACGTTCTCGAAGGTTGGCAAAAGCCACGTTAGAAGCCACGTTAACCTAGTTAACGTGAGCTTTAACGTGAAGCAAGAAGGGGCACACTTGAATGTTAGTGACAATGTTGAGTGTCACTAACGTTCTTGAAGGCTAGCAAGGCAAAGTTAAAAGCCACGTTAACCCAGTTAACGTGGGCTTTAACGTGAGGTAAAGGGGTGCATGGCAACGTTAGTGATAATGTTAAGTGTCACTAACGTTCTCGAACTTGTATTTTCATTCAATGTTAAACACCCCTAACATCTTGAGCAAAAGTCTCTGCCCACTTCACACTTTCTCTCTGCAAGTAAGCCAAGCCCAATTGAAGAAAGGAACTGCTTCAAGCTCAAAGATCCAGAGGCCCAAGACTTGAAGAGCTAACTAGAAGCTGAGAAGAGTAGTATATATAGGAGTAGTTTTGAAATAGAGAGGAGCTTTTTGGGGGAGGAGCTAGAAAAGGACTCTTTGTATTTACTTTCTTTGCACTTCTAGCTTTATCATGTATTCTCCATCTTTGATTTTGATTTCTAGAGCTATGAACAACTAAACCCCTTTCATTGGGTTAGGGAGCTCTGTTGTAATTTGATGGATCAATACTAATTTTCTTATTCTTCTTCTATCTTTCCTTTTGATTTTACTTGAAAGCTCTCATGTTGGACCAAATTGAGTGTGGATGGGTATGTGACTATAACCCTCTAAGCATTTTGATTTGGGAAGTGCATGTGGTATAATCAGTGACCACACTTCATCTCTTCTCATGAGCAATTGACCAAGGAATTGGCTATTGATCAAGATTTGAGAGATTGAATTGCAAGAAATTGTGATTCAATCACTTAAGATTGCCAAGGAGATCAATGAGTGCATTGATTGAGGAAGAGATGAAAATGAAATTGATCCGGAGAATGCAACGTCTCCTAAGCCCAATGAACTCCCCATTTCTGATCTTACCCATTCTCTTTATTTTCTGCAATTTACTTTTATGAGCAATTCCCCCATTCCCATTTACAATTCTGCTATTTACTTTCAGTCATTTACTTTCCTGCCATTTTAATTTCTGCAATTATCAACTCTATTCATGGATTTGCTCAACTAGATCATTCCTCTAATTAAAGTTGCTTGATCAATCAATCCCTGTGGGATTCGACCTCACTCTATTGTGAGTTTTTACTTGACGACAAATTCGGTACACTTGCCGAATGGGAATTTGTTGAGAGACAAGTTTTACCCCGATCAACTTCCAACAAGAATAACTTGAGCTACATAACTCCAAATGAAGTGATTCAAAAAGCAATGGAAATTAGGAATCGAGAGCTTTCCAAGAATATATGGAACTACATGGTGGACACTAAATCTAAGGGAGAAAACTTTCCCGAAAGTGCATAGATGAACATGGTGTCAACCTGTAGTAAGGCCAGCTGACCTCTGCACCTTCAATAGAGTATAACTCGAGCTGTGAAGCTCCAAACTACGCGCTCCCAATGGCATTGAAAAGTAGACATTCAGGGCTTTTCAACAATATATAATAGTATGTGATGGACAATGCGTTTGAGCCTCTAGAATCTGGCGTTTTTGACCACATTTGAGTGCTAACGTCGCCTCAAACGTTGCACACCAACGCCAGCAACCCTATCCTATTCAAAGGGGGCATAACTTGAGTTGTAGATGTCCAATTGAGGTGATTCTAGTTGGGTTAGAAAGCTGACATTCAGATCTTTCCAACCATATATAATAGTCTATAGTGGGCATGAAATTGGCATCAATGATAAGAGGACAAAGTAGCATCCCAAGACTTGATGTGCAACAAAGGTGTCAACATTTGCTTCCACGTTTGCCTCAAACGTGAGGTCAAACGTTGGCCAAAGAATGCCTTAGAGGAGATCACGTTTGAGCTCACGTTTAACCTCAAACATGAACCCAAACGTGAGTGATAGCAAAATGGCCATTCTGCATAATGCCTTCACGAAGACGTTTTAGTCAACATTTGCCTCAAACGTTGACTCAAACGTGAATGCTCCAGACTCTAAATTGCAAGCGCATTTTTTCTCAAGACCAAGAGCAACCCATCCGGATCTATCTTCAACCCAATTCCACTCCAAAGCAAGCAAAGCCCACATGACTCAAAAGCACACAGAGAAGCTAGATTAGGAATTTCAGTTTGTAAATATTGCTTTCATTTTTCATTTTCATTTTCTAAAAGCCTATATAAAGGCATTAGTTTCATTTCACTAAAAAGGCTGGCTCTGCTAGAGCATTAGGAGTATGGTAGAATAGAAAGCCTTCTTTGAAGCACTTTTAATGTTTCTGCACTTTTACATATAAAAAAAATCAATTCAATTTTATACATTCCTCTTCTGCTACAAGTTCTTCTTCTGTTACAATTTTCTTTCTGCAATTATACACTTCAGTTTACATTGAGCTTGATTTTTGATCTTCTGTTCCATTTGCTCTAAATTTACTTTCCTACAAGTTTAATTTTCTGCAATTGATATGAGTTCTAATTTTCTGCTTCCATTTAACTTTCCAGCACCTAGTCCCTTTACATCTCTTGCTATTTAAGTTTCTGCAATTTACATTTCTTGCTCTTTAAGTTTCTTCCCATTTACATTCTGCAACTTTAATTTCCCTGTAATTTTTACCTTTTGTTGCTCAACTTCACACAATTCACTCAATGTTAGCTTGACTAAACTAATCACCCACTAAAGTTGCTTGATCCATCAATCCCTGTGGGATCGACCTCACTCTAAGTGAGTTATTACTACTTGATGCGACCCGGTATACTTGTCGGTGAGTTTGTGTATTAGAAATCTGTTTCCAACCCATCAAGTTTCATCAATGATGTCGCACTGGAAGATAGAATGATCTTCCGGAGGGTGCTTCATATTTTCATTCAAACTGAAACTCACTGTTCTGCCATCTATCTCAAAGGAATAAGTTTCTGAGAATGCATCCAGCTTGAATTTCGAAGTCTTCAGGAATAGTCTTCCAAGCAGGATTGACGACGGTCTTCCTGAATCATTAAGGGGCATTTCCAGGATATAGAAATCGATGGGAAATGTGAGCCCCTTAATGCTCACTAATACATCTTTAGCAATTCCAACTACTGTAATAATACTTTTATCTGCTAACACAAAATAAGCTGTCGACCTTTTTAAGGGAGGGAGCCTCAAAACATCATATATAGACAATGGAATTATACTAACACATGCAGTCAGAAAATAATACACCTCCAATGGTACAATTAACCATGCATGGACCTGGATCACTGTATTTTTCAGGTATACCTCCCATTAAAGCAGAAATAGAACTACCTAAAGGAATAGTTTCTAATTCATTAATTTTATCTTTGTGTATGCATAAATCTTTTAGAAACTTTGCATATCTAGGTACTTGTTGAATAACATCAAAAAGGGGAACAGTTACCTCAACCTTTTGAAAATTTCTACCATTTTAGGATCAAGTTCCATCTGCTTTCTGGTCTTCCGTGCAAGGTGTGGAAATGGGATAGGAATGGCGTCATTTGTAGCTTCTGCTTCCTTTGGTGCTTCATTCCTGGGGTGAGGTATTTCTTCTTCAACCAAGTCTTGCACTTCATCTTCTTCTTCAACTTCCTCCACTTTAACCATGTCCTCCATTGGGGCGTGTTTTGGTGGGCTTGGCTCCTCCGGATTCCTCTCTTGCAGCGTAGTTCCGGATCTCAAAGTGATGGCATTGATACCTCCCTTGGAGTTGGGTAAAGGTTGAGAGGGAATTCCACTGGAGTTTGAAGGCTGGTTGTTGGAGTTATTCAATGATCCAATCTGTGAGATAAGAGCTTGCAAGGTAGAGTTTAGATCGTTCAAGGTAGAAGTGAGGTTGTTTTCCATGGTCTTTTGTCTTTGATCAATTGAGTGTAGTAACTTGTCATTAGACGAGAAAGGGGGGTAAGTAATCTGAGGGGTCTGCTGTTGGTTGTTCTGAGGTGCTTGGGACTGCATTTGGTGACGTGCTCTATAAGGCTAGTTCTGGTTCTGCTGTCTGTTGTTATTATTCCACCTCTGATTCCCATTGTTGTCTCTGCCTCCTCTATTATAGTTGTCCCTCCATCCCTGGTTGGAATTATCTCTCTAACCCTGGTTGGAGTTGTCCTACCAACCTTGGTTAAAGTTCCTACCTTGGTTATAGTTGCTGCTTTGTTGATAGTATCCTTGACTCGGGCGGTCATAGAAATTATGAGTGGCTGCCAAGGTGTTGTCCTCATGTTGGAGCTGTGGACATTCATTAGTGTAATGACTATAATCAGCACATAATCTGCACACTCTCTAAGGAACCAGTTATTGACTACGTTGTGGTGAAGGGGGTTGAGACTGTTGCTGGCCCAGATGTATCTGCTTCAATAGGTTGGTCATCTCACATATTGATTGTGTGAGAGTAGTATTCTCGCAGCTAGAGGAAACCTCTGCCACAGCCTTGGGGTGGTTATTTCTATTGCACTTGTGAGTCCAAGCAGACTCAGCCAGGTCGGCGATCAGTTGCCATGCTTCATCTGTGGTCTTGTACTTTTTCAGAGAACCATTGCTTGCACCATCTAATATAGTCTTATCCTGAGGCTTCATGCCTTGTGTGAAGTAGCCGATCAACACCAACTTGTCAATCATGTGGTGGGGGCATACGTCTAGAAGATTAGTGAAGCGCTCCCAGTACTCGTAGAGAGTCTCTGATTCGCCTTGAATGATCATTGAAATCTCTTTTCTTAGTCTATCAGCAACTTCAGCTGGAAAGTATTTTTCTAGGAATTCTCTCCTGTGCGTATCCCAGTTAGTAACAACTACTTCAGGTTGAGTGTAGTACCACTCCCTTGCCTTTTCCTCAAGAGAAAATGGGAAAGCGACTAGCAGAATAGAAGTCTCAGATGCACCATTATGCTTAACAGTAGAATAGGCTGTCTAAAAATCTCTGAGGTGCTTGAGAGGCTCTTGAGTAGGTAAGCCGTGAAACTTTGGCAGTAGATTAATTAGTACAGTCTTCAGTTCAATATCTGCACCCAGATTTGGATTATGCGCTTGGAAAGGTGGTAATGTAAAATTTGGAGCTCGTGCCTCCTGAAGAGTAATCCTCCTAGGAGCTGCCATGTCCTCTGCGTTCAAATCAACAGAATCAGTAGAAAGAGAGCCTGTTTCTTTCTTAAATGATGTTTCAGATTCGTCCTCAGAAAGGACTAACCAACGCCGAGCTCACCTTATACGTGAGATAGTTCTTTCAATTTCAGGATCAAATACGGGTGGACTCAGATCAGGTAGTGAACGAGTCATTCAATGAAAGAGACATACAGCTCATGGTAATAAAATAAAAATAAAATAAGATGCAAATAAAATAAAAATCCAAAACCAATAAATTAGCACACTGTTGCAACTCCCCGGCAATGGCGCCAAAAATTGACGTGGTGAAAAATTCACCGATTAAAAGTTTATAGAGAAAACATCGTTGCGTATAGCTCTTAACCAATAGAGATTCTGCGTATCAATTTAAAAGATTTGTCACGAAATTTAGAAATAAAAAATACTGGAAGTATGAGTCTCAGGTCGTCTCCCAACGAGTTGCAGAGAGAATGCTAACTTATTAGTTAGGGGTTTTCAAGAGAGTTGAGTTGAATAATGAGTAATAGTTGTAAAATAAAAACTAAGAATGATTATATTCTAAATAAAAGGCCTTAAATTGGGGAATGATCAATTGGAAGTTCTATCCTTGTTGGGATCTCTTAGGTGTAGCATCGAAAAGGTTGTTGTTTTCACTTAGTCAATCCTTACTAAATAAAGGAAAGTCAAGTGATTCAGCTAACTCTTATTCACAAATCCTAGTCCTCTCTCTTGGAAAGGTCTAGTGTTAGTAAACACAGAACTAGCCAACAACTTCCAGTTTAACCTTCACTTCAGCCTTCCAACTCAAGTGTCTCTTTTTAATCAACCGCCATGTCAAGTTGGGAATCTACTCCATGGACATGGATATAATACTCAAAAAAATATAAGAAGAAGACATAATAAATTAAATAAAATAGAGACTGAAAATTAATTAAATAAATAAAAGTAATCCTCTGTATCAACAATCCATGAAAATAATCCAATTGCCACTTTAAGAATGTGAATAAATAAAAGAGATAGTAAGGAAACAAACTAGAATAGTATCTTCAACGGAGGTGATGACTCCTCAATATCCAAAGCAAAAAGCAATAAACTATGAATGTAAAGAGAACCTAGAGGAAAAGTAATTCCTCTCTAGATTTAGATCTAAAATCCTAAAACTATCCTAATGAGAATGTGTTGATGTTGTGTGTTGAGTCTCTGCATGTTTCCTGGCTTTATTCTGTGTTGAGTCAAAATGCGGCCCAAAATTGCCCCCAGCATTTTCTGTTATTTCTGCAGATCGTGCAAGTCACGCGTACGCGTCGGTCACGCGTGCGCGTCATTCAGCGATGTTCCTTGTTATGCATCCGCATTGTCCACACGTTCGCGTCATTCGTGCAGACTCCAATCCGCGCATACGCATCAGGCACGCACACGCGTCGCTACGATTTTCTCCATTCCGCGCGCTCGCGTGAGCCTCACGCGCGCGTCACTTTTCGCTGGTTATCTCTTTAGTTTCTTGTGTTCCTTCCATTTTTGCAAGCTTCCTCTCTATTCTCTAAGTCATTCCTGCCCTGTAAAGCCTGAAACACTTAACACACGGGTCACGACATCGAATGGTATAAAGGAGAATTGAAATACACAAATTAAAGATCTTTAGGAAGCAAGTTTTCAACCATAGAACAAACTTAGGAAGGGATTGTAAAATCATGTAGTTCATATGAATAAATGGGTAAAGACTTGATGAAACCACTCAATTAAACACAAGATAACCCATAAAATAGTAGTTTAACAACAACCTATACAATTAAGTGCTAACCTAACTACCCATTTTTACTTTTTTTCACATACTCATGCATTCTCTTTTTTATCACAACTCATATGCATTGATTATTATTGAGCTTCACTTTGGGGCATTTTGTCCCCTTTTTTATTGTTTTTCTTTTTTTTCTTTCTTTTTCCATTTTTTTCTTTTCTTTTCCATATATTTTTTTTCTTTTCTTTTGTTTTTCTCATTTTTTTCTTTCTTTCAAACTATATACAAGAACATTAATGCATAAGGTCTAACATTTGATTAATACATGAGTATGCACCCAATTCCCAATATTTACAACAAAAACAAAAACACTCCTTTTATCCCAACCAGTGTCCCAAGTTTTCCCGCACTTGAATGATACACACACTCACTAGCCTAAGCTAATCAAAGATCCAAATAAAGGACATTTTATTATTTTTTGCTTTAAGGCTTGTAATATGCTAAATTAAAAAACAAAGTGGGTTAAAATAGGCTCAAATTGGCTAACAATGGTAGCTAAAAGGTAGGCTATTTGGACAAGTGAGCTAAATGAAATGATGGCCTCAATCATATAAATACATGTATACACAAAATAATAGACATAAAAAATCAAACAAATCAAAGATTACAATCATAGGAAGAGAACAATGCACACAAGAAAGAAATAAAGTGGTTATAAGATGTAACCACACCATTAGGCTCAAATCTCACAAGCTTGTGTTCTTAGCTCAAAACATGATCCACAATATATATAATTCAAGCAAGTTCTATGAAAAGTTTTCACTCAAGTCAATTGGGATGTCACTGCCCTATAGATAGAAATCTTGAAAATTTTCATTATTTTGACTAAGCTTATTATTCATAGATATGCAACTAAAAATCCTAGAAGACCTAAAAGATAAAATGTAAAAGTGTTGGATTTAGAAACTTGTCACCCAAAAATGCCGAACGGTCAGACGACCTCCTCACATTTAAAAGTTTGCCCTGTCCTCGGTTCATTCAAAGATGGGCAAAAGGTTACGACGACTTTCCGAGTTGCTACCTTCAGCGGGTAGGTCAACCGGTTGCTAGCTGTTCTTTGTCTCGCTTCCATTTTTGCTTAGAGTGATTCATCCTGAAAATATAATACATGATAGTAAGAAAAGTAAATGCATAAGGAAGCATAAATTATTGGAATGAGGTAGGTCATTAGAATTGAGGGAGTGAATTAGTGTGACATTAATGAAGAATAGGTGTGCGGGTCTTAAATTGTGCGTGGTTTAGAACACATGCACACTAGCATAAAAAGCTTTGTCACAACTTACACAAAAGAAGCATGCACTCCATTCATTCTAGTGTGCTTGAAATACTTTAAACTTGTAGGTAAAGACAACCAAACAAGCAATAAAGAAGTATGAAAGCATTCATGCCAAAGATAGCATGTGGATGCATATGATCAAGAAACACAATGCAGTAAGGTAAATTCTCAACATCCAATATCAAGAGATTGCCTAATCAAAGAATAGGATTCAAATCACATGATGGCTAGCAACAACATGCAATTTAAAAGGAATTAGAGTGCTTGAAAGGTAACTCTCATGTACTTGGTAGTTACAAGATTAAGCATGAATAACTTGAAACCAAGTAGCACTATATAACCTCAATCAAAGAATCAAAAAAATGATTATAAACGTAATGATGTTAAGATAACATTCTCTTTAGTACTCAGAAGCGATTAACAGCAAACAAGACTAATAATCCAACACTTATAATGAAAAGTAGAAAATTAAAGGAAAATTCAACTAACTAATTAACTACCTAAAAGAAATGGTTATGGATAGTGTTTGGCAGTGTTGGATGATGGTTTAAGGGTGAAGAAAGAAGGGAAGAAGAGAGAAGAAGGAAAGAAATGGAAAGAAGATGAGAAAAAGAGATGATGAAAGAAGGTTATCCACGGGGACGCGAAAGTGACGCGTGCGCATGGGTGGTGGCGAAATGGAAGCGACGCGTAGCCTTGGATTGATTTGTGCCTCAGGCACAATGTTCGCACAGTGCAGGTGCAACTTTCGGGTTTTTGGCTGGGAGGTGGAAATTTTCAATCCACGCGTACGCGTGATGCACGCGTGGATGGTCGAAAATGCTTAAGGCATGCATACGCGTGGGTGACGCGTACGCGTGGGTTGGTGCTCTGTTTTTCAAAATTTTTCAAGTTCTTGCACCAAACCAAGCACTCCAAACCTCCAAACAGCTACCAAAACACCATAAAACCTTATTTAACATACTAGACTACCGATTAAACTCAACAAACTCAACAAAACATGAAATTAAACTATTCTTACCAATATTTACAAAAGAGAAAAATGAAAAGAGTTTACCATGGTAGGGTGTCTCCCACCTACCACTTTTATTTTTTTTCCTTAAGTTGGACTTATGGGGAGCTCCTCTCAAGGTGGCTTGTGCTTAAATTCTTCTTGGAACTCTGATGAGCGATAATTTATACGCTTTTTGGCATTGTTTTTAGTATAATTTTAGTATGTTTTAGTTAGTTTTTATTATGTTTTTATCAGTTTTTAATTAAAAATCACATTTCTGGACTTTACTATGATTTTTTGTTTTTTTCTGTGATTTCAGGTATTTTCTAGCTGAAATTGAGGGACATGAGCAAAAATCTGATTCAGAGGCTAAAAACGGACTGCAGATGCTGTTGGATTCTGACCTTCCTGCACTCGAAATAGATTTTCTGGAGCTACAGAAGCCCAATTGGCGCACTCTCAATTCCGTTAGAAAGTAGACATCCTGGGCTTTCCAACAATATATAATAGTCCATACTTTTCCCAAGAATTGATGGCCCAAACCGGCGTTCCAAATCAGCTTCAGAATTTCCGGCGTTTAACGCCGGAACTGGCACAAAAGTTGGAGTTAAACGCCCAAACTGGCACAAAAGCTGGCGTTTAACTCCAGGAAAAGTCTCTACACATGAAAGCTTCAATGCTCAGCCCAAGCACACACCAAGTGGACCCCGGAAGTGGATTTTTATGTCATTTACTCATTCTTGTAAACCCTAGGTCACTAGTTCATTATAAATAGGACTTTTTGCTATTGTATCTGTACCTCATTACACAATAAACGTTTCATATTGTATCTTCTACCGCATGAGTCTCTAAACCCCATGGTTGGGGGTGAGGAGCTCTGCTGTGTCTTGATGGATTAATGCAATTACTACTGTTTTTCATTCAATCACGCTTGCTTCTATTCTAAGATA
>NC_029772.3:42627845-42628398 GCF_000817695.3 Arachis duranensis | reverse complement strand
TACCTTAGATTGAGTGGATATCTCTTGGATTCCTTAATCAGAATCTTCGTGGTATAAGCTAGAATCATTTGGCGGCCATTCATGAGAATCCGGAAGGTCTAAACCTTGTCTGTGGTATTCTAAGTAGGATTCAGGGATTGAATGACTGTGATGAGCTTCAAACTCGTGATTGTGGAGCGTTAGTGACAGACGCAAAAGAATCACTGGATTCTATTCCGACATGATCGAGAACTGACAGATGAATAGCCGTGCTGTGACAGAGCGCGTTGAACATTTTCACTGAGAGGATGGGAGGTAGCCATTGACAACGGTGAAACCCAACATACAGCTTGCCATGGAAGGAGCATTGCGTGCATGAAGAAGAAGACAGTAGGAAAGTAGAGATTCAGAAGATATAGCATCTCCAAAACCTCAATCTGATCTCCATTACTGCAAAACAAGTATTTATTTCATGTTCTTTTACTTTTTACAATTAAATCTGAGAATTATTGATATCCTGACTAAGAGTTACAAGATAACCATAGCTTGCTTCAAGCCGACAATCTCCGTGGGG
>NC_029772.3:42604136-42627685 GCF_000817695.3 Arachis duranensis | reverse complement strand
AATTGCTAATTCCAAAATCTTTTTAATTAATTAATTAATTTAGTTTTCAATTTGCTTTGATTTTATTCTCTTTTGGTTTTCAAATTTTTATTTTATTTTTTTATTCATTTTAGTTTATTATTTTCGGTTACTTTTAATTAAAAAAATTAATAATATCCACATCATCTCCCTTTCTCCATCATGGACCTAAGTGGAATTGAGCAGTCCAGAAGGACTCTGGGGTCATATGCTAACCCCATTACAGCTGCATATGGGAGTAGCATCTGTATACCTCCCATTAAAGCAAGCAGCTTTAAGCTAAATCCTCAACTCATTATCATGGTGCAGCAAAATTGCCAGTATTCCGGTCTTCCACAGGAAGAACCCATTGAGTTTCTGGCACAGTTCTTACAAATTGCTGACACAGTACGTGATAAAGAGGTGGATCAGGATGTCTACAGATTATTACTATTTTCATTTGCTGTAAAAGATCAAGCTAAGAGGTGGTTGAATAACCAACCCACAGCAAGTATAAAAACATGGAGACAGTTATCAGACAAATTTCTGAATCAATTTTACCCTCCAAAAAGGATGACACAACTGAGGCTGGACATCCAAGGCTTTAAACAAGAGGATCATGAATCCCTTTATAATGCCTGGGAGAGGTACAGAGGCATGCTAAGGAAATGCCCTTCTGAGATGTTTTCAGAGTGGGTACAGTTAAACATCTTCTACTATGGGCTTACAGAAAAAGCTCAGATGTGTCTAGACCACTCAGCTGGTGGATCTATACACATGAGGAAGACGATTGAAGAGGATCAAGAGCTCATAGATACGGTTGCTAGAAATCAACATTTATACTCAAGCAGTGAGTCCTCTATAAAAGAAGAAGCTATGGTAGTAACTACTGATCCTAACCCTCAAGAACAGATGGTTGAGCTTAATCAGCAATTACTCATGATGACAAAACAGTTAGCAGAATTTAAAGAGATGCTCCAAGAAACTAAAACTTCTAACAAGAATATGGAAGAACAATTGAATCAGACAAGACAGCAACTATCTAAACAGATAACAGAAGAATGCTAAGCTATTAAATTAAGGAGTGGGAAGACATTGAATGTATCAACTCAAAGCAGCAGAAAGCTAAGAAAGGAACAACTGACAGAGGATGACCAACCAACTACCCAAAATCCCTCTGAGGACAATAAGAGCCCAGAGAGGAATGATTCTGGCGTTCAAACGCCAGAAAAGGGTAAGAAAGTGTCGTTAAACGCCCAATGGGTAGCCAATTCTGGTGTTCAAACGCCAGAAAAGGGTTGCAATCTGGCATTAAACGCCCAAAAAGCACCCAATCCTGGCGTTCAAACGCCACAAAGGGGTCAGACACTTGCAAGTGCTGATAACAAACCCCCTAAGCAGGCTTCTCCAACCACTTCTGTAGGAAATAAACCTGCAGCAACTAAGGTTGAAGAGTATAAAGCCAAGATGTCTTATCCTCAGAAACTCCGCCAAGCAGAACAGGAAAAACAATTTGCTCGCTTTGCAGACTATCTCAGGACTCTTGAAATAAAGATTCCGTTTGCAGAGGCACTCAAGCAAATACCTTCTTATGCTAAGTTCATGAAAGAGATCTTAAGTCATAAGAAGGATTGGAGAAAAACTGAAAAGGTGTTTCCCACTGAAGAATGCAGTGCAGTCATTCTGAAAAGCTTACCAGAAAAGCTTCAAGATCCAGGAAGCTTTATGATACCATGCACATTAGAAGGTGCTTGTACCAAGACAGCCCTATGTGACCTTGGAGCAAGTATCAACCTAATACCTGCATCCACTATTAGAAAGCTTGGGTTGACTGAAGAAGTCAAATCAACCCGGATATGTCTCCAACTTGCTGATGGCTCCATTAAATATCCATCAGGCATAATTGAGGACATGATTGTCAAGGTTGGGCCATTTGCCTTTCCAAATGACTTTGTAGTACTGGAAATGGAGGAGCACAAGAGTGCAACTCTCATCCTAGGAAGACCCTTCCTAGCAACTGGACGAACTCTCATTGATGTATAAAAAGGGGAAGTGACCCTGAGAGTCAATGAGGATGAGTTCAAGTTGAATGTTGTCAAAGCTATGCAGCATCCAGACACATCAAATGACTGCATGAGCGCTGATATTATTGAATCTTTGGTGGAAGAGATCAATATGACTGAGAGTCTCGAATCAGAGCTAGAGGATATCTTTAAAGATGTTCAGCCTGACCTGGAGGAACCAGAGGAAATAAAAGAAATTCTGAAAATTCCTCAGGAAGAGGATAAGCCTCCTAAACCCAAGCTCAAGCCACTACCACCATCTCTGAAATATGCATTTCTGGGAGAAGGTGACATTTTTCCAGTGATCATAAGCTCTGCTTTAAATCCACAGGAAGAGAAAGCACTAATTGAAGTGCTAAGGACACACAAGACAGCTCTTGGGTGGTCCATAAGTGATCTTAAGGGTATTAGCCCAGCAAGATGCATGCACAAGATCCTATTGGAAGATAATGCAAAGCCAGTGGTTCAACCACAGAGGCGGCTAAATCATGCCATGAAGGAGGTGGTGCAGAAAGAGGTCACTAAGTTACTAGAGATTGTGATTATTTATCCTATTTCTGATAGCCCCTGGGTGAGCCCTGTCCACGTTGTCCCCAAGAAGGGAGGCATGACAGTGGTTCATAATGAAAAGAATGAACTGGTTCCTACAAGAACAGTTACAGGGTGGCGTATGTGTATTTACTACAGAAGGCTCAATACAGCCACCAGGAAGGATCATTTTCCTTTACCATTCATAGACTGTAGAGAAGTTCCTGGAAGTCTTCATGGATGACTTCTCAGTATTTGGAGACTCATTCAGTTCCTATCTTGATCATCTAGCACTTGTCCTGAAAAGGTGCTAAGAGACTAACCTGGTCTTAAACTGGGAGAAATGTCACTTTATGGTGACTGAAGGGATTGTCCTTGGGCATAAAATTTCAAACAAGGGAATAGAGGTGGATCAAGCTAAAGTTGAAGTAATTGAAAAATTACCACCACCTACCAATGTTAAGGCAATCAGAAGCTTTCTGGGGCATGCATGATTCTATAGAAGGTTTATAAAGGATTTTTCAAAAATTGCAAAACCTCTGAGTAATCTGCTAGCTGCAGACACGCCATTTATCTTTGATAAGGAATGTCTGCAGGCGTTTGACCTTCTGAAAGCTAAGCTGGTTACAGCATCGGTCATCTCTGCACCAGACTGGACATTACCATTCGAACTAATGTGTGATGCCAGTGACCATACTATTGGTGCAGTGTTGGGACAGAGGCACAACAAGCTTCTGCACGTCATTTATTATGGTAGCCGTGTTCTAAATGACGCACAGAAGAATTACACAACCATAGAAAAAGAGTTACTTGGAGTGGTTTATGCCATTGACAAGTTTAGATCCTATTTAATAGGGTCAAAAGTGTTGTGTACACTGACCATGCTGCTCTTAAATACTTACTCACAAAGCAGGATTCAAAATCCAGGCGCATAAGATGGGTGTTGCTTCTGCAAGAGTTTGGTATAGAAATAAGAGACAGAAAAGGGACAGAGAACCAGGCAGCTGATCACTTGTCCCGGATAGAACCAGTAGCTGGGGCGTCCACCCTCTCTACTGAGATCTCTGAGACCTTTCCAGAGGAGCAACTCTTTGCCATTCAGGAAGAACCATGGTTTGCAGATATTGCAAACTATAAAGCTGTGAGGTTCATACCCCAGGAGTACAGCAGGGTGCAAAGAAAAAAATTGATTTCAGATGCCAAGTACTACCTATGGGATGAGCCATATCTCTTTAAGAGATGTGCAGACGGAATGATCCGCAGATGTGTACCTAGAGAGGAAGCACAAAGGATCCTATGGCATTGCCATGGATCACAGTATGGGGGACATTTCGGAAGTGAGCGAACAGCCACTAAAGCCCTCCAATGCGGCTTCTACTGGCCTACTCTCTATAGGGATGCCCGAGAGTTTGTGCATAACTGTGACAGTTGCCAAAGAGCTGGTAACTTGCCTCATGGTTACGCCATGCCTCAACAAGGGATCTTAGAGATTGAATTGTTTGATGTATGGGGTATTGACTTCATGGGTCCCTTCCCACCATCATACTCAAACACTTATATTCTGGTGGCAGTAGATTATGCATCTAAATGGGTAGAAGCAATTGTCACACCCAATAATGATATCAAAACCGTGCTGAAATTCCTCCAGAAACACATCTTCAGCAGGTTTGGTGTTCCCAGAGTACTAATCAGTGATGGGGGCACTCATTTCTGCAACAAACAGTTGTACTCTGCTATAGTTCGATATAGAATTAGCCACAAAGTAGCAACTCCGTATCATCCACAGACAAATGGGCAAGCTGAAGTCTCTAATAGAGAGCTAAAAAGAATCCTAGAACGGACTGTAATTGCCCGTAGAAAGGATTGGGCAAAGAGCTTGGATGATGCTCTGTGGGCATACAGAACAGCATTCAAGACTCCTATAGGAACCTCTCCATACCAACTTGTTTATGGCAAGGCTGTCATCTGCCCGTGGAACTGGAACATAAAGCCTACTGGGCAACCAGATTCCTAAACCTGGATGCTAAGTTAGCTGGTGAAAAAAGATTGCTCCAGCTAAATGAGCTAGAGGAATTCAGACTCAGTGCCTTTGAAAATGCAAAAATTTATAAGGAAAAGGCAAAAAAGTGGCATGACAAGAAGTTGTCATCCTTAATGGACAGAGGATCAAACATTATCTTGAAAGTAATTTTGAGCAGGAACGCTCAAAACTAAGGCTTGAATGAGTCTCAGTAAAGGTCCAGCTAAAGACAATAAAGAAGCGCTTGCTGGGAGGCAACCCAGTCATTAGCAGGTTATTTGTTTTATAAAAGTTTGATATATATTCTTCAAGGTTGATCATTGAAATTGAAGGAACTCACAGAGTTACAGAAGGATTCAGTGAAATAAGCACAGAAAAGGAGCTTGATGGTAAGAAAATGCCAGTAAAGGGCATCCTGGGCGTTAAACGCCAGAATGGATACCATTCTGGGCGTTTAACGCCAGTAAAGGCACCATTTTGGGTGTTAAACGCCAGAATGGGCACCATTCTGGGCGTTTAACGCCAGAATTGCAGCATCCTGGGCGTTCAGCAAAATGCCCAGTGATAAAGGGGTTTCTGGCACTTAACGCCAGCCAGGGTGCCTGGCTGGGCGTTAAACGCCCATAATGGCCACCAATTGGGTGTTAAACGCCAGAATGGATACCATTCTGGGCGTTTAATGCCAGAAAGGCAGGGGAAGGAGATTTTGCTTTCCACTTCAAATTTTTTTACACTTTCATGTTTTGACCCATAATTTTCTACATAAACATGTTACAAATTTTCATCATTCACCCTCAAATTTCAAAAATCCAACAATTTTCTAAATTATTTCTCAAATCTCTTTCAAATCATTTCCAAATCTTCTTCAAAAACTCAAGTATTTTCTCAAATTCTTTCCATATCTTCTCAAATCTCTTTCAAAACTTTCGAAATCCCTCCCCCTCCCTTATAAATACGCATTCGGCCATCCCCCTCTCTTCACCATTTGAATTTGCTTCTCCTCCTCTCTCTCTCCTTTTTTCTTTCTTTTGCTTGAGGACAAGCAAACCTCTAAGTTTGGTGTGCTTTTCCGTGATCACTAAGCTAAGGCTCATCAAGACCATGGCTCCCAAAGGAAAATAAACCAATTCAAGAGGCAAGAAAGAGAATACTCTAAAGAATCTTTGGAGTCAAGAGAGGTTCTTAACCAAAGAACATGCAGACCATTACCACAAAATAATGGGTCTAAGGTCAGTGATCCCAGAAGTTAAATTCGATCTAAAAGAAGACGAATATCCGGAGGTCCAAGAGCAAATTCGAAATAGAGGATGGGAAATTCTAGCCAATCCTAAAACAAAGGTTGGAAGAAACATGGTTCAGGAATTCTACTCAAATCTGTGGTTGTCAGATAAGCAGAGAATGACTGGAACTGCTTTCCATACCTTCAGAACCATGGTCAGAGGGAGAACTATTTACTTCCATCTGGACAAAATAAGAAAGGTCTTCAAACTGCCTCAACTACAAGATGATCCTGAATCCTTTAATAGGAGAATGGTAAGAGTAGATAAGGGGTTGGATCAAGTTCTAGAGGACATATGCCTCCCTGGAACTAAGTAGATAACCAATTCAAAAGGTGTCCCAAACCAACTCAAGAGGAGAGATCTCAAACCAGTTGCAAGAGGTTGGCTAGACTTCATTGGGCGTTCTATTTTGCCCACTAGTAACCGTTTTGAGGTCACTATCAAGAGAGAAATGATTATTCATTGCATTATGCTGGGAAAAGAAGTTGAGGTTCATCATCTGATTGCTTGTGAGATTTACACAATTGCAAACAAGAATTCCACTGAAGCCAAACTGGCTTACCCAAGCTTAATCTCTTTGCTATGTAAAGATGCTGGGGTGAGGATGGGAGTAGATAAATTCATCCCAATTGAACATCTAATCACCAAGAAGTCAATGGAAGGCCAAATTCAAGATAACTCTATCAAAAGGAGGGCGCAGGAGTTCCTCCCTGAACTTCCTGAAATTGATTACTAGACCCGCCTAGAAGCATCTGTTGCCAAGCTGCAAGAAGCTATGGAACAACTTAAGGAAGAACAGCAGAATCAAAATTGCATGCTCTGCAAACTGCTGAAGGAACAAGAGAAGCAGGAGCGTAAGCTACAGGAGCTGAAGCGCCAGAAGCTCTCCCTTGAAGGGTCAAACACCCCACAAGTTGAGGGAGCATCCACTTCTCAAAATCAAGGTTGTTGAGTCCTAACTCTGTGATAACCTCTATCATTAGGAATCAATTTTAGAGTCATTTAAATTTCTATTTTTAATTTTCTGTTTTTCTATTATCATTAGTCTTCTCTTATAATTATCTTTGAGTCTTGTTCTTATTCCATGATTAATAAAATTTAAAGTTTATGTCTTAAAGCTATAAATGTCCTATGAATCCATCACCTCTTTTAAATGTTCTTAATTGAAAAAGAGAAGAATTGCATGAATTTCGAATTTTATAACAGATTAATTATTTTGATGTGGTGGCAATACTTTTGATTTCTGAATGTATGCTTGAACAGTGCATATGTCTTTTGAATTTGTTGTTTAAAGAATGTTAAATTTGTTGGGCTCTTGAAAGAACGATGGAAGAGGAGAAATGTTATTGAGGATCTAAAAAATCATCAAATTGATTCTTGAAGCAAGAAAAAGCAGTGAATACAAAAAAAAGAGAGAAAAAGCAAGCAGAAAAAGCCAATGGCCCTTTAAACCAAAAGGCAAGGGTAAAAATAAAAATGATCCAAGGCTTTAAGCATCAGTGGATAGGAGGGCCTACAAGAATAATATCCTGGCCTAAGCGGATAAACCAAGCTATCCCTAACCATGTGCTTGTGGCGTGAAGGTGTCAAGTGAAAACTTGAGACTGAGCGGTTAAAGTCGTGATCCAAAGCAAAAAGAGCGTGCTTAAGAACCCTGGACACCTCTAATTGGGAACTCTAGCAAAGCTGAGTCACAATCTGAAAAGGTTCACCCAGTTATGTGTCTGTGGCATGTATGTATCCGGTGGTAATACTGGAAAACAGAGTGCTTTGGGCCACGGCCAAGACTCATAAAGTAGTTGTGTTCAAGAATCAACATACTATACTAGGAGAATCAATAACACTATTTGAATTCTGAGTTCCTATGGATGCCAGTCATTCTAAACTTCAAAGGATAAAGTGAGATGCCAAAACTGTTCAGAGGCAAAAAGCTACTAGTCCCGCTCATCTAATTGGAGCTAAGTTTCATTGATAATTTGGAATTTATAGTATATTCTCTTTTTTTATCCTATTTGATTTTCAGTTGCTTGGGGACAAGCAACAATTTAAGTTTGGTGTTGTGATGAGCGGATAATTTATACGCTTTTTGGCATTGTTTTTAGTATAATTTTAGTATGTTATTTAGTTAGTTTTTATTATGTTTTTAATAGTTTTTAATTAAAAATCACATTTCTGGACTTTACTATGAGTTTGTGTGTTTTTCTGTGATTTCAGGTATTTTCTGGCTGAAATTGAGGGACCTGAGCAAAAATCTGATTCAGAGGCTGAAAAAGGACTGCATATGCTGTTGGATTCTGACCTCCCTGCACTCGAAGTAGCTTTTCTGGAGCTACAAAAGCCCAATTGGCACGCTCTTAATTGCGTTGGAAAGTAGACATCCTGGGCTTTCCAAAAATATATAATAGTCCATACTTTTCCCAAGAATTGATGGACCAAACCGGCGTTCCAAATCAGCTTCAAAATTCCCGGCGTTTAACGCCGGAACTGGCACAAAAGTTGGAGTTAAACGCCCAAACTGGCACAAAAGCTGGCGTTTAACTCCAGGAAAAGTCTCTACACATGAAAGCTTCAATGCTCAGCCCAAGCACACACCAAGTGGACCCCGGAAGTGGATTTTTACATCATTTACTCATTCTTGTAAACCCTAGGTCACTAGTTCATTATAAATAGGACTTTTTGCTATTGTATCTGTACCTCATGACACAATACATGTTTCATATTATATCTTCTATGGCATGAGTCTCTAAACCCCATGGTTGGGGGTGAGGAGCTCTGCTGTGTCTTGATGGATTAATGCAATTACTACTGTTTTTCATTCAATCATGCTTGCTTCTATTCTAAGATATCACTTGTTCCTAAACTTGATGAATGTGATGATCCGTGACACTCATCATCATTATCACCTATGAACGTGTGCCTGACAACCACCTCCGTTCTACCTTAATTGAGTGGATATCTCTTAGATTCCTTAATCAAAATCTTCGTGGTATAAGCTAGAATCATTTGGCGGCCATTCTTGAGAATCCGGAAGGTCTAAACCTTGTCTGTGGTATTCTGAGTAGGATCAGGGATTGAATGACTGTGACGAGCTTCAAACTCGTGATTGTGGGGCATTAGTGACAGACGCAAAAGAATCACTGGATTCTATTCCGACATGATCGAGAACCGACAGATGAATAGCCGTGCTGTGACAGAGCGCATTGAACATTTTCACTGAGAGGATGGGAGGTAGCCATTGACAACGGTGAAACCCAACATACAGCTTGCCATGGAAGGAGCATTGCGTGCATGAAGAAAAAGACAGTAGGAAAGTAGAGATTCAGAAGATATAGCATCTCCAAAACCTCAACCTGATCTCCATTACTGCAAAACAAGTATTTATTTTATGTTCTTTTACTTTTTACAATTAAATCTGAGAATTATTGATATCCTGACTAAGAGTTACAAGATAACCATAGCTTGCTTCAAGCCGACAATCTCCGTAGGATTGACCCTTACTCACATAAGGTACTACTTGGACGACCCAGTGCACTTGCTGGTTAGTTGTGCGGAATTTCAAAAGTGTGATTGTGATTTCGTGCACCAAACTCCCACCAATGCTTGGTTCTCCATTGTGCCCCAAGATTTCTCATGAGTTGCACCAAGTCTTGATGGAGTTCTTCACAAGCTTGGGGTTCCCAAAGTCGATCCTCTTCTTGTAATCCGGGATCTCACACTTTATTTTTACGCCCATCTTGAAGTTGATCATTATTAGTCCATCCAGGTGGCACGACATTAGAATTCTCAAAGTAGTGTCCAACAATCCTCCTAGACCCATCTAATTGAGCACTATTCCAACCCTTATATTCCCATTTTGATGTATCAACCATAATGAGCCTTGATTTGTAACACCAACCACGAAACATCGTTCTCTTACACTTCATCCCATAAAGTTTCCTAATTTGGCCATCCGTTTTAAGCAAGCCATATTAGAGTGGGATAATAAAGCTAAG
Source organism: Arachis duranensis (assembly GCF_000817695.3). NCBI lineage: Eukaryota > Viridiplantae > Streptophyta > Magnoliopsida > Fabales > Fabaceae > Arachis > Arachis duranensis. Next base: position 42,617,805 of record NC_029772.3, on the reverse strand, counting down.
AGAAATGAATTTTACCCACTCAAATGAAGGAGTAGATGACAACCTAGGCAAAGAGGCTTCCAAGGGTCTTGACAAAGTGTATCCCGTCCTCCTTTTTCTAAAGACCTCCACCTCCTCACAAGATTTCTCAAATGAAATCCTTTGTTCAACAATTTTATCTAAGCCTTTTCCCTTACACGAACTATAAATGGAAGGGTGAGAAAAATTTACCTCCACAACGCTTTCAAATCCACCGGGAGAAGGTTCTTCATGCTCAAAGGATTCTTCACCACTAAGACTTGATGCTTGATCTTTATCACCAACGGAACTTAATTCTTTCTCTATCCCGTCCAATTCTTCATATGGAATATGCCTTGGTGGTAGTTCACATCCCCCCTTAACATCAAATTCAATCATCTTGGAGGGGTTTTCTTCAACTCTATGTCCCCATGGAGGTTCCGCATCTCCTAAGTCTTCAACCACTTTTCTTTTTCTTTAACAATTGTAGCTTCCTCCAATTGTTCCAACACAAAGCAACTTCCCTCATTTCCCACCGGAGTTTTCAATCTCTTCTTCATGCTATGCTCTTCATTTGATTCTCCATATCTTGCCATAGGAGTTCCTTGAGTGTCCAAGCATTGGGAGGCTAATCGGCTCACTACCTCGGCCAAGGTGGCCGTGAATTCTAGTATCTCCTCTTGTCCTTGAACAAGGACATCAAGGGTGTCATCTATTGGAGGTTGGGGTAGATGAAAGCGTTCATTATTTTGGAGAAAGGGTTCATAATAGAAAGGTGGTTCTTCTTGGTAGGGTTGTAGCGGTTAAACACTTTCCACTCTTTCTACTTGTTGCACAACACGCTCCATGGTTGCTTGAAATTGATCCAATACTTCCTTGAGACGATCTCTTGACTCTTGTTCCACTTGGATAACATGATTAGGATCATATGGCTCTTGGATCGATGGACATGAATATTCCTCCATGGAAGGTGGTGGTGGAAGGTAGAATTCATCTTGTAGTTGAAAATTTTCATACATTGGAGGTGGTTCATCTTGGTAATAGTATGGAGGGGGTGGCTCTTGGAAGTGGTGATGTTGGGATGGTGGTGGCTCTATGTATGGTTCAAATGGCTCATATGGTTGTTGGAATGGTGGGTAAGGATTAAGGTCATATGGAGCTGGTTGGTGAAAAGAGGCTTGTGAGTATGGTTGAGGGTTATGTTGAGGATATGGCTCATAGGCATATGGTGGTGGTTCTTGAAAGTCACAAGGAGATTCACCATAGCCATTTGATTGGAATGCATCATAGAATGGCTCTTGTTTATAGTGTATTGGTGGAGGTTGTTGCCATGGAGATTGATCATATGCATATGGCTCCTCCCACCTTTGATTATCCCATCCTTGACGCATATCTTCATTGTAGCTCCCATCTCCTACAACATAGTTAGAACCAAACTCATAGCCAAAGTGAGAATTCATAGTAGCAAGAGAAGATAAGAACAAAAACTAGTAAGAAACAAAGGAAACAAACTCCTACAACTACCAAAAACTAACAAAGAAGCACAAGGCAAACATATTCACAATATTCACATATATACAATAACCAATAACAAGGCACACAATTGAAATTTCCCGGCAATGGCGCCATTTTGATGAACGAATAATTGATAGTATGGAATTTCACAATTGAAATCTCAATGCAAGTATAGTTTCTAAACCAACAATAATCCTTTCATACAAAAATTTGGTTGTCACTAAAACAAACGCCAATGAAAATAACCGAAGTATTCAAACCTCGGGTCGTTCTCCCTAGGAATTGCAATAAGGTGTTCTTGTTATTGGTTATGATGTATGTTTGGGGTTTTTGGAATAAGAAACAAGAATTGTAAATTGCAAAGGAATTAAACTAATAAAAAGCTCTTGGCAAGGTGTGAGAACTAGAAGTCCTATCCTAGCTATCCTTATCAAGTGTGATTAGAATCGTTTATTGCTCCCACTTAGTTAACCTCTAACCATGGAGGAAAGTCAAGTGGATGAATTAACTTGAGTCCACAAGTCCTAGCCAACTCATAATGAAAGGCTAGCTTTAGTGGCATTCAAATCAATTAGCAACTTCTAATTGTCAATCAACAAAAGAATTAGATAACTCAAGAGTCACTAATTACTCTACCTAGGACAAGAGGAACAAAATCTACCTCATAACTAGAAGAAACATTTTAGCAAATACATCAAAGGCAATAAAGACAAACATTATTAATTGCAAGAATTAAAGGAATCTACAACTACAAAAGCAAGAGATTAACAATAGAAAGGCAAAATAATTATGAAACAACAAAGAACTTATCAATTGCATTGAAAAAGAAATGTAGATCTACAAAAGAATTCATAAACTACAACTAACAATACAAAAAAACTACAAGAGAAGTAGAATGCTACAATTACAAGAGAACAATTAAAGAGAAAAAGGAAAAATTGAAGCAAGAGAAGAGAGAGATTTAGATCTAAAACTAATCCTAATTCTAGAGAGAACAGAGAGCTTCTCTCTCTAGAAACTAACTCTAACTACTTCTCAAAATAAACTATGTCCTAATGTGTGAAGTGATGTAGTGATGGCAATTCCCCTTTGAATTTTGCCTTTAATAGCCTCAGAATTGAGTTGGATCTGAGCCTGGGAAGCCTAGAATTCGCCCCCAGCGTTTTGCCTTTAAGTGAGTCACGCGTGAGCATCGACACGTACGCGTCATGTACGCGTACGCGTCGCTTGGCAATTTCCTATCCACACGTACACGTCATGTGCGTGTAGGCGTCACCATGCGACTCCACAATCCACGCGTGCGCGTCTGCTGTTCATGCGCGTCGATCTCAGCATCCCAAATCCTTGTTTCTTTATGAGTTCTCCACTTGAATGCTTTTCCTCTCCATCTCTTTGATCCATTCCTAGCCTTTCCAATTTGAATTCACTAACAAACATATCAAGGCATCTAGTGGAATCAAAGGTGAATCAAAATTAGCAATTAAGGGCCTAAAAAGCATGTTTTCACACTTAAGCACAAATTAGGAGACAATCATGAAACTATGCTATTTCCTTGGATAAATGTGAGAAAAGGTGATAAAATCTCCTAAATTAAGCACAAGATAAACCTTAAACATGGGGTTTATCACTCTTATCTGGAGCAAATGGATAACACCACTGCATCTTACCAGGAGTCACACTCAGAAACACATTTCATTATCATAACAATTCGTTCTCATTCATCTATTCATTCTTAATTCATTCCTGGAGCAAGTGGATAACAACACTGCATGTTACTCGGAGGCATATCACAATCAAATTTATTTACAAACTAGCATTCCAGTTACATTTTTCAACTTACATCACAACTTCACAATCTTCCTTCACTCACAAGTTATTATCCTCTCAATACAATCACATCATAAAACAAATCTAATCATTCTCAACTCTATCATTGATCATACATCATCATCAATTCTACACTTCTTTAACCACAATTTATCACCCATACCTTTCTTCACTTCCAAGCTACCTCACCTTCCTTAACTTTACCTCATCACTAAGCATACAACTAAGGTTTAGGGACTAAAAGAGTAAAAATAGGGGTTTAGATGTTCAAAATTAAGCTTTAAAACACAAAATTCATGTTTGCTGAAACACGGGTCACGCATACACATGGACCACGCGTACGCATGGGAGTACAATTTGTCCATCTCGCGTACACATTGCCTCGTTTGCGTACGCATGCATGCCATATAGAAATGCCCATCTGCGTTTGGAGGGGTTTGCGTACGTATGCATTGCAGATCAGTTAAAAATGGTTAAGTCTGCAGAATTTTAACATTACATACCAAACTTCCGACGCGCATAACTTTCTCATTTTAAAACATTTTTCATCCGTTCTTCAAACGACGTGAACTTTACGGACCCAATTTTCATATGAAATAAGTTTGGAATAATTTAGGAGTTTAGAAGCCAAGTTATGGCTCGCTGAAATTCGACTAAAAATTAGATTTTCACAAGATTCATCAAACTCTATTTTCACAAAAACATAACTCAATACCAAGTTTTTATTGCTTATAATTAACACCAAAACCTACCATATCACAGCAACACAACTCCACATCCTTCCACAACCAATCTTACGTCAATTTTAAACAAACTCATACAAAACTTCTCAACTATCCAACAAGTTCATTAATATACCACCTCATATATATATTCATTCACTTCACCATACCTATCATCATTAAAATCATTATTTAGCATTTCATTTTTTTTCATCATAAGCATCATTTACCAAATCCATATTCAATCTATTTTAACATTCATCATCAAGGATACTAAACAATTAACATAATCATCATCAAACACCAACATCGTCAACCATATCATTTCAAACATATATTGCACTAATTAAAACCACTAAATTTGCACCAATACACAATCCAAATTTGCTTTCATTAATCACTCAATAATTCACATTCATTATCCTCATCAATCATCATCAAAATCATCAATCATCAATCTTTTAACTTTTAACATACATACATGCTTCAACCTATCTCATGGCCATCTAGCCTATTTTTTCATGAGACATTATATACTAAATACGAGAAACTAAAATCATACCTTAACTGATTTTCTCGTATATCCCAAAGACAACTCAACTAAGCAAGTTCACAAGCTCCACAACCAAAATTCAGCATACAAAGTTTCCAATCAAGTTTCCATCTCCTCAATTATGCTCCAAAACACAAATATACATCACCTATTTCATATCATTGTATCCATACATACACATTTAATATCCAAACACATATAACCAAGAAACTCAAGAGGATTTGAGAGTTTTCACCTCACCAACAGGATATTGGGACAAGGCCCAGTGATTCTGCACCACTTGAGCACACCTAACATCATTAAATCACAAAATCTCAAAGCCCAAGAACCTAATATTTTTGAATTTAAGGAGAGAGATACTGGGATAGAAATAGCTAATTCCTTACTAAATTGTTGGGTGGGTTTCATAGAGGATTTCGAGATGAATGTGTGGTGTAACAAGTACGCGAGATCTTTTCTGAAAGTACGGATTTCTCCAGAAGATCAGTAAGGGAAAAACCTCTGCTATATCATCAAGCATTTCAATCTTCATTGTCTTTATGTCATCTTAAAGCTAGGACCACTTTTGAGGCAAGCTCGTCGACGTAGTCACGAAGAACCTTGTTTTTGAACCGTATCGGTTAGGAGTTTTGATTCTAGTTTTCGTAAATAATCTCTGTTTGATGTGCCAGACTCGATTAATGAGATAAGAGAGATAATAGTATAATATTATTATTATATTAGTATTAGAAGCTTCATAAATAATATCATAAGGTTACCTGGTCTGTTTTAGTCAAAAACAAAAAATTGGTTTAACCGGGTTCACAGTTTACTGGTGCAGCTTAGCACCAGCACTCTCTGATGACTTTAACAACACTAAGGCCTTATTATACATGTTTTATTCTCATAAAAAATATGTTACTAGTGTCATTTATGCTAGTAGCTCAGAAAATAATTTTTAGAGATGTTTTTACAACTGTTCCGATACATCTAGCTTTAGTAGTTATACACCTGAGATGTTTTAATATTATTTTAACCCACCTTGAAGCCAACCAATCAAAACTCAGCCTAAACCCACAAGACACTCCAAGGCTGATCATTTACTCCCTTTGGCCAAAAATAACAAGAGAGAAAAGAGAGAAATTTTCATGAACACTAAATATTCAAAGCTTGATTTCTACTGAACTAAAACTCAAATCAAAACTCTGATTTCACCAAAATGATCCTCTCTTCTTCCTCTACATAACCATACAAAATATCAAGGCTAGAAATAAGGTGATATGGCTGTTCCTTTCCCCTTTCAATTTGGTTTTCAAGGAAACATACTTAAACATGTGTTTTCTTGATGTTCTTCCTTAGGAATCATGCTTAACTTGACTTGAGGGCCAAGAAACGTTAATTTCCAGAAAGTTTAAGGTGAGAAATCTCTTCATAACATGCTGAATGAGATTTGGTTAGTTGAGAGTTTTTGGATTTAAAGTTGTTCTTGATGTGATTTAGGAGGAAAAAGTGCTTAAGGACCACCTGAAAGTCTAACCGAATTAGGAGCAGCAAAACCAGGTAGGGTTTAACGAATTTAATCTTGATTATTTGTGTTTGAGTTGTGTGAATTTTTTATGGTTTGGCTGTGCTAAAAATTGGTTGCATTCATGGTTGATTCTTGGTGAAAATTTGGTGAAATTTTGATGAAATTTGATGAAATTCAAGCTATAAATTTGTGTTATTAGGTGCAGCTGGAAACCAAAACCCTAGACCTTAAATTGGGGTTTAATTTATGTTAAAATCATGTGGAAAAGATGGAGTTTTAGTGGCTGCTAATTTATTTTGAATTATGGTAAAAATCAGTTGCTGAAAAGACTGAAAAACGGAAAAAACAGAGAAAAAATCTAAAAATTTTATGAAAAACATGAAGAACACTTTGAGTATGATGAAGAACATTGAAGAACACCTTTTAGATCTTACAAAGGGCAAGGTAGTAAAAATTTTGGTGTTTGGGGGGTTATTTGGTAATTTCTGAAAGTTATGGTGGTTAAAGTAGAAATATTAAAAGTTACCGGAGTAAAAAGTTAATTTTAAAGTTTAAAAGGTAAAAGCAAGGTAATTTTTGAAAATTTAATAATAAAAAATAATATTTTAATAAAAATAATAAAATAATACGGAAAAGGCAGTTTTCTGTAAAAGCTTTAGAAAGACAACTTTAAGCTCAGAATCTAATAATTACCTTTATAAAACACTTAGGGAGTGGTAATAACATGTTAGTGAGGCAAAGATAAGGGAAAGATAAGAATTTAAAGAAAAGATAAAAACCAAAGAAAATTCTGTAAAGTTTTAATGACAAAATCAAACAGAGATTAGCGAACGAACTAGGGCAACATAGTTAGTACTTGAGTTGCGCCTAAGGTTAGGTATTATATGAAAAGTTAAACTATTTTAGTATAGACTTAATGAACCTATACTTGGGACAGGCTAACTATTCATACCAAAATTTACATAAGCTTTAAATACATATGTTAAGCAGAGAAAAAAGCAACCAAAGTAGAGTAAAGAGATAAAGAGATATTTGTTTATTTGTTGCATTACAGCAACTCCAGATATACTTGTATGATCATCTGTTGCATTGAGGCAGTCAGATAGATAGTGGTGCGACCACTGAGAACGCTTTCCTACGGTACAGATCCATATTTTAATTCTGTAAGGCAGAGGGGTTATTTCCTGCTACGGAAGTACCGTGACCACCTGTTCCATTTCTGTAGTGGCAGAGGGGTTATTTTCTGTATACAGAAGGTGTGTCGGCATACATCCCTGCAGTGGCAGATGTGTTATTTCTTGCGTGCAGTGGACCCTGTCGTAGCATAGGAGTTATTTCCTGTACACAGGGGTATAGCCAACTGGAAAGCCATACCTGTTTCAACTGCTTTGGGTTACGTCGGAAGCGGGTAGAAACCGACAGATGAGCTTATTACCTGCACTAGGGCTAGACATGCATCATACTTGGTTGTGCATTTCCTCTGTTATGATTGTTGTATGAATGTATACTTTCCTTGTTTGTATTCTATTCTCTGTGTTTGTGTTATTTTCTTATATTCTTCTGTTTGTGTTATGCTATTTGTTTTCTCTATCTTCTCTATTTATCTGTATCTTCTATTTACTACTTTCCTGTATTTTGCTATTTATCTGCTAAACAACATAGAATAAACGAACTTAATGAATAACCCCGGACCTACTAAGAACTCTCCAGTTCTTACCCCTTCTCTCTCCCTTCCCCCTTTAGATGGAAGTAAGAGTACCCTTCCGTAGTTCGCTGACGATCGTTCCAAAAAGGATTCTGCTCTAGGTAGTCTTATGAGTCTAGAGTGAACTCCATTATCTGTTTATATGTATATACTGTGAGGCCAGCCATCATCTGCACCCCGTTTGTATGCAAACTTTAGCCTAAATCTTGTATACGAGACTCCCGTTGTGTGGCTACTTGATGGAGTACCAGTGGGACGTCATATGGCAATGTATGACCATGCAGAGGAATAGTAGACGACCTTCCACCTTTTGGTGACATTCGACCTGACTCGAGTTTTGAAGGCTTAGAACGTACTTTCCCTCGCTTTAGTAGTTTAGAGGGACTAGGTGAGTATAGAATCTAGGCTAGCATGGGCACCAGCTTAGGGACTTCTTGAATAGGTCAGGGCCTAGGATGTTGTATGTATATATATGTATATAGTTATTATCTAGCTATATTTAGAGGTGTTCTAACTAAAAGTCTATACTCTAATAAAGGCTGGATCACTGAATGTTGTTAACTGCTTATGATTGATTTATGTGTGCTTGTTTATAACTGTTCTACCTGTTATTATTTGTGATTAATTATAAATGATTCTGTTTATGAATCCAAACATTTTCAAAAAAAAAGTACCTCGCAAACTAACTACACTTTTGACAACAAATTAGGCTCATATAATAAATAATAGATAATAATTAGGATGACAAATTGGTAGCGCTCAGTTCTGGTATGTCTTAGGCATACAGAAAATTGGGTTGTTACCCGTGGTTGCTGAAGGCTCGTCAATTGGAGCTCCGGATCAAAAGTTATTTGAGATTGAATTTGGTACCAAGGGTTTGAACCCTTGCTTGCTCCTCCCCTCAAAGATTTCAGCGTGTTTCATAATGAGAGGGGGAAGAGAGAGCTGAACCTCTTTTTTTCATTGGGATGGGTTGGGCCTTGGGCCCAATACGCGCTCGGTCAACCCGTTCGGCCCAATCTTGGGCCAAATTCTATAAAATTAGTGTCAAAATTCTTATTTTAATTAGTTCTACCTCACTAAACCATAAAATTCTATTTTCTAATTTATTTGGTTAATAATTAATTGATTAACTAATTATTCACTAATTTCGTGTATTTTATATCCAACCACTATTTTGTTCTGTCCCTCACAGCAAATGGGAAGAGCATGATCTTGTAAACATCCAGATTCATTTTGTTAGTCTTCACAGTGTCACAGATCTGCAAAAAGTTAGAGATAAACAAATTCAGGTCTTCCTACGGGAGTCCATAAAACTGGCAGTTTTATTGCACCAGAGTGATCAACTGTGTCTTCAGCTCAAAATTATTAGCACCAATAGCAGGTACTGAAATACTGCGCCCATAAAAGTTAGGAGTATGGGCAGTGTAGGAACTCAATGTCCTCCTAGCTTGTGCATTCGGATTCCCTCCATTAAGATCCATGGTGAGCTCTTTAGCTTCCTTCTCAAAAGTATCCCTGAGGTTCTTACCGGCTCTGTAGGCTCTAGCTTGTTGCAAATGCCGTCTCAAGGTCCTCTCAGGTTCAGGATCAAATTCAAGAAAGGGTTCTTTATCCCTGTTCTTGCTCATAAACAAACAGAAGACACAGAAAAGTGGGGATTTCTATGTCAGAGTATAGAGAATTTCTCGTGAGATATCCTATGTAAAAGGAGATAAAATAAAAGAAAGCAAACATTAAACTAGAAATTTTGAAAACTACTAAGAGAAGGTAAACTAAAATTTTTGAAAATTAAACAATAAGAAATTTTAAAGTTTTTTTTTTAAAAAAAAAAGAAAAATTACTAAAGAGACACCAAACTTAAAATAAAAAATTAAGAAAAAATAAATAAAACTAAATTCAACAATTTAAAGGAAAATAGAATAAAAATAAACAAGTAAAACTAAGAAAAATACCAAATCTAAGCAACCAGACAACTGGTAGTTGTGAACTACGTCAGTCCCTGGCAACAGTACCAAAAACTTGGTGCAGAATTAGAATGTCCACAACTAAACCAGCAAGTGCACTGGGTCGTACCAAGTAATATTTCAGGTGAGTGAGGGTCGATCCCACAAGACTGAGGAACTGAGCAATAATGGTCAACCGATTGGCTTAGTTAGGCAAATAGAAAAGTTGGTTTTGTGGGTTGTAAAAGCATTAAACAATGAAACCAGAATAAAGAAAGCAATTATGCGTTTGGTGTGAAAAGAGCGAGAGAAAATAGTTAAGGTATCAGAGATGTTTACTTTTTAGGATTAAAGTTTCTTACCAACTATTTTAATCATGCAAGATTCATTTTATGACAAACTATAATTAACTAAACCCTAATCTCTTAGTGATTTAGTCTCCTCTAACTTTCATCAACCGCCAATCTCTTGGTCACTTAACTTCGATTAGAGGGTTAAGTGCAAATCTAGTTTATGCTACAAAAACCTAATTACCCAAGGTTAATCGGATTATATGTCACATATCTAGATAAGTCCATGTAATAATCAGTTTAGGAGGAAATTACTTTCAAGCTATTGTTCATGTGAGAGACCTCTCTCAAGGATCACATGAACGCATATAGAATAAGGGTCATACTCTCGTTCCACCCAAATTCAGAAAATTAAGAACGAAAGTAATCCTTGAGATTGAATCAATGCATTAATTAAAATAGAAATAAATAGAGTTCCAAACCTTAACCAAGAAGTTTAGTGGCTCATGACTTACTGAGAAACAAGGGTTCTGAAAAGTGCGAAAGAGGGAAAGATCTGAATGTCTGATCCCCCTAAAGGGTGAATCTTTTTCCTTTTATATCTAACCTAATTTGATTTGAAAATAAAATAAAATAATAAATATTAAAACTAAAAGATATTGTTTGTATATAAAAATTACAAAATTAAAAGATAAGATAACTAATAAAGGCTAAATCCAACTAGAGATGCTCCAAGAGTGGGCTTTGAACTCGGACTGCCTGGCGCTAAATGTCAGCTGGGCATTTAGCACCCAAAAGGGAGCACAGATGTTACTCTTGTGAAGCTTGCTGGTGCTAAATGCCAGTTGGCGTTTATCCCCAAAAGGGGGGCAAGGACGTTACTCTTGTGAAGCTTGCTAGCGCTAAACGCCAGCTTAGCGTTTAGTGCCCAGAAGGGATGCTTCAACTTTTCTCCTTTTAGCTCAAAACTCTACCAACTTGCTCCGAATTACACCTAAAATCATAAAAATACTAAAACAACTCAAAGCAGCATCCGAGGAGGATTTTTGCACTAAAATATCATGAAACTTAATAATTTCTAACTAAAAACAACTAGAAAATAAAGGAAAAAAAAGGTACAAGATGCTCATGCATCACTATGGCAAATCTCAAAACTAGCAATGGGAAGGGAATGTTGAAATTTTATTTCTGGTTCACCTTCCACATCGACTCATAAATCAAATGTAACATAGCTATCTTCTTACCCTCTAAAATAGCCCAAATAAGCATAGTAACACAGAGTTGAATGTGGGTGGCATGGGTGCTAGGTAACATATAATCAACCACTATCTGCTGCCATATCCATGCCTCGAGAGTAAAATCACAGCATGCAATGCAGATAGGGGTAGCTTTTTTCCCCGCACTATACTCCCAACGGGCCTCAGGATGGCCAATCTTCTCCAAAATAGGATCCAAAGGGATCTTGCCCTTAATCACATCTGCCTTAATCTTCTAATAGGTATCTCGGCTAGGCAAGATGTGAAGAATCTTTAGGAGGGCTTCAAAAGCTTGATTGGATATATCCAATCGCTTCCCATAGAGGAATACCGTCTTCACTTCCCAAGCTAAGAGATATCCATAGAATTCCTTTACCATTGGTGCACGAAATTGTGATCATCAACAATGGCTCCAATGACTTGGTAGCTCTCACACGTGAATTACACTTAGTCACAACTCCGCACAACTAACCAGCAAGTGCACTGGGTCATCCAAGTAATACCTTACGTGAGTAAGGGTCGATCCCACGGAGATTGTTGGTATGAAGAAATCTATGGTCATCTTGTAGATCTCAGTCAAGCTGATTCAAATGTGATTGGATTAGATAATTAAAAGATAAATAAAATAGGATAGAAATACTTATGTAAATTAATGGTGGGAATTTCAGATAAGCGTATGGAGATGCTTGTCCCTGTTGAATCTCTGTTTTCCTACTACTTTCATCCAATCCTTCTTACTCCTTTCCATGGCAAATTGTATGTAGGGCATCACCGTTGTCAATGGCTACATCCCATTCTCTCAGTGAAAATGGTCCAAATGCTCTGTCACAACACGGCTAATCATCTGTCGGTTCTCAATCAGGTTGGAATAGAATCCCGTGATTCTTTTGCGTCTGTCACTAACGCCCAGCCTTCAGGAGTATGAAGCTCGTCACGGTCATTCAATCCTGGAATCCTACTCGGAATACCACAGACAAGGTTAGACTTCCCGGATTTCCATGAATGCCGCCATCAATTCTAGCTTATACCACGAAGATTCTGATCAAGGAATCCAAGAGATATGCGCCCGGCCTAAGGTAGAACGGAAGTGGTTGTCAATCACGCACGTTCATAGGTGAGAATGATGATGAGTGTCATGGATCATCACATTTATCAAGTTGAAGTGCAATGAATATCTTAGAACAAGAATAAATCGAATTGGATAGAAATTAATAGTAATTGCATTAAAACTTGAGGTACAGCAGAGCTCCACACCCTTAATCTATAGTGTATAGAAACTCCACCATTGAAAATACATAAGTGAAAGGTCCAGGCATGGCCAAATGGCCAGCCCCCATGATCTGAGAACTAAACGTCCCAAGATGTCTAATACAATAGTAAACTATCCTATTTATACTAGACTAGCTACTAGTGTTTACAGGAGTAAGTAATTAATGCATAAATCCACTTCCAGGGCCCACTTGGTGTATGTTTGGGCTGAGCTTGATCTATCCACGAGCTGAGGCTTCTTTTGAAGTTGAACGCCAAGTTGTAACATGTTTTGGGCGTTCAACTCTGGTTCGCGACGTGTTTCTGGCGTTTGACTCCAGAATGCAGCATGGAACTGGCGTTGCACGCCAGTTTACGTCATCTAATTACGAATAAAGTATAAACTATTATATATTGCTGGAAAGCTCTGGATGTCTACTTTCCAACGTCGTTGAGAACGCGCAATTTGGAGTTCTGTAGCTCCAGAAAATCCATTTTGAGTACAGGGAGGTCAGATTCCAACAGCATCAGCAGTCCTTTGTCAGCCTCCTATCAGAGTTTTGCTCAGGTCCCTCAATTTCAGCCAGAAAATACCTGAAATCACAGAAAAACACACAAATTCATAGTAAAGTCCAGAAATGTGAATTTAGCATAAAAACTAATGAAAATATCCCTAAAAGTAACTAGATCATACTAAAAACTACCTAAAAACAATGCCAAAAAGCGTATAAATTATCCGCTCATCATATTACCAAACTTAAATTGTTGCTTGTCCCCAAGCAACTGAAGATAAATTAGGATAAAAAGAAGGGAATACACTATAAATCCAAAAATATCAATGAATATTAATTCTAATTAGATGAGCGGGACTTGTAGCTTTTTGCTTCTGAACAGTTTTGGCATCTCACTTTTTCCTTTGAAGTTTAGAATGATTGGCTTCTCTAGGAACTTAGAATTTTGGATAGTGTTATTGATTCTCCTAGTTAAGTATGTTGATTCTTAAACACAGCTACTTTTATGAGTCTTGGCCGTGGCCCTAAGCACTTTGTTTTCCAGTATTACCACCGGATACATAAATGCCACAGACACATGACTGGGTGAAC
>NC_029772.3:42602990-42603920 GCF_000817695.3 Arachis duranensis | reverse complement strand
GATTTTATTTCCTTGGGCCCTCCTATCCATTGATGCTCAAAGCCTTGGATCCTTTTTACCCTTGCCTTTTGGTTTTAAGGGCTATTGGCTTTTTCTGCTTGCTTTTTCTTTTTCTTTCTATTTTTTTTGTAAAAATTTTTTTTTCTGCAAGCTTTTGCTTTTTCTTGCTTCAAGAATCAATTTTCCTGATTTTTCATATTATCAATAACATTCTCTTTGTTCATCATTCTTTCAAGAGCCAATAATTTTAACATTCATAAACAACATGATAAAAAATATGCACTGTTCAAGCATTCATTCAGAAAACAAAAAGCATTGTCACCACATCAATATAATTAAACTAAATTCAAGGATAAATTCGAAATTCATGTACTTCTTGTTCTTTTTGAATTTAAAAAAAATTTATTTAAGAAAGGTGAAGGATTCATGGAATTATTCATAGCCTTAAGACATAGTTACTAAACACTAATGATCATGAAGTAGAGACACAAATATAGATGACATAATAAACATAAAAACCGAAAAACAGAAAAAAATAAGAACAAGGAATGAGTCCACATTAGTGGCGTCTTCTTCTTGAAGGACCAATGATGTCCTTAAGCTCTTCTATGTCCCTTCCTTGCCTTTGTTGCTCCTCCCTCGTTGCTCTTTGACCTTCTCTTATTTCATGGAGAATGATGGAGTGCTCTTGATGTTCCACCCTTAATTGATTCACATTGTAACTCAAATCTTCTAAGGAAGTATTGAGTTGTTCCCAATAGTTATTTGGAGGGAAGTGCATCCCTTGAGGCATCTCCGGGATTTCTTGGTGATGAGCTTCCTCATGCGTCTCTTGGGTTCCATGAGTGGGCTCTCTTGTTTGCTCCATCCTTTTCTTAGTGATGGGCTTGTCCTCCTCAATGAGGATGTCTCCTTCTATGATAACTCCAG
>NC_029772.3:42600589-42602934 GCF_000817695.3 Arachis duranensis | reverse complement strand
TTGCCATGGTGGAGGACTTTTCGGCTATTTTGTAGAATTCATGGGAGATGACTTCATGAACTTCTACTTCCTCTCCAATCATGATGCTATGAATCATGATGGCTCAATCCACAGTAACTTCAGATTGGTTGCTAGTGGGGATGATGGAGCGTTGAATGAATTCCAACCATCCTCTAGCCACAGGCTTGAGGTCCAGTCTTCTTAGTTGACCCGGCTTGCCTTTGGAGTTTCTTTTCCATTGAGCTCCTTCCAGACATATGTCCATAAGGACTTGGTCCAACCTTTGATTAAAGTTGACCCTTCTAGTGTAGAGGCGTGCATCTCCTTGCATCATCGGTAAGTTGAACGCCAACCTCACATTTTCTGGACTAAAATCTAAGTATTTCCCCCGAACCATTGTAAGATAATTCTTTGGATTTGGGTTCACACTTTGATCATGGTTCCTAGTGATCCATGCATTGGCATAGAACTCTTGGACCATTAAGATTCTGACTTGTTGCATGGGATTGGTTAGGACTTCCCAACCTCTTCTTTGGATTTCATGTCGGATCTCCGGATACTCATTTTTCTTGAGCTTGAAAGGGACCTCGCAGATCACCTTCTTCTTTGCCACAACATCATAGAAGTGGTCTTGATGGGCTTTGGAGATGAATCTTTCCATCTCCCATGACTCGGAGGTGGAAGCTTTTGTCTTCCCTTTCCCTTTTCTAGAGGATTCTCTGGCCTTAGGTGCCATCAATGGTAATGGAAAAACAAAAAGCTGATGCTTTTACCACACCAAACTTAAAATATTGCTCGCCCTCGAGCAAGAGAAAAAAAGAAGAAGAAGAAGAAGAAAATATGGAGGAGAGGGGGAGAGGTGTATTCGGCCAAGAAGGAGAAGAGGGGGTTGTGTTGTGTGAAAATGAAGTAGAATAGAGGGGTATATATAGGGAGGTGAGAGAGGGTAGGTTCGGCCATTTAGGGTGGGTTTGGGTGGGAAAGATTTTTGAATTTTGAAGGTAGGTGGGGTTTATGGGGAAGAGTGGATGGATGTGAGTGGTGAAGGAGGTAATTGGGAAGAGAGGTTGAGGTGATTGGTGAAGGGTTTTTGGGAAAGTATGTTATAGGATTATTAGGAGGGAAGGTGAGAATATGTTAGGTGGGGATCCTATGGGGTCCACAGATCCTGAGATGATCCTGTGGGGTCCACAGATCTTGAGGTGTCAAGGATTTACATCCCTGCACCAATTAGGCATGTAAAATGCCTTAGCATACCATTCTGGCGTTTAAACGCCAAAATGATGCACGTTCTGGGTGTTCATCGCCCATGTGTAGCATGTTTCTGGCGTTGAACGCCAGTTCCATGCTTGTTACTGGCGTTCAGCGCCAGCTTTCCTCAAGGCATATTCCTGGCGTTTAAACGCCAGGATGTTGCTTGTTTCTGGCATTCAGCACCAGATCCATGCTCTGTTCTGGCGTTGAACGCCAGCCAGATGCTCCTTACTGGCGTTTAAATGCCAGTAAGTCCTTCCTTCAGGGTGTGATTTTTCTTCTGCTGTTTTTGATTCTGTTTTTAATTTTAATATTTTTTTCGTGACTCCACATGATCATGAACCTACTAAAACACAAAATAACAATTAAATAAAAATAAAATTAGATAAATATAAATTGGGTTGCCTCCCAAAAAGCGCTTCTTTAATATCAATAGCTTGACAGTGGGCTCTCTTGGAGCCATGTCCTCTACTGATCCATAAGCTTGTCTTACTGACTTGTCTGCCAATTGTAATGAGAATAAGGCAGGTTGTACCTCAATGATCTCCAGCTTCTCCATTACAGATAGTGGCATAAGATTTATGCCTAACCCTAGGTCACACAGAGCTTTTTTAAAGGTCATGGTGCCTATGGTACAGGGTATTAAAAATTTCTCAGGATCTTGTTTCTTTTGAGGTAGAGTTTGCTGAACCCATGTATCAAGTTTACTAATGAGCAAGGGAGGTTCACCTTCCCAAGTCTCAGTACCAAATAACTTGGCATTCAGCTTCATGATGGCTCCTAGATATTGAGCAACTTGCTCTCCAGTTACATCTTCATCCTCTTCAGAGGAAGAATAGTCTTCAGAGCTCATGAATGGCAGAAGGAGATTTAATGGAATCTCTTTGATCTCTATATGAGCCTCAGATTCCTTTAGGTCCTTAATAGAGAACTCCTTCTTGCTTGAGAGACGTCCCAGGAGGTCTTCCTCACTAGGATTTTCGTCCTTCTCCTCCCTTGTGCATTCGGCCATATTGATTACATCAATGGCCTTGCACTCTCCTTTTGGATTTTCTTCTGTATTGCTTGGGAGAATACTGGGAGGAGTTTCA
>NC_029772.3:42556986-42599888 GCF_000817695.3 Arachis duranensis | reverse complement strand
TTGAAGGTTTGAACATCCACTCTAAGCTTGCTCAGCTTTTGAGGAGGAAAGAATTTAACCAAGAAGGCCGTGACCAGCTTATCCCAAGAGTCAAGGCTATCCTTAGGTTGTGAGTCCAACCATGTTCTAGCTCTGTCTCTTACAGCAAAAGGGAAAAGCATGAGCCTGTAGACTTCAGGTTCTACTCCATTTGTCTTAACAATCTCACAAATCTGCAAGAACTCAGTTAAAAATTAATAAGGATCTTCAGATGGAAGTCAATGAAACTTGCAGTTCTGTTGCATCAAAGCAACTAATTGAGGTTTCAGCTCAAAATTGTTTGCTCCAATAGCAGGAATTGAGATGCTTCTGCCATCAAACTTGGACGTTGGTTTAGTAAAATCACCAAGCATCCTCCTTGCATTATTGTTGTTGGGTTCGGCTGCCATATCCTTCTCTTGTTCGAAAATTTCAGTAAGGTTGTCTCTGGATTGTTGTAATTTAGCTTCTCTTAATTTCCTCTTCAGAGTCCTTTCAGGTTCAGGGTCAGCTTCAACAAGAATGCCTTTTTCCTTGTTCATGCTCATATAGGGAATAAGGGAACAAGAAAAGAAAGAGGAATCCTCTATGTCACAGTAAAGAGGTTCCTTATTGTTAGTAGAAGAAGAAAGGGAATAAAGAAAAGAGAGGGATGAATAGTCTGTATAAAAAGTAAGGATAGGGGAGGTGATAAGAGATGAAGAGAAGTGAAGAGAAGAGTTAGTAAATAAATAAATAAATAGAAGAAGAGAAGAGAGGGAGAATTCAAAAATAATTTTGAAAAAGTAGTTAATGATGTTCGAAAATTAAAGATAAGATATAATTAAAATTAAAATTTAAAACAATTAGCTAACTTAAAAAGAATTTTGAAAAAGGGATTAGATATTTTCGAAAATTAGAGAGGAAAAAGTAGTTAGATGGTTTTGAAAAAGATAAGAAACAAACAAAAAGTCAAATAGTTAGTTGAAAAAGATATTAAAGTCAAATTTGAAAAGATAAGAAGATAATAAGTTAGACAAGATATTTTGAAATCAAATTTTTAAAAAAGATAAAATTTTGAAAAAATATATGATAAAAAGATAAGATAAAAGGATTTAAATTTTTAAAATTAAAATTAATTACTTAACTAACAAGAAACTAAAAGATATGATTCTAGAATTTAAAGATTGAACCTTTCTTAACAATAAAGTAACAAACTTCAAATTTTTGAATCAATCACATTAATTGTCAGTGTAATTTTGAAAATTTGAAATAAAATTAAGAAAAAGATTTTGAAATAATTTTAAAATTTTCAAAATTAATAAGATAAAAATGAAAAAGATTTTATTTTTGAAAAAGTTTTTGAAAAGATAGGATTTTTGAAATTGAAAATTTAACTTGACTTGTAAGAAACAACTAATTTTTAAAATTTTTGACTTAGTCAACTCAAATTTTTTAAAATTATGAGAAATTCAAGGAAAAGATATTTTTTGATTTTTTTAATTTTTAATGATGAGAGAGAAAAACACAAAAATGACCCAAAACATGAAAATTTTGGATCAAAACACATTATGCATGCAAGAACACTATGAATGTCAAGATGAACACCAAGAACACTTTGAAGATCATGATGAACATCAAGAACATATTTTTGAAAAATTCTTGATGCAAAAAAAACATGCAAGACACCAAACTTAGAAATCTTTAATGCATGGACACTATGAATGCAAAAATGCATATGAAAAACAATAAAAGACATAAAACAAGAAAACATCAAGATCAAACAAGAAGACTTACCAAGAACAACTTGAAGATCATGAAGAACACCATGAATGCATGAATTTTCGAAAAATAATGCATAAATTTTTAAAAACATGCAATTGATACCAAACTTAAAAATTGACTCAAGACTCTAACAAGAAATACAAAATATTTTTTATTTTTATGATTTTATGATTTTTTTGTATTTTTATTTTTTTTCGAAAATATTCTTTAGGAAAACGAAAATAAAGACAAATTTTTGAAAGATTTTTTAAAACTTTTTTGAAAAGACAAATAAAAAGAAAATTACCTAATATGAGCAACAAGATGAACCGTTAGTTGTCCAAACTCGAACAATCCCCGGCAACGGCGCCAAAAACTTGGTGGACAAAATTGTGATCATTAACAATGGCTCCAAAGACTTAGTGCTCTCAAACGTGAATCACACTTTGTCACAACTCCGCACAACTAACCAGCAAGTGCACTGGGTCATCCAAGTAATACCTTACGTGAGTAAGGGTCGATCCCACGGAGATTGTTGGTATGAAGCAATCTATGGTCATCTTGTAGATCTCAGTCAGGCTGATTCAACTGTGATTGGATTAGATAATTAAAAGATAAATAAAATAGGATAGAAATACTTATGTAAATTAATGGTGGAAATTTCAGATAAGCGTATGGAGATGCTTGTCCCTGTTGAATCTCTGTTTTCCTACTGCTTTCATCCAATCCTTCTTACTCCTTTCCATGGCAAGCTGTATGTAGGGCATCACCGTTGTCAATGGCTACATCCCATCCTCTCAGTGAAAATTGTCCAAATGCTCTGTCACAGCACGGCTAATCATCTGTCGATTCTCAATCAGGTTGGAATAAAATCCCGTGATTCTTTTGCGTCTGTCACTAACGCCCAGCCTTCAAAAGTTTGAAGCTTGTCACGGTCATTCAATCCCGGAATCCTACTCGGAATACCACAGACAAGCTTAGACTTTCCGGATTCCCATGAATGCCACCATCAATTCTAGCTTATACCACGAAGATTCTGATCAAGGAATCCAAGAGATATGCGCCCAGCCTAAGGTAGAACGGAAGTGGTTGTCAATCACGCGTGTTCATAGGTGAGAATGATGATGAGTGTCACGGATCATCACATTCATCAAGTTGAAGTGCAACGAATATCTTAGAACAGGAATAAATCGAATTGGATAAAAATTAATAATAATTGCATTAAAACTTGAGGTACAGCAGAGCTCCACACCCTTAATCTATGGTGTGTAGAAACTCCACCGTTGAAAATACATAAGTGAAAGGTCCAGGCATGGTCGAATGGCCAGCCCCCATGATCTGAGAACTAAATGTCCCAAGATGTCTAATACAATAGTAAACTATCCTATTTATACTAGACTAACTACTAGGGTTTACAGGAGTAAGTAATTGATGCATAAATCCACTTCCAGGGCCCACTTGGTGTATGTTTGGGCTAAGCTTGATCTATCCACGAGCTGAGACTTCTTTTGGAGTTGAACGCCAAGTTGTAACGTGTTTTGGGCGTTCAACTCTGGTTCGTGACGTGTTTCTTGCGTTTGACTCCAGAATGCAGCATAAAACTAGCGTTGAGCGCCAGTTTACGTCGTCTAATCACGAATAAAGTATAAACTATTATATATTACTGGAAAGCTATGGATGTCTACTTTCCAACGCCGTTAATAGGGCGCCATTTGGAGTTTTGTAGCTCCAGAAAATCCATTTCGAGTGCAGGGAGGTCAGATTCCAACAGCATTAGCAGTCCTTTGTCAGCCTCCTATCAGAGTTTTGCTCAGGTCCCTCAATTTCAGCCAGAAAATACCTGAAATCACAGAAAAATACACAAACTCATAGTAAAGTCCGAAAATGTGAATTTAGCATAAAAACTAATGAAAACATCCCTAAAAGTAACTAGATCATACTAAAAACTACCTAAAAACAATGCCAAAAAGTGTATAAATTATCCGCTCATCAACCATTGATTCATTGATTTCCATTGGTTGCTCAAGAAATCCCCACTGAAAGGAGGCAATTCGGTCATGGATAGCAACCGCATACTTTTCCTGTACATTGAGCTTTTGCTCCCAATGTATGGCTCTTTGCTCAAGCTTTCCATACAGAATGTTGGCCTTTTCATTTGTGACAGTATCTGACTTATCACTCCAGAGATCAGAAGGACAAGGAAGAATGCCTCAAGGGGTCGAGGATGATGTAGCCGGCTCTTTGTTTTTGTGGTGCATCCTAAAAGGATCAAAAGAATAGAATTCAAGATCACAAGCTAAGGGGTACAAAAAGACAAATGAGGAAGCAAACACAATGTAATCAAGTAACAAACACTTAATTGAGGAAAATTGTATAAGTGTGTGGTTCAAGAAAAGACAATGTGTATCATAAATGTGCGCGCAATTAGAACACACATTAGTATGTTAAAATGGCAACCACACAATCAGAAAATAAAGCACAAGTTTCTCAATTAAGTGGCTTAAGTTACAAGTCATATGATAAGAAAAGAGTGTAGCACAAGCAACCTTAAGCAAACACAACCAAAAGGGAATTGAATTCGTTGAGGAAAATGGATATTGAAATTATGCAATTAAATGCGCAAGATTATATAGGATAGCACAACAAACAATAACCAATTCAATCAAGGAAAAAAACCATTTATTTATCCCAAATAATAAAATAATCACATGAGCAAAGTAGTTAATTTGAAGCAAGTTAATTTTGTGTTAAGACCATGTCAAGTTGATTCAACAGCTTCAAAATATCAAGAACAAGCACTTTGTTATATGATTGTAATGATTTGAAAATCATGATGAATAAAGAAGTCAATTCAATTCATTAAGTTCAAAGAATTTATTAAAATTACACCCACTATGCAACAAAATATGAATGTTTAACCATATTGGTGTTTGTAAGCCAAACCATTGAATAAATGCATTGCCAAATTCAATTTCAAACATCATCAACATTACCTCAAAATTGCACAATTCACTAAAAATTTGCCAAATAAGAATAAAGTTCAAGACATATGGTGGCCACAACATATGAATCAAACATAAATTTCACTCAGGCAATATGACAAATAGTTGGCGTGTAGTGTGCTTATTCAACAAATTTGAGCCAAATTCATGTAACATATAACCCAATAATCAGCAAACAACACTTGCAACTCATATGACAAACTACCAATCTATCTAATTTAATATAGTTACTAAAATTAAATACTAAAATGCAATTTAAACTAAGCAAAAGAAACAGAATGGATAAAAATAGGAACCTGAGTGATTAAGAGAAGCAGAATGGGGGAGATATTGTAGTGGCACTAGGATATCGCCACTGCCAGAGTCACGTCGGGCTAAACTTTGCTGAAAAAGAACCACGCAAATCTGGGTTGCTGAGGTTGGGAGCAGAGCTCGAACGTGAATGGAGGTGGAAGAAGAAAGAGAAGAATATAGGAAAGGAGAGAGAGAATGCGATGGTGGTCGCAGTGGTCACCGGTGGCAACAGGGTTGCTGGACAGATATGGTGGAAGGGTGGGGTTTGGGTGTTGGGTAAGTTAGGCGAGGAAGAAGAGAGAAAAGGGAATAGGGGTATATGGTGTGATAGGGTTTCTATTTGAATTCACGCCTTATTCGATGAGTGTGCGTACACACACAGGCCCGCGCAAACGCACGCTAGGGAAAATGCAGGGTGAGCGCACGCACAATTGTGTGCAGAGAGGCTGAAAACGGTGTTGTGTACGCACACTGAGGAGTTTTTTTAGAAAAAAGGTCATGGGTGCGTACACACAGACGTGTATGTGCGCACGTGGCAGGGAGGCTGAAAACGAGATCGCGTATGTAACCATGTATGCGTACGCGAAGATCAATGGAATTGGGGCATGTGTTCGTACGCATAGGTGTGTACGTACGCACAAAACTCTGTTTTCACAAGATTTTAAAGGCTCTAAGGCACCAAACATGATATCCAACAAAGGTTTTCAACCCCAAAACATGTAGTACCTCAAAACACATGATCGAAACTAAAATTCAATCAAACTAAACCTAAGCTAGCTAAGAGAAGAAAAATTCAACCAAACAAAAGCTACAAACAAAGAGAAGTTAGAAAGATGTTACCATGGTAGGGTGTCTCTGATAAACCACTATTTCATGGTTTATCTTGTGCTCAATTGAGTGGTTTTTATCAACTCTTTACCCACTTATTCATACTATTTGCATGGTTTTACTTTTTCCTTCCAGATTTTGTGCTATAATTGAAAACATGCTTCTTTGGGCTTTAAATTTGCTATGTTTAATCCTCTCTTATTACCATTCGATTCCTTGATATGTGTGTTAAGTGATTTCAGGAAATACAGGGCAAGAATGGCTTAGAGGATGGAAAGGAATCATGCAAAAGTGGAAGGAATACAAGAAGTTGAAGAAATTGATAAGCTGTCCAGCCTGACCTCTTCGCACTCAAACGGTCATAACTTGAGCAACAGAGGTTCAAATGATGCGGTTTCAGTTGCATTTGAAATCTAACATCCGGGGCTTCGATTTGATATGTAATCTGCTATAGTGCCCATACAGCAAAACAACGCGCACACGTGAATCACGCGGACGCATCGTTCTACAGAAAAATCAGCGACCTGCACGTGGCAAAATTCGCCCCCAGCAATTTTGGGCCGCATTCTGATCCAGTTTTTAGCCCAAAAAACACAGATTAGAGGCTATAAATTAGGGGAAATACATCCATTCATTCACACAACATACATAATTTATAATTTTAGGTTTTACATGTAGTTTCTAGAGAGAGAGGAGAGCTCTCTCTCAGGATTTAGGATTTAGAATTTCTATTAGTTTTAGGATTATTCTTCTTCATTCCAGGTTCAATGTTACTTTAATTTATGTTTCTTTTCTACTTTTAGATACTCTAATGCTTTTACTTGTATTTGACTCATGTTGCCAAATTGACTTATGAACCCTTTCATGTCAGATTTGAATTTATGTTTAAATATAATTTAAGGTATCTCAGATTTATGATTTTTACTTAGCTTTTTATATTCTTGGATTTAATTGATGAATTGATTTATTGGAGACACTTGAGTTATCAAACTCATTGTGATTGATAATTGTTATCTTTGCTAACTAATTTGAATTCCAATAACTCTAGTCTTTTCTTAGGAATTGACTAGGATCTGAAGAATCAAATTGATTCATCCACTTAACTTACCTTCATAGTTAGATGTTAATAAGGTGGGAGCAAAATCTAATTCTCATCATAATTGATAAGGATAACTAGGATAGGACGTCCAGTTTTCATATCTTGTCAAGAGTTTTTCTAGTTATTAATTTATTTTTCCTGCAATTTATTTTCTCTGTTCAACCTTTCAAAAACCCAAAAATATTGTTTTCCATAACCAATAATAAATCATACTTCCCTATAATTCCTTGAGAAGATGACCCGAGGTTTGAATACTTCGATTATAAATTTTATTGGGTTTTGTTACTTGTGACAACCAAACTTTTGTACGAAAGGATTCTCTGTTGGTTTAGAAACTATACTTACAACGCGATTATATTCTTGTGAATTTCTTTACTGATAGAAAGTCCATTCGCCAAAATGGCGCCGTTGCCAGGAATTGCAAACGTGTGCCTTATTATTGGTTATTGTAAATATTTGCTTTTTGCTTATTTATTTGTTTTTTTTTTTGTTTTTAATTTTTATTAACTACTATGAATTCTCACCCCTCTGCCTTCATGTTTGATTCCAATGTTGTTGTAAGGAATGGAAGCTATAATGAGAACAGGCATCAAGGTTAGAAGAATCAAAGATGGGAGGAGCCACAAGAATTTGATCAACCCTCTTGGCAACAACCCCCTCGAATGCGCTATCACCAACAACCATTCTATGATGCATACCAAGACAATAGTTATGGTGGACCTTCTCGTGACAACCAACCTCCACCAAATTACTATGGTCAAGAGCCATTCCATGGTGCGTACCAAGATGATAAATATGGTGGATCCCCTTGTAGTTACCAACAAGTCCCACCATATGCCTATGAACCCCCTCTTCAACATAACTTTGGACCACCATACTCACAAGCCCCTTCACCAGTCACATCCACATGACCCTAATCCTTATCCACCATACCAACCACCATATGAGCCGTACTTACAACCACCACCTCAATATACACCATCTCCATATCCTTCTCAAGAGAAACCACCTTCCTACCATGCACCCTTTCTCCAAAATAATGAACCCTCTTATCCATCCCAAACCTCCATGGAGAATACACTTACCTCTCTCATTGGTCTCACTTCTAAACTCCAAAATCTTATATCCCGTATGAACCAACCCTCTACCCCCAACAGTCAACCATCAAGCTCTAGTGCACTTCCTTTTCAACCACAGAATGATCTCTCCATCCCATCACTATCATCCATGGAAGAGCACCCACATCCATCAATCCAAGAGCAACACGATCCAAATTATGCTGTTGACATAGAACAAGAAAGAAGGGATCATCTTAGGGATGCAATGGATCGGTTGCACGCAACCTTATTTCCAGAGGAGCAAGAGGAGACCCAAAAGGTAGAGATAGTGAAGATCCTTAAAGATGAAGGAGTAGATGAAGGGAGTTGTCATGGAAAGGTAATCATCAAGAAGGAGTATGATTTTATGCTAAAACAACTGGACAAAGCCGTAATAGTTAAAGAGGGTGTGGTTGAAGACTTAGGAGATGCGGAACCTCCAATTGAACCTTAAGTCATGGAGCCTCCTTCCAAGATGGTTGCATTTGATGTTGCGGAGGGTGTACAACCTCCAAGGCATATCATGGTGGAAGACTTGGAAGAGGTTGATCAAGAGATGGAGCTTAAAGAAGAAGAAGCACAACCTCCCATACCCTTGGTGAGCAATGAAAAAGAGATTGAAGTGGAAAAAAGCTCCCAAGAGGAAGAAGTTGATATTAAAGAAGCTTGCAAAGAGGTGGAGACTGTCAAAGAAGAGCACAAGGGAGTGGAGCTTGCAAGATCATTGGAAACACCTCTCCCAAGGCCATTACCGTCCAATACAATGTTCAAGTGGGTAAAATCCTTATCCTTGACCTTTACTTTCCCACTTGACTATGGGCTACTGGAGACGGATGGTCAACTTAGAGCTCTTTGTGGCATTAAGAGTAAGAGGAAGATGGTTAGGGGTTGGAGTTGTCAAGCAAGGTTCAACATGGTTGTGTGCTCAAAGTTTAAACGCGAAGATTGGTGTAGAGCTCAATTGAATGGGTATAGGATGTTGTTTGGCCGCTTCAGTAAGAATTCAGACTACTTGCCACCCAGATGAAACAATATTGCTCAACAAGAAGACGGGTGTAAAAGCAAGATTTAGGACCCCGGAATTCAGTCTAGAAATCAATACTCTTGGGGCCTTGTCACTTGCTTTAACTTGCTTGAAGGCTTTATACAACTAGTGTGAGATCCCGGAGGATATTGGAATTCTAAACGTTGGTGGGGATTCCTGGATGAGTTCAAGCACAAGCCTCCATGACAAGGAGCACACCAAATTTTCAACTTAAGGACTATAACTAAAAGTGCTAGGTGGGAGACAACCCACCATGGTATATCCTTTCCTTTTTGTTCTTATCTTTATTTTATTTTATTTTCATTTGTGTTCATTCATAATTTCTACATAGTCATCTACATTCTGTATTCTGCATTTTGCATACTGCATAAAAAAAATCGCACGCGACGCACGAGCATTGCTAACGCGTCCGCATCATAGGTGCCTTGGACACGAGAAGAAAAGAAGCAGAGAGTCACGCGAAAGCGTGGCTGGAGGCGTGCCTTAGGCACAAGCATGCCCACGCGAATGCGTCGCTGACGCGCCTGCGTCATTTTGGAAAATAGCCTCTCCATGCGTGCACGTCACCCACGCGTACGCATGACCTTGCAAAATCGACGTAAAGAGGTATATCGCAGCAAGTTATGATGGAGTGGGGCTGGAATGGTGCTGGAAGCACCAGCCCTACCACGCGAACGCGCACCCCACGCGGTCGCATGGTTTCCAAAATATGGCCATTCATGCGTGCGCGTCACCCATGCGCACGCGTCACCCAAATTATTGGCAATGTGCGTTTAGAACAAAGACTTGTGCGTGCGTAATGCTGCTTTCACGCCAATAGCACAAATCAGATCACGCGTCCGCGTGACTCACACATCTGCATCACCTGAACTTATCACCCACCACGCGATCGTGTGCTCCACGCGTCTGCGTCACAAGTGATGCACAGCTTATCCAGATTAGCTCAGTTATCTTATCTTTTCTTCCCCAATCCTAATTTTTTTCTTCTCACTTCTTATTTATTTCTTCTCCCTCCTTTCTTCTTTATTCCTTCTTACTTTTTACTTTCTTCCCTCTTCTTTTTCACATCCATTATCAAGGTTCTTTTCTTTTCTTCTTCCCCTTTTTACCTTTTCATTATTATTTTTTTTATTTATGTTTTCTTCTTCTTTTCTTTTTACTTTCATTATCTATGTTTTCTTTTTCTTTCTTTCTTTTTGCATTATTTTTATTGGTGTTAGAAATTTATTTGGGTAATTGTATTCTCCTATATAATTGCTTGTGGATTAATTAGGAATTTTTTGACAATTATTAATTATTTTTAGAGTCACTTGCATGTTCAAATTTAATACTTTCAATCACACATTTACCATGCATACTAAGTGTTTGTGAAAAAGCCCGTATAGCATTATGCATTTGTACTTACTCTATTCTCCTACTCTAATGCCTATTTTTCACAAAACCCTTTCATTATTTTATTAATTGAATATAATTGTCAATACAAATAGATTGTTAGTTTGAAAGAGTTGATAATCAAACTTGGACATTTAATGCTTGATTTATGCTATTCATGCCTTTGCCAGCATGCCAATAAACATCTTGCATCTAATTGCCATAACATGCACTTGCTATATTTCCATTGATGAACTTATCACATGTAGTCGCAACCATGTGTTAACGACATCCTTCTTTAGCGTGCATTGATTATCACTTGTCCCATCCTCTTTCTTGCTCTAACCCTTAGTTTTAAAGTTACTTACTTTTTCCCTTTTCAGGATGGCCACCAAGAAGGGTATAGAGAAAGCTACTCCCAAACCACCGGCAAGGAAAGGAACAAAAAGAGCACCAGCTGAGGAACTACAAACCCCGTCCACTTGCACATCTTAGCATGCACCGAGGACGGTGTAATCTTTAATTGTGGGGAGGTCGATACCGACTTCCGTGGGTTAGTACCTTCTTGTCTCAATACCAATGTTTAAATTTTCTTTGTTAAATGAGTTGTTCAATTTGCATGTTTGTTTGATCTTTGTGCATATTTTACCACTTGGTTGAAGTAATCTTTTCTTTTTCAAGAAACTTTTTATAGCATTTCACTAATTTGAATTAAACTTTTCGAAAAAAATTTTTGAAGATATTTTAATTTGGAACATAGTTTTAGAGCTCGAACACACAAAACCAGTGAGATTTGAGCTTAATTGCATGGTTACATTATTTAACCATAATATTTTATTCTTGTGTGTTTCCTTCTCTATGATTGCAATCTTTGCTTTGTTCCATTCTATATGTCCAATGTTCAGTGTATTTAAATGTATGCATATGATTGAGGCCATTACTTGTGTAGCTCACTTATCTCAAATAAGCCTACCCTTTAAATTACCCTTGTCAGCCACTTTGAGTCTTTTAAATCACATTTGTTCTATATTTTACCACATCACTAGCCTTAAGCAAAAAAAACAAATTAGTTATCCCAAATAGAATCTTTGGTTAGCTTAATATAGAGATGGTGTGTTAATTAAGTATGGAAAAACTGTGGGAACATGGGTTAATAAGGGAATGTGTTATGTTCTTAATTTACTAAAATATTGGGAATTTGGGTACCTACTCATGTGAGACCAGAAAAATTAAAAATCCATGTGCATTGATAAGTTATGTTTATTTTTCTATTTAAAATAAATAAATAAATAAATAAAATAAAATAAAAAAGAAAAAAAATCCAAAAAATCCAAAAAATATTCAATAAATAAGTAAATAAATAAGGGGACAAAATTACCCCAATGCTAAGTTAAGTTAAGAAAAAGATCAATGCATATGTGATAAAAATTAAAAGAAAGGTTGATGCACAAATATGAGATGAAAAAAATGGGAATTTTGGGTAGCCAGACATGATTTTAGAGTTATATAGAGTATGTGTATGTTAGGTGAGAGCTTAGACTAGTCAAAGATTCAATTCATAGCTCACTTAGCCATATATATATCCTCACCTTTACCTTAGCCCCATTACAACCTTGAAAAGACCTCATGATGTTTGCATTGGTACATTAAATACTTGTTGATTGGTTAGATGAAGAACAAAGTTTAGAAAGTATGACTAGAGAAGAGTAGAGTGATTAACCCTAGACACTTGAGAGAGTCAAAGTGATATACACTACCAGTGAGGGTTCAACGCTTGATTCTATGTTCCCTGCTTTCATGAGCTATCTTCTTACAAGTTTACTTGTCTCTTATTGTGTGATTTAAATTAGTGGAATCTGATTTATATTTGTCTTGAAGAATTTATTTACTTTTAACCAAGTAGGTAGAAGCATTTCATATTTAGTTGCATTCATATAGATAGGATTGCATTTCATACATTTTACCATTCCTCTTCACTCCCTTATAGCTTCTCTTGAGCTTAGCATGAGGACATGCTAATGTTTAAGTGTGGGGAGGTTGATAAACCACTATTACATGGTTTATTTTGTGCTCAATTGAGTGGTTTTTATCAACTCTTTACCCACTTATTCATACTATTTGCATAGTTTTACTTTTTCCTTCTAATTTTGTGCTATGATTGAAAACATGCTTCTTTGGGCTTTAAATTTGTTATGTTTAATCCTCTCTTATTACCATTCAATGCCTTGATATGTGTGTTAAGTGATTTCAGGGAATACAAGGCAGGAATGGCTTAGAGGATGGAAAGGAAGCATGCAAAAGTGGAAGGAATACAAGAAGTTGAAGAAATTGCTAAGCTGTACAGCCTTACCTCTTTGCACTCAAACGGTCATAACTTAAGCTACAAAGGTCCGAATGATGCAGTTTTAGTTGCGTTAGAAAGCTAACATCCGGGGCTTCAATTTGATATATAATCCACTATAGTGGCCATACAGAAAAATGACGCGCACATGTGAATCACGCGGACGTGTCATTCTACAGAAAAATCAGTGACCTGCACATGGCAAAATTCGCCCCCAGCAATTTTGGGCTGCGTTCTGACCCAGTTTTCGCCCCAGAAAATACAGATTAGAGGCTATAAAGTAGGGAAAATACATCCATTCATTCACACAACATACATAATTCATAATTTTAGGTTTTACATGTAGTTTCTAGAGAGAGATGCTCTCTTCTATCCCTTAGGATTTAGGATTTAGGATTTCTATTAGTTTTAGGATTATTCTTCTTCATTCCAGGTTCAATGTTACTTTAATTTATGTTTCTCTTCTACTTTTAGATACTCTAATACTTTTACTTGTATTTGACTCATGTTGCCAAATTGGCTTATGAACCCTTTCATGTTAGATTTGAATTAATGTTTAAATATAATTTGAGGTATTTCAGATTTATGATTTTTACTTAGCTTTTGATATTCTTGGCTTTAATTGATGAATTGATTAATTGGAGACACTTGAGTTATCAAACTCATTGTGATTGATAATTGTTATCTTTGCTAACTAATTTGAATTCCAATAACTCTAGTCTTTTTTTAGGAATTGACTAGGATCTGAGGAATCAAATTGATTCATCCACTTAACTTACCTTCATAGTTAGAGGTTAATAAGGTGGGAGCAAAATCCAATTCTCATCATAATTGATAAGGATAACTAGGATATGATGTCCAGTTTTCATATCTTGTCAAGAGTTTTTCTAGTTATTAATTTATTTTTCCTGCAATTTATTTTCCCTGTTCAACCTTTCAAAAACCCAAAAATATTATTTTCCATAACCAATAATAAATCATACTTCCCTGCAATTCTTTGAGAAGACGACCCGAGGTTTGAATACTTCGGTTCTAAATTTTATTGGGTTTTGTTACTTGTGACAACCAAACTTTTGTAGGAAAGGATTCTCTGTTGGTTTAGAAACTATACTTACAACGCGATTATATTCCTGTGAATTTCTTTACCTATAGAAAGTCCGTTCGTCAGTCTCCCACCTAATACTTTGGTTTGACGTCCTTAAGTTGGACGGACATGATTTCAATAATCCACTCTTGGGGCATCCCCAAGGAAGAAAATCATCAACTCCTTGGTATGCTTAGCTTGTTCATCCTTCAATGGGGAGATAGGCTCCTTGTCTTCTTGATTGGTAGGCAATGGTTGAGTTTCTTCATCTTCTTTGCTCAATCTCTCCATGTTCAAGCTCTTGTTGAGAATTATTTCCTCATCTTTTTTGGCATGAGCCTCGATCACCTCCTCTTCAATAAGATCATAACCAAAGATAGAATACACCTCATGTAGTTGTTTTATGGTTCCTTCCAATGTGAACTTCACCACTTTCCTTCGATTTCAAATAAATAAGCTCCCGAAAATGCATCTAACTTGAATCGGGATGTCTTCAAGAACGGTCTTCCAAGTAAGATGGAAGATGGCCTATCCGAGTCAAGTGGAGGTGTTTCCAAGATATGGAAGTCCACCGGGAATAATAATTCTTAAATGTTCACTAACACATTTTTCGTAATACCCACAACCAACACTATGCTCTTATCTGCCAACACGAATCTAGTTCCAGACCGCTTCAACGATGCCAAATTCAACTTCTCATAAATGGAAAGTGGCATGATACTCACATGTGCTCCTAACTCACACATACAATCCATGAATTTCATTTCACTAATCACACAAATAACCAAATAAGGCCCCAGATCACTATACTTTTCCAGAATGAAAGAAGAGATAGAATTGTTGACGTTAGGATTTTTGCTAGTAAAGAATTTTATAAAAATATAGTCGCGTTGTAAGTATAGATTCTAAACCAACAGAAAATCCCTTCGTACAAACGTTTTGGTTGTCACAAGTAACAAAACCCAATAAATTTATAAACCGAAGTATTCAAACCTCGGGTCGTCTTCTCAAGAAATTGCAGGGAAGTACGATTTATTATTGGTTATAGAAAAATAGTGTTTGGGTTTGAAAAAGGTTTTAAGCAAGATAAATAGATTGCAAGAATTAATAAATTAATAACTAATAAAACTCTTGGCAAGGTATGAAAACTGGAAGTCTTATCCAGTTATCCTTATCAATTGTGATGAGAATTGGATTTTTCTCCCATTAAGTTAACCTCTAACTATGAAGGTAAGTCAAGTGGATGGAATAAGTTTAGTTCCTCAGGTCCTAGTCTTTCCTTGGAAAAGGCTAGAGTTATTGGAACTCGAGTTAATTCTTGAAGAATTCCAATTTTCAATCGACAATGAGTTTGACAACTCAAGAGTTACCAATTGATCAATTAAAGCCAAGAATATAAAAAGCTAAATTGAAATCATAAATATCCGGAATACCTCAAATTATATTGAATGAAGATGTCAATTCTAACATGGACAATATTCATAAGCCAATTGGGCAACATAAATCAAACACAAATAAAAGCTTCAGAGTAAACAAAAATAGAAGAGAAACATAAATTATTGAACCTGGTATGAAGAAACAATCCTAATCCTAATAGAAATCCTAATCCTAATCCTAAGAGAGAGGAGAGAACCTCTCTCTCTCTCTAAAAACTACATCTAAACCTAAAATTGTGAGTAATGATTGAATGATCTGATTCTGCTCCAAACCCAGCCTCTAATCTATATTTTTTGGGCCGAGAACTGGGTTAAAAATAGCCCAGAAGTCACTCTCAGCACTTTCTGGTCCGTACAGGTTGCGGCAAAGTGATGCAGAGGCGTCGTCCACGCGTTTGCGTGGATTGAAGTTTGCATATACGATGCGGGCGCGTCACCCATGCGTTCGCGTCGTCTAACTTCAAGGCAGATATGGCAAATTATATATCATTGCAAATCCCCAGATGTTAGCTTTCCAACGCAACTAGAACCCCATCATTTAGACCTCTGTAGCTCAAGTTATGGTCGTTTTAGTGCGAGAGGGTCAGGCTGACAGCTTTGCAATTTCTTCAACTTCTTGTATTCCTTCCATTTTTGCATGCTTTCTTTCCATCCTCTGAGCCATTCATGCCATGTAATCCCTGAAATCACTTAACACACATATCATGGCATCTAATGGTAATAAGAGAGGATTAATATCAGCAAATATAAGGCCAAAGAAGCATGTTTTCAATCATAGCGCAAAATCAGGAAGGAGAATGTAAATCCATGCATTTAGTATGAATAAGCGTATGAAAGATTGATAAAATCCACTCAATTAAGAACAAGACAAACCATAAAATAATGGTTTATCAATTGTTCACTGGACTCTTTCCTAGCTCACCAATTTTCTCCTTGTGAGTACAAATATCCTTGAAAAATTTGACATATTTTGGAAACTTTTAGATAGCTTGAAAAAGGGAAATGGTAACCTCCACATTCTTGAAAATTTGCACCACATTAGGATCAAGTTCCTCATGCTTCTTAGCTTTCTTGGCCACCGATAGAAAAGGTATTGGTGTAGGATTCTCTAGGGGATTTTTTCTATTCAGTTCCTTGGACTTCAATGAATCCTCTTCTCCTCTTGCAATATCTTCCGTCTAATCTTCGCCCAACTCCAGTTCCTCCTTAACTTCTTCACTTTGTACCTCCTCCCTCACAAGTATAGGCTTAGGACCAACCTCCTCCAACCTTGTACCACTCCTTAGGATGATTTCATTAATGCTTCCCTTGGAGTTTGGTTGAGGTTGAGAGGGTAGGCCATTAGAGGTAAATGGTTGGGAGGTGTTGTAATTGTGGGAAGGAGGTAGAGTCAAATGGAACAAGGCTTCGGCAATGGTTTCCATATAGGTTTCTTATTTCTTGTGGAACTCCCATTGCTCTTGGATGAAGGTTTAAAGTGTATCATTCATATGGGATTAGTTTAAAGAAGAGGGTTGGCTATTTTGTTGAAAGGTGGGTCTAGTGTGTGGTGGTTGATATCTTGATTAAGGTGGGAATTGATATGTTGGTTGGGGGTGTGATTGTTAGTTTGATTATGAGTGGTGTGGACTTTGTGGTTGGTATGATTAATGGTGGGGTTAAGGTGGTTGATGGTAGGCTTGTTGGTTTTGGGATGGTTGATAATGATAAGCTTGTTGAGGTTGGAAAATGTGATTTTAAGAAGGTTGTTGCCATCTTTGATTGGAGTTGTCTCTTCACCCTTGACCTTGGTTGCCTCCATATTAGTATGACCCTTGATTGCTTTGATTGAAATTGGACCTTTGAGGATTAGGATTTGCCACCACCGATGTGTTATCTTCTTGAATTTGGGGACACTCATCTATGTAGTGGCTATTGCAAGCACATATACCATAAGGTCTAAGGGTCCTTCAATCCTAGGAGGTTGAGGTTAAGCAAGTAACGTTGGTGGAATTTGTTGATTTTGGGAGATTTTTCCCAAGAAAACGGTCATTTCTCCGAGTGTCTTGGTCAAGATGGCATCACCGGAGGGAGAAACATCACTTAAAGACTTTGGTTGGGTGTTTCTTGCCCTCAATTGTTGTGCTAAATCCGCCAAATTCACAATGACTTCCCATGCTTCTTCCGCGGTATTGTGCTTTGTGAGAGATCATCTACTTGAGGCATCAATGAGAAGCTTATCTTGAGGGACTAAACCTTGGCAAAAGTAGCTAATGAGCATCAAATCATCTATGCGGTGGTGAGGACAAAACTCCAACAACTTCTTAAATCTTTTCCAATATTCATAAAGTGTCTCTCCATCTCTTTCCATAATGCATGAAATTACTTTTCTCAAGCGATCCATCTTTTGAGGTGTAAAGAACTTTTCATGGAACTCTTTTCTCAACAATTCCCAATTAGTTATTACCTCATCCGATTGGGTGTAGGACCACTCCTTTGCTTTCCCTCTAGAGAGAAAGGGAAAGCAAATACCATCACGGCTATTTCGTCCGATCCATGTCTCCTTGCAGTTGAGCATACAACTTAAAAGTCTTTCAAGTGTTTGAGAAGATCTTCACCTGGTAACCTATAATATTTCGGAAGTAAGTTGATCAACCCCGTCTTAAGTTCAAAGTTTGCATATAGATTCGGGTAACAAACTTGTAATAGTTGTAAGGTGATGTTTGGAGCTCTCGCTTCCTTAAGAGTGACTCTCTGAGGTGATGCCGCCATGTTCTTGTCACCTAATTCACTCACAGAAATTTTAGTACTTCCAAGAGAAGAATACAAGGTACCCTCATTAAAATGGAGAATGAGAATTGGTGCACAAAATTTGTGATCATCAACACTGGCGCCAATAGACTTGGAGCTCTCAAACGTGAATCACACTTTGTCACAACTTCACACAACTAACCAGCAAGTGCACTGGGTCATCCAAGTAATACCTTACGTGAGTAAGGGTCGATCCCACAGAGATTGTTGGTATGGAGCAAGCTATGGTCATCTTGTAAATCTCAGTTAGGCGGATTCAAATGGTAATAATGGTTTTCGAAAATAAGGGTAAATAAAACTTAAAATAGAGATAGAGATACTTATGTAAGTCATTGGTGGGAATTTCATATAAGTGTATGGAGATGCTGTGTTCCTGTTGAATCTCTGCTTTCCTACTATCTTCCTCCAATCATTCTTACTCCTTTCTATAGCAAGCTGTATGTAGGGAATCACCATTGTCAATGGATACTTCTCATCCTCTCAGTGAAAATAGTCCAAATGCTCTGTCACAGCACGGCTAATCATCTGTCGGTTCTCGATCATGTCGCAATAAAATCCATTGATTCTTTTGCGTCTGCCACTACGCCCAACAATCGCGAGTTTGAAGCTCATCACAGTCATTCAATCCCTGAATCCTACTCAGAATATCACAGACAAAGTTTAGACCTTCCGGATTCTCAAGAATGACCACCAATAATTCTAGCTTATACCATGAAGATTCTGATTAAGGAATCCAAGAGATATGCGCTCGATCTAAGGTAAAACGGGAGTGGTTGTCAGGCACGCGTTCATAGGTGAGAATGATGACGAGTGTCATGGATCATCACATTCATCATGTTGAAGTGCAACGGATATCTTAGAATAAGAATAAGCTGAATTGAATAGAAAACAGTAGTACTTTGCATTAAAACTCGAGGTACAGCAGAGCCCCACACCTTAATCTATGGTGTGTAGAAACTCCACCGTTGAAAATACATAAGTGATGGTCCATGCATGGCCGAGAGACCAGCCTCCAGAACGTGATCAATAGTCTCCTAAGATGAACAATAGATTAAAACTGAGACCAAAGATGTCTAATACAATAGTAAAATGTCCTATTTATACTAGACTAGTTACTAGGGTTTATAGAAATAAGTCTAAATGCAGAAATCCACTTTCGGGGCCCACTTTGGTGTGTGCTTGGGCTGAGCTTGAGCTTTACACGTGCAGAGGCTTCTCTTGGAGTTAAACGCCAAGTTGTAACGTCTTTTTGGTGTTTAACTTTGGTTTGTGATGTGTTTCTGGCATTTTACTCCAGAATGCAGCATGGAACTGGTGTTGAACGCCAGTTTGCGTCATCTAAACTCGAACAAACTTTCCAACTCAGTTGAGAGCGCACCATTTGGAGTTCTGTAGCTCCAGAAAATCCATTTCGAGTGCAGGGAGGTCAGAATCCAACAGCATCAGCAGTCATTTGTCAGCCTGAATGAGATTTTTACTCAGGTCCCTCAATTTCAGCCAGAAAATACTTGAAATCATAGAAAAACACACAAACTCATAGTAAAGTCCAGAAATGTGAATTTTTCATAAAAACTAATGAAAACATCCCTAAAAGTAGCTAGATACTACTAAAAATAACCTAAAAATAATGCCAAAAAGCGTATAAATTATCCGCTCATCACAACACCAAACTTAAATTGTTGCTTGTCCCCATGCAACTGAAAATCAAATAGGATAAAAAGAAGAGAATATACTATAAATCCCAAAATATCAATGAAGCTTAGTTCTAATTAGATGAACGGGACTAGTAGCTTTTTGCTTCTGAACAGTTTTGGCATCTCACTTTATCCTTTGAAGTTTAGAATGATTGGCATTTATAGAAACTCGGACTCAGCTTTGCTAAAGTCCCTAGTTAGAGGTGTCCAGAGCTCTTAAGCACACTCTTTTTGCTTTGGATCACAACTTTAACACTCAGTCTCAAGCTTTTCACTTGGACCTGCATGCCACAAGCACATGGTTAGGGACAGCTTGGTTTAGCCGCTTAGGCCTGGATTTTATTTCCTTGGGCCTTCCTATCCATTGATGCTCAAAGCCTTGGATCCTTTTTACCCTTGCCTTTTGGTTTTAAGGGCTATTGGCTTTTTCTGCTTGCTTTTTCTTTTTCTTTCTTTAGATTTTTTTTTCGCCATTTTTTTTCGCAAGCTTCTTCTTTTTCACTGCTTTTTCTTGCTTCAAGAATCAATTTCATAATTTTTCATATTATCAATAACATTTCTCTTGTTCATCATTCTTTCAAGAGCCAATAATTTTAACATTCATAAACAGCAAGATCAAAAATATGCACTGTTCAAGCATTCATTCAGAAAACAAAAAGTATTGTCACCACATCAATATACTTCTTGTTCTTTTGTTTTAGAAATATTTTTCATTTAAGAAAGGTGAAGGATTCATGGAATTATTCATAGCCTTAAGACATAGTTACTAAATACTAATGATCATGTAGTAAAGACACAAACATAGACAAACATGAAGTTCAAAAATCGAAAAACAGAGAAATAAGAACAAGGAAGTTAAGGAATGAGTCCACCTTAGTGATGGTGGCGCCTTCTCCTTGAAGGACCAATGGTGTTCTTGAGCTCCTCTATGTCTCTTCCTTGCCTTTGTTGCTTGATCCCTAGTGATTTTGGTGCTCCTACCCTTAGTTGCTCCCAATAATTGTGTGGAGAAAAATGTATCCCCTGAGGTATCTCAGGAATTTCTTGATGAGGAAATTCCTCATGCTCTTGTTGAGGTCCATGAGTGGGCTCTCTTGATGTGCAGTCAAATGCTCTACTACTGAGCTATGGACCCTTGAGATGAATCTCTCCATCTCCCATGACTCGGAGGTGGAAGCTTTTGTCTTCCCTTTTCTCTTTCTAGAGGTTTCTCTGGCCTTAGGTACCATCAATGGTTATGGAAAAACAAAAAAGCTATACTTTTACCACACCAAACTTAGAATGTTGCTTATCCTTGAGCAAAAGAAGAAAGAATAGAAGAAGGAGAAGAATATATAGAGGAGAGGGAGAGAAGTGTGGTTTCGGTCAAGGGGGTAAGAGAGGGTTGTGTTGTGTGAGAATGAAGAAGGAATGAAGGGTTTATATAGTGGAGGGAGAGGGGTTTATGGTTCGGTCATGTAGGGTGGGGTTTATGGGGAAGAGTGGCAAGATGTGAGTGGTGAAGAGGTGATAGGGAAGAGTGTTATGAAAAGGTGTGAGAGATAGGGAGAAGGTAGGTGCGGATCCTGTGGGGTCCACAGATCCTGAGGTGTCAAGGATTTCTCATCCATGCACCCTTTAGGCGTGTAAAATGCCCTCTATATGCAATCCTAGCATTTAATGCCAGACTTCAGCATGTTTTTGGCGTTAAATGCCACTTTCATACTTGTTTTGGGCGTTTAACGCCAATCTGCAGCATGTTTCTGGCGTTGAACGCCACTTCCATGCTTGTTTCTGGCGTTCAACGCCAGCTTTCCTCAGGGTGCATTCCTGTCGTTTAAACGCCAGACTGCTACTTGTTTCTGGCATTCAACGCCAGCTTCATGCTCTATTCTGGCGTTGAACGCCAGACAGATGCTCCTTACTGGCGTTTAAACGCCAGTAAGCTCTTCCTCCAGGGTGTGCTTTTTCTTCTGCTGTTTTTTATTCTGTTTTTAATTTTTGCAATTGTTTTGTGAGTCCACATGATCATAAACCTAATAAAACATAAAAGAACAATAGAAATATATATAATTAAAAATTGGGTTGCCTCCCAATAAGCGCTTCTTTAATGTTAATAGCTTGACAGTGAGCTCTCATGGAGCTTCACAGATGTTCAGAGCATTGTTGGGACCTCCCAACACCAAACTTAGAGTTTGAATGTGGGGGTTCAATACCAAACTTAGAGTTTGGTTGTGGCCTCCCAACACCAAACTTAGAGTTTGATTGTGGGGGCTTTGTTTGACTCTATATTGAGAGAAGCTTTTCATGCTTCCTCTCCATGGTTGCAGAGGAAGATCCTTGAACTTTAAACACAAGGTAGTCCCCATTCAATTGAAGGACTAGCTCTCCTCTATCAACATCTCACAGCTCCTGCTGTGGCTAGGAAGGGTCTTCCAAGAATGATGGATTCATTCTCATCCTTTCCAGTGTCCAAGATTATGAAATCAGCAGGGATGTAAAGGCCTTTAACCTTCACTAACACGTCCTCTACCAATCCAAAATCTTGTTTTATTGACTTGTCTGCCATCTCTAATGAGATTCTTGCAGCTTGTACCTCAAAGATCCCTAGTTTCTCCATTACAGAGAGTGGCATAAGATTTATACCTAACCCCAGGTCACACAGAGCCTTCTCAAAGGTCATAGTGCCTATGGTATAGGGTATTAAGAATTTACCAGGATCTTGTTTCTTTTGAGGTAAAGTTTGCTGAACCCATGTATTTAGTTCACTAATGAGCAAGGGAGGTTCATCTTCCCAAGTCTCATTACCAAACAACTTGGCATTCAGCTTCATGATGCCTCTTAGATATTGAGCAACTT
Organism: Arachis duranensis; assembly: GCF_000817695.3. Lineage (NCBI taxonomy): Eukaryota > Viridiplantae > Streptophyta > Magnoliopsida > Fabales > Fabaceae > Arachis > Arachis duranensis. The sequence continues at coordinate 42,577,208 of NC_029772.3, read as the reverse complement.
GCTCTTCAGTTACATCTTCATCCTCTTCAGAGGAAGAATAGTTCTCAGAGCTCATGAATGACAGAAGAAGGTTTAATGGAATCTCTATGGTCTCTATATGAGCCTCAGATTCCTTTAGGTCCTCAATAGGGAACTCCTTTCTGTCTAGAGGACGTCCCATGAGGTCTTCCTCATTGGGATTCACATCCTCCCCTTCCTCTTTAGATTCAGCCATTTTGATTATATCAATGGCCTTGCACTCTCTTTTTGGATTCTCTTCTGTATTGCTTGGGAGAGTACTAGGAGGAGTTTCAGTGATTTTCTTACTCAGCTGACCCACTTGTGCCTCCAAGTTTCTAATGGAGGACCTTGTTTCATTCATAAAACTTAAAGTGGCCTTAGATAGATTAGAGACTATATTTGCTAAGCTAGAGGGGTTCTGCTCAGAATTCTTTGTCTGTTGCTGAGAAGATGATGGAAAAGGCTTGCTATTGCTAAGCATGTTTCTTCCAGCATTATTAAAGCCTTGTTGAGGCTTTTGTTGATCCTTCCATGAGAAATTTGGATGATTTTTCCATGAGAAATTATAGGTGTTCCCTCACCCATGTAATTCACCTCTGCCATTGCAGGGTCTCAAGATCATAAGCTTCTTCTTCAGAAGATGCCTCTTTAGTACTGTTGGATGCATTTTGCCATCCATTCAGACTCTGAGAAATCATGTTGACTTGTTAAGTCAACATTTTGTTCTGAGCCAATATGACATTCAGAGCATCAATTTCAAGAACTCCCCTCTTCTGAGGCGTCCCATTACTCACAGGATTCCTCTCAGAGGTGTACATGAATTAGTTATTTACAACCATGTCAATAAGTTCTTGAGCTTCTGCAGGCGTTTTCTTTAGGTGAATAGATCCACCTACAGAATGGTCCAGTGACATCTTAGAAAGCTCAAATAGACCATCATAGAATATATCTAAAATGGTCCACTCTGAAAGCATGCCAGAAGGACACTTTTTGGTCAATTGCTTGTATCTTTCCCAATCTTCATAGAGGGATTCACCATCTTTTTGCTTGAAGGTCTGAACATCCACTCTAAGCTTGCTCAGCTTTTGAGGAGGAAAGAACTTGGCCAAGAAGGCCGTGACCAACTTATCCCAAGAGTCCAGGCTATCTTTAGGTTGTGAGTCCAACCATGTTCTAGCTCTGTCTCTCACAGCAAAAGGGAGAAGCATGAGCCTGTAGACTTCAGGATCTACTCCATTAATCTTAACAGTATCACAGATCTGCAAGAACTCAGTTAAAAACTGATAGGGATCTTCTGATGGAAGTCCATGAAACTTGCAGTTCTGTTGCATTAGAGCAACTAGTTGAGGCTTCATCTCAAAATTGTTTGCTCCAATGGCAGGGATTGAGATGCTTCTTCCATAAAAATTGGAAGTATGTGTTACAGTATAATCATCAAGCATCCTCCTTGTGTTATTGTTGTTGTTATTATTTTCGGCTGCCATCTCCTATTCTTTTTCAAAAATTTCTGTAAGGTTTTCTCTGGATTGTTGTATTTTAGCTTCTCTTAGTTTCTTCTTCAGAGTCCTTTCAGGTTCAGGATCTGCTTCAACAAGAATGTTCTTGTCCTTGCTCCTACTCATATGAAAAAGAAGGGAACAGAAAATAATAATAGGGATCCACTTTGCCACAGTAGAGAGATTCCTTTATGTGAGTAGAAGAAAATAAGAATAGAAGAATGAAGAAGAGAAAAATTTTGAACACAGAGGAGAAGAGAGGGTTCAAATTTTAAGATGAAGAGAAGAGTGTTAGTAATTAAATTAATAAATAGAAGAAGATGAGATAGAGAGAAATTCGAAAATTGTTTTTGAAAAATAGTTAGTGATTTTCGAAAATTGAGAGAAGAAATATAATTAAAATTAAAATTTGAAATAATTAGATTAAAAGAATTTTGAAAAAGAGGCAGGTAATTTTCGAAAATTAGAGAGAGAAAAGTAGTTAGGTGGTTTTGAAAAAGATAAGAAACAAACAAAAAGTTAATTAGTTAGTTGAAAAAGATTTGAAAATCAATTTTGAAAAGATAAGAAGTTAGAAAAGATTTTTGAATTGATTTTGAAAAATATATGATTAAAAATATATGATTAGAATTTATTTTTGAAAAGGATTTGATTTTTAAAATTAAAATTGATTACTTGACTAACACGAAACTAAAAGATATGATTCTAAAATTTAAAGATTGAACCTTTCTTAACAAGAAAGTAACAAACTTCAAATTTTTGAATCAATCACATTAATTGTTAGTAAAGTTTTCAATTTTCAAATAAAGATAAGAAAAAGATTTTGAAAATAAAATTTAAAAAAAATTGAAAATAATAAAAAATGAAAAAGATTTGATTTTTGAAAAAGTTTTGAAAAGATAGGATTTTTAAAATTGAAAATTTGACTTGACTTATAAGAAATAGCTAAGTTTTAAAATTTTTGACTATGTCAATTCAAATTTTTGAAAATTATGAGTAAAATAAGGAAAAGATATTTTTTATTTTTGAATTTTTAGTGATGAGAGAGAAAAATACAAATATGACCCAAAACATGAAAATTTTGGATCAAAACCAATGATGCATGCAAGAACACTATGAATGTCAAGATGAACACCAAGAACACTTTGAAGATCAAGATGAACATCAAGACTTATTTTTGAAAAATTTTCAAGAAAAGAAAAACATACAAGACACCAAACTTAGACATTTTCAATGCTTAGACACTATGAATGCAAAAATACATATGGAAAACAACAAAAAACACAAAAGAAGAAAATTTAAAGATCAAACAAGAAGACTTGTCAAGAACAACTTGACGATCATGAAGAACACATGCAAGAATTTTTGAAAAATGCAAAAGTTTTTAAAACATGAAATTGACACCAAACTTAAAAATTGACACTAGACTCAAACAAGAAACACAAAATATTTTTGGTTTTTATGATTTTATTAATTTTTTTGTTTTTTTTCAAAAATTTATTTTTAGAAAAACGAAAACAAAGACACTTTTTTTTTGAAAAATTTTTTGAAAACTTTTTGAAAAGAAAATTACCTAATCTGAGAAACAAGATGAACCGTCAGTTGTCCAAACTCGAACGATCCCCGGCAACGGCGCCAAAAACTTGGTGCATGAAATTTGTGATCATCAACAATGGCGCCAATAGACTTGGAGCTCTCAAACGTGAATCACACTTTGTCACAACTTCGCACAACTAACCAGCAAGTGCACTGGGTCATCCAAGTAATACCTTACGTGAGTAAGGGTCGATCCCACGGAGATTGTTGGTATGGAGCAAGTTATGGTCATCTTGTAAATCTCAGTTAGGCGGATTCATATGGTAATAATGGTTTTCGAAAATAAGGATAAATAAAACTTAAAATAGAGATAGAGATACTTATGTAAATCATTGGTGGGAATTTCAGATAAGTGTATGGAGATGCTGTGTTCCTGTTGAATCTCCGCTCTCCTACTGTCTTCCTCCAATCATTCTTACTCCTTTCTATGGCAAGATGTATGTAGGACATCACCGTTGTCAATGGCTACTTTCCATCCTCTCAGTGAAAATGGTCCAAATGCTCTGTCACAGCACGGCTAATCATCTATTGGTTCTCGATCATGTCAGAATAGAATCCATTGATTCTTTTGCGTCTGTCACTACGCCCTACAATCGCGATTTTGAAGCTCGTCACAGTCATTCAATCCCTGAATCCTACTCAGAATACCACAGACAAAGTTTAGACCTTTCGGATTCTCAAGAATGACCACCAATAATTCTAGCTTATACCATGAAGATTCTGATTAAGGAATCCAAGAGATATGCGCTCGATCTAAGGTAAAACGGGAGTGGTTGTCAGGCACGCGTTCATAGGTGAGAATGATGACGAGTGTCACGGATCATCACATTCATCATGTTGAAGTGCAACGGATATCTTAGAATAAGAATAAGCTGAATTGAATAGAAAACAGTAGTACTTTGCATTAAAACTCGAGGTACAGCAGAGCCCCACACCTTAATCTATGGTGTGTAGAAACTCCACCGTTGAAAATACATAAGTGATGGTCCAGGCATGGCCGAGAGACCAGCCTCCAGAACGTGATCAATAGTCTCCTAAGATGAACAATAGATTAAAATTGAGACCAAAGATGTCTAATACAATAGTAAAATGTCCTATTTATACTAGACTAGTTACTAGGGTTTACAGAAATAAGTCTAAATGCAGAAATCCACTTCTGGGGTCCATTTTGGTGTGTGCTTAGGCTGAGCTTGAGCTTTACACGTGCAGAGGCTTTTCTTGGAGTTAAATGCCAAGTTGTAACGTCTTTTTGGCGTTTAACTTTGGTTTATGTCGTGTTTCTGGCGTTTTACTCCAGAATGCAGCATGGAACTGGCGTTGAACGCCAGTTTGTATCATCTAAACTCGAACAAAGTATGAACTATTATATATTGCTGGAAAGCTCTGAATGTCTACTTTCCAACGCAATTAAGAGCGTGCCATTTGGAGTTCTGTAGCTCCAGAAAATCCATTTCAAGTGTAGGAAGGTCAGAATCCAACAGCATCAGCTGTCCTTTGTCAGCCTGAATCAGATTTTTGGTCAGGTCCCTCAATTTTAGCCAGAAAATACCTAAAATTACAGAAAACACACAAACTCATAGTAAAGTCCAGAAATGTGAATTTCGCATAAAAACTAATGAAAATATCCCTAAAAGTAGCTAGATACTACTAAAAATAACCTAAAAACAATGCCAAAAAGCGTATAAATTATCTGCTCATCAAGAATCACGGTTAGAAAGTGACGGTGAATCGGGTTGCTCTTCAAGAGAATCTGATTCACTGTGCACAAATGTTAATCGGTGCCGAGCTTGCCTGGGATGAGTTAAAGTGTTTTCAATCTCAACATCAAAAGGGGCTAAGCTTGGGTCTGAAAGCGACCGTGTCATTCAACTTGAAAATCATAGAAATCATGCAATTATCAAAACCAAACAAGAGTAAAAAAATAATCAAAAAGCAAGCTAACAATTAACAACTACCAAAAACTACCAAAACAAAGGAACTAGCTACCAATTAGTGTCAAATGGCAAACAAAAAGAAAATATTCACACTATTTATATATTCACAACAACAAAAAATTTGGCACTCAATTGCATAAGTTATTCAGCAACGGTGCCAAAAACTTGACAATAGCCGAATCATCGATTAGGAATTTCTTAAGGATAAAAATCGCGTTACAAGTATATTCCCAACCGACAAAGCAACTTCCGGTCAAAGTCTAGAATAAAGAGTGTCACAATTCAATTCAAATAACTGGGAGTTTTACTTCTTGGGTCGTCTTTTCACAGAACTAGCAATTACGAGTGCACAAGTTTGGTTGTGAAATTGGGGGTTTCCAAGCATAGAGGAAAAATTAAAGGAATTAAAAAATCAATAGCTAAAACAATGAATTAATAAGAATAAAAAATAACAAGCAAGTAAGTGAATAATAGTAACGTATCAATAATAGCGCAATAATGAACTAATAAGGAATCAAAGAACAATTAATGCTAAATAGGAGAGAACAAGGTCAAAACTAGTGAAAATGTGGTTCAATGCATAGGAGGAACCTTGGCTTGGGTTTGGGGATTAAGGAATCATTTCCTTGTCATAATCACAACTATGACAATTACAATGAGTTAATCCTACTTAGTTAACTCTTAACATCGAGAGTAAGTCAAGTGAGTATAATTGTTCTTAATCCACAAATTCTAGCTAACTTGCTAATTTACTTAGTAAAAAGCTAGCGTTAGTGGAAACAAGAGCAACTAACAATCTAAAATTACCATTAAATGTCAGACATTATGACTCTAGTATCCTATGTATCTATTTTCCAAGCCAAGGAGTGAAAATCTATTCCATATTCAAAATTGACATTTTCACAAACATTTAGTGGGCATAATGACCAAACATGATAAAATTGCAAAAATACTTAAAACTATAACCAACCATAAAATACTTAAAACACTAATATAAACCTTAATTAAACCCTAAGAAGGTCGAGAGAAAATCTTAAGGAAAATGCCTCGTGTTATACTGTTGAATAACAAGCCCTCAATTATCTAGTTAGAGAGAATTTGTGTGCTTGGGAGTCCCTAATAATTAAAAAAAACCAAGATTTTAAAACTAAACTAAAACATCCTAAAAACTATCTAATATTGTGTATGTATGATATGGTATGTTGTCCCCTTGTTAGCTCTTCTATTTCAGCTTCAGACCTTGCAAAATTGGGCCAAAGGCCCCCAAAATCGTGAGCCACATGACTTTTTAATGAAGTCACGCAGTAGGACTTGTGCGTACGCACAGGGTTGTGTGCATACACACACTGGCTGAATCTCATCTTGTGCGTACGCACAGGAAGGTGTGCACATTGGTGTGCTCTTCTCCTTTGTTTCTTCATGTGTTCTCCCATTTTGCATACTTTTCTTCCATTTTTCCAAGCCATTCTTACCTATTGAACTTGAAATCACTCAACAAAATATATCAAGACATCGAATGAAATAAAAGTAGTATTAAATTGATCAATTAAGGCACAAAAAAGCATGTTTTCACATTTAGGTGTAATTTAGAGAGAAATCACAAAAGTATGCGATTTAAGTGAATAATTGTGAGTTTACATGATGAAATCCACTCAATTCAAGCTAAAATTTACCATCAAATATGGACTCATCACTTATTTCTGTAAATATTTATAGACTCCGTTATTTATACTAACAGCCCCGACTCACAAGAGTCATCGGACACACCTGTGATCTTGCTACTTGCTTGTCCTAATGCGGAGAACTCAAAGATGATCATGCTAGTTTCCATCTACAGAATAAGAGAAAGTAAGGGGCGAGAACCCAAGGTTCTTAGTAGGGTACTAAGCAGAAAACTAGGGGTTCTATAGCCTAAGTTAAGATGTTTGTGTAGTTGTGTCGATAAGTCACGCAAACAAGGACATGCACAAGTATACAGCATAATAGTAAACAAGCAAAGAATCATGAAACATAGATAAATCACAATCACAGAAAAATGCAGTAATCAAGTATGATGCATGCTTGGTCCTATGCAAGCCATAAGCTCACGCGTCAGTTGATTGCTCGCAACCTAACATTACTCGGGACTAAGCCTGAATATGGTTTTCCCAATTGTGTATGTTCTACATACGTGCCTAATGGACAAAGCCACGTGCATTTTGGCAATTGCCAATCGTCACAGAGCTTGACACCATAGTATGCTAACAGTTGGAGAAACAGGTTTTGACATAAAGTGGGCATCCCCACATCTTATGGTTCTAGTTCTGTCGAAGCAAACACTCCTTCCCAGATAATTTCTTAGCACATTAGGGTTTACAATTTTCTTTTTTCCACGACACTTTTCAAATAAACTTTATCCCTAAGGGACTTCTCTATCCTTTTCTTTTATAAAAACTTGTGCTCGGTCTCTTCTCTTAAAATCTCTTAGCTTTTATCACATTTATTATTTTGTACTTGATACTTTTATATATTTTTAATTTTGCCCTTTTGTACATAACTTCTCCTTTTACTATTTTCTTTAGTTTTTTAGTGACGCTTTCACCACTAATGTTATTACTTTACCATTTTATCTTCGTATCCTCCCTAACATATCATTTTATCATTTATTAAGTTAATTAACCATTTTTACATTTACTATATGCCCAAAATTATCATTTTATCCCTCGATGCTCTAGTTTATTCGTTTAATTGTATTTAGCATTAAAACTTTGCCAATTAACCCTAATCATTTTTAATTTATTTCAATTTTACCCCTAGGGACTTAAAATATCATGTTATTCTTTATTAATTTATTTACTTGTTTTAGTTACCACTTTTTATCATTTTACTTCTAACTTTTACTACAGCTTTGATTTAGATCCAAAATTTTATTTTACTTACAATTTCGATCCAACTAATTTATATAATTATTAATTTATTCTTAATGACACTAAGTTCAGAATTTTACTTCTTTTATATTTAAATTACATATTTAACCCTCTTTTTTATCTAAAAATGACTATAACACTCTTTTTTATTTTTACACACTTGTTTCATAGAATTAAAATCAGTTTTCTATCTTCTTTCTAATCCTCTAACAAGTTATTTTCTAGATCTTTTAATGCCAGAATTTTCAGGGGTTTAATTTTTTTTTATTTTTACTCACTTTTAGTGATGTTTAAGACTTGAAACTTAAACCTCAAGTGTTCGATTTAATTTCAGTGATTCCATATAATTTTTAGAGGCAAATAAGCTTGATATATCACTCAAATAATAAGTCAAAAATAAAGAAGCACTACTAAATTTATAGATTATAAAATTAAGTACAAAATCACCACAAAATGGCTTATATGAACACTGAATCAAGCACAAACATATTCTAACTATTCATAATCCTTACCTCTTATTTACTTCAATCACTAGATCTCTCAAACACTAGAAAATACTTTCACAAAGGCTGGAACATATTTGGATATGGTGCAGTTTTTCTTTCTTGACCGAAAGTGTCATAAAAGTGTTAAAATTTGATCACTTTAAACTTGAATTTGTGTTCTTTTGGGACTGTACATCATGCTGAGTGGAATAGCTCACTTCTCTCTCTCTCCCTCTCCTTCTCCCTCTCTCTCTCTCTCTTTCTCTCTCTCTCTATCAAAAAAGATGATAAAAATACACAAGTGTGTGTAAAATTTGTGACCAATGTTCTTTTAAATTAAAATTTAGAGTCTTGCTAAATTTATGATGGTAAAAGGCTAAAAAAATAAGAAGAAAAGGGGTTGAGATTTAAAGGGAAGGGGCATGAGTTTGAGAGAGAATAATTAGCATCATAATGACGTGTTTATCAGTAATTAACTGCGGTTAGTTGCTTGTGGTTAAAAATACAATAGAGAGGGATGAGAGGCTAAGATAATCTTGGTCCAGAGGCCGAGAGGGAGGAGTGAGTTACTTAGGTGGCAAATAAGAGAATTCGAGATGTATGGGAGTCGTCTGCGGAATACTAGTTAGAAATTCGGTTTGGAGTAACTTTTACCATGTGGTAAAATAATTAATGGTTAAGATTTATGTTTCAAGAAATAAAACATGAATGGATGGCTAATATTAATCTTGGGATACAATTACTAAGGTAGAAATTATTTTTACCAATGCTTCCGAGTTTTTGGTTACTAACTTTCTCTTGACGCACGTAAAATCATCACTAAAAGTGAATTCCCGAATCAAAAACTCTCTAGTGAAAAAAATAAACTATTGGCAAGCAAGTGTTTACTTTTTATTAGTCAAATTTGACTTAGAAAAATTAATTACCCTTGTAAAGTCAAATTTAACCTATTAAGTATTATTTTCTAATTTTTTTTTATTTTTTTATTATTAGGCCAGCCTCACAATTAGTTATTGGGCCGTGATTCTAAATTTTGTGAAATAAATTATAAAATAATAAAAAAATTAGTTTTTCAAAAAATGAGTTCCTACACTTTATCGGTTTATCCCTTTATAAAAAATTATACCAACTAAATCACTATAAAAATATAAAGAGATACAAGAAGATAAAATAAAATAAATATGATAATCATATTACAAATTATAATTCAAGTTGCTTATTTGTTTTTTTTTTATACTAAAATTTTCTTGATTTTGTTAATTTATATAAACTAATTTTAAGGATAAAATATATTTTTTGTTTTTGAAATTTATTAAAAAAATTAAAATATTCTTAAATTTTATTTTGCTTTAATTTTATCCTAAAAATTTTTTTTTGCATCAAATTTATCCTAATGACTAATTTTTCAAAAAAATGTGACCAATTCAAAAATAACTTTATAAAAATAATTTTTAACACAAATAAATCAAACATATTTATTATACATTTTTAAACTTTAATTGTCAAAAATATATCTAATACAAATAAAAAAATTTATAATAAAATTAAAATAAAATAAAACTTAAAAATATTTTTAAAATTTTTAACCAATTTTAAAAATAAAAAATATATTTTATCCTAATTTTAGATACTACATTGAACAAAGTTAAAAAAAATATAATATTCGAACTTTTCTTTGGCCCACTGCGGGCAAAGCTGAACCGGCCGAAAACCAGAACCCGCACCACCAGTACAGTACAGTACAAATCAGACCCGACCCGCCCTAGTCAGAAGATGGATACCTAATCTTCCAGCCACCATGCCGTCACCACGAGAACGAGGCGTCGCGGTTGGATGCTTCCACTTCGCCTCCTGAAGTTGAAGACTTCGCCGGCTCCACCGCTTCTTTCTGGTCATCGCAAAGGAGAAAGAAGGACCGCACTATCTTCAACTGCAGCTCGCCATGCCACTAGCTGCCGTGGCACGCCTCGCCTCCTCCGTCTCCGTTTGCTCGTCGACTCTCGCCGATTCCACTGCTGCGCATTGGACCGTCGCGTTTCCTGACCCTTGCTCAGTTTGCTGCTTGTTTCGGAGTGTCTGGAACTGTCCTGGTTCTTGGGTTCGAGCATGACCTGCTTCTGTTTCGCGACCTTCGTTCTCTTTTTCTTTTTTAATTAGACCCGCGTGCCCGCCCTGTTTTGAAATTCTGAAAATCTTCAACCTCGCTTCTTCAGAGCTGCTCATCGTCCCTGGGTGTTGCAAGAAAACTTCCATTTCCGTCCTACTCAGCGCTACAACGGCGACGTGCGAAGAAGAACCTTTTCGCCGCCTGGCCAAGCCATTTCCCATCACCGTTGCTTCCTTCTTGCAGGCCTTGTGGATTGATCAACTCGGTTGTGGCAGATCGTCCGGTGCTTCCGGTCACCGCCTCGTCGCATCTGCTCCGCCTCGTTGCATCTGCTCCACCTCGTCGCAGCTGCTCCAGATTGAAGAACATCCTCTATCGCTACTTCGGGTAAGAGTGGTCTAGGTGGAATCAAAGTTTGCAGTCTTGGAGATCTCATCTATGTTGAGAATTTATTTTTATTTTTATTTTGTCTCAGATTGTGCAATGTTATTATTCTATTAGGAGCAAAGCTTGAAGTGGACTTTCCCTAGATCGTTGGGTGATCCACGTGGCCCATTCGCGAGAATTTTCCCTCCTTTGCACCAGAGAAGAGCCATCTACATTTTTGGTTGCAATAACAATAACGAACCTATCACGTTTATTTTCTTTGCAGTGACGAGCAAACAAAAACCATCCCCGTTATACTGTTTCGGGTAAGCATGTGTTACCAAAATAATCACACACACACACACATATGCTTAAGATCTGCGGTCGTTATTATACTGCTTTGTTTTTTAAAAAGGAAGATAAAAATCTTTTTTAGGATGATACTACTTGGTAGTTGCAATGTCCCTTACCATGGGAATGCACACCTAGTGTTTGATGTAATTCCTCGTAACACATGGGTGTGCTTCTTCTTTCTATATTTCCAAGATCACATTCTTTTTCGCCTCTTACTCCATTTCCATACATTCCTATGCGTGCCCACCTATTGCAATCTGTGTGTAAAGCAGTTAGAACTTTTTTCCCCATTCGTGAACATGCTGCCATAGTTGTATAGTTGCATGGATTATGGATAGGGAGAACTATGCCGTGTTCTGAAGTTAATGCATAGGGATTAGTAAATAAGTTAAGAACTTGTACAAATTTATGCTGCTTTAACCAGTTGCTACAAATTTGGAATGGCTGGCCTTCAAAATCTAACCAAATATAACCTTGTTCATGCATATTAGTTTTATGCTGCAATGCATAAGTCTTGATTATCTAGCTGTCAAATCTTCTTATTCTATCATATGAACGCGGTTATTTATAGAGCTTTGGTTTCATTGTCCAAAGGACTTATTTTTTCTTGAGGTCCAGTTCATGCTCGTCATTTGTTTGAAAGAGGTGATCAAGTTAATACTTAGAATTTTGAGGATTATTAAAGTATGATGTTTGTGATTTTTAATGTCGGAACTGTTAGGCTAAAGCCTGTCATCTTGATGCCGTTAACAGACCTTGCAATCCACCTTGCTTGAGTAAATTTTCTTGAGAATGTATTAAATATTCTCTAATATAGAATCTAGTCCTCAAATAGACACAGTCTGACATACTTTTGTAAATTGAGCATAACTTTGTAGATGCTTACTCTTTTAATATGGTTTCAATGCTATGGTAAACCCACTTAAACTGATGTTTGGGTGCAGAGGAGTGTTTTGTTCTTGACTTCTCATGGTTTTAGCCATGATTGTTTGTCACTAAAGCCTGTGCAATACATGTATTAGTCACGACGATGCTAATTTATCATTATTCTTCACTTCTCTCTCTCACAAGCATGCACATGAACAGAAGACACTTTATCATATTAGCTTTTCTGGGAAAATTGACGTTGATGTACTTCTAGTTCCCCAACTTGGACTTGATACAGTTTCTACAAGTTTTAATCATAGTTCCAAGAGTAAATAGTTACAAGAACTGAGAGAGAAGAAAGATTTTGTGCCATCGAGAGCAATTGGTAACTCTACAAAATCATTGATTAGTTGTTAAGACTAATGACTTCAAACTTGTTGTTTAATTATGCTTCCTTATTGTACATATACATTTTAGGGACTATAGATCCCAACCATAAATGTGATTCCTGAATTTATTAAGTCATATACTGGTTTTATTGTCCTTATTATATTTATGCAGTTCCATAAATAGGAATTTTTTTGCTGAAACTTTTATCGTTGCTTGTGATACTAATTGTGATTAATGTAAGTTGTCTCATAGGCACCCAGGTGAAGCTTTGATGACTGGTACTCCGGCAGTTAGCAGCTTAAGAGCAGCTTTCTCGTATTGTGTACAACAAGTGCGTAGCTATGATTATCATCACTATCTTTGCCTTCTTGAACTGCCCCCATCTATGCGGAAGGCAGCATTTGCACTCCGCGCCTTGAATGTTGAAACATCTAGAGCTATGGATGTAGCTTCAGATACCAGGATCGGTCTTATGCGCCTTGTATGGTGGCAAGAGGCCATAGACAAAATGTACTCCAATAAATTGATTGAACACCCAACAGCGCAGGCCCTTTCGTCTGTGATAGCAGAGACCAAGCTTAGTAAGACATGGTTGAAACGATCTGTTGAAGCCAGGATCAATGACGCAAGAAGAGAGGACACTGAAATGCCAGAAACCATTCAAGAATTGGAGAAATATGCTGAGGACACAGTATCAACCATGCTTTACTTGACCCTTCAAGCTGGTGGGATCAATTCAACTGCAGCAGACCATGCAGCCTCACACATTGGAAAGGCCAGCGGCATTCTCCTTCTCCTCAAATCACTGCCGTATCATGCAAGCCGCAACCGCCATTTTTCTTACATACCAACTGAAGTGGCATTCAAGCATGGTTTGATAGTTAAACAAGGCGGTCGAGACGAGGTACGATTGGATCCTCGTGAGGGGCTTCGCAATGCTGTTTTCGACATGGCATCGGTAGCCAATGCTCACTTACAGAAAGCTCGGCAGTTGGCCAAGAGTGTCCCTGCTGAGGCAGTTCCAGTGCTCCTGCCAGCAGTGCCTGCTGAGGTTATCTTAAATACCCTAAGTAAGTTCCAATTTGATGTGTTTGATTCAAGGCTAGCAAAAGGAGTTCTGGGAATACCCCCTTTGTGGTACCAACTCAAACTGAAGTGGGTTTCATGGAGAGGAAAGTACTGAGAAGTTATGTTATGTATCCTATCTCAAATGTTAGAAATTTTTCATAAAATTTCCCCCTGATTAGAAGAGATAGCTTCTATATTTTGTGTCTTAATAAAAGATACGTTTCTTGTGTTCAAAGACAATAACTAAGGTGATATTAACTTATCAAGTATCTCTGGAGATTATTTGATTTCAAATTTCAATCTCAAGCATTAGTTTGTACTTGATCCATATTTCATTATTTCATGTACCTTGTTGACTTATTTACAATTGCTATTTAGTCCAACAAATTTCTGTGGAGGTTGATGGATACAACTTACCTAGCTGGCAGCCAGGAAACACAGGACCCACGAAACGTTAAATCAAATATGAAATCATTAATCTAAGACCACATATTAGGGGCCAAGTTGAAATAACAAATGTTCCTCAACTAATCTTGTGGTGTGGTTTTAACCAATTAAAACTAAGCTTGACACATAATATATAATTAGATATTTTATTTCAATTCAATCCTTTTCTTCTAAGAATGCAATACTATCATTCCTAGATTCTTTCAATATTTAAACGATAACTCCTGAAAAAATCTCGTTTTAAAAAATGTTGTTGTGGTGTTCATAATTGCCTGTCGTTGTCATTCTTATATAGAAAAACAATCGAGGTTAGTAGACCGCAATAATAGTTCAATGGGAAAAGATTATTAATATAGGACAAAATATGAAGCATCAAAATTCTTGTGCTACCTTTCCTTCTCAAGTATGTTGTTTATTGATTAGGAGAAATCACGAGCTCATAATCTTAGTTTGGACCTTATCACATTTATCAGAAATTTGACTAAAATACTTGTGATGAAAGATGGAAAGCAAACACAGTACCAGAGATATTCTATCTAATTGCTTAATGTTTATTATAATTATATATATGCAATCACCAACAAACAATTTTAATTATTTTTAAAAGTAAAATATAGGTATAAAAATTTTCAATGAAATGTGAAATACATGTTGAAATATCGAAGTAATGGTTTTCGGTTGTTATTCTATTGTTTCTGTTTCGTAGAATATTTTAGTATCCACAATCATTTAATAGATGCCAAGTTTATTATAATAGATATAATATTTATATTTATCTATGATATAGAATTAATGGATAGATGCTCCGCCAAGTTTCTTTATTAGAATATATCTAATTCCCTGTGGAATTAATGGATAGAAGCTCTGCCATGTTTCTTTATTATAATATATCTAATGTTATCTGTGGAATTAATGGATAGAAGCTCTAATATTTATAGTTTCGGTATAAAATAAGAGGTCGACAAAGTATTTTTTTTTTGGTGACTTAAAAAGGAAAACACAACTAACAAAGAAAAAATAAACAAAAAATTGCTTAAGAAAAGTAGTCTCGTTGAATATTATTCTCAAACTCCTTTTAAGGCAACGGAAGCTTCAATTGGAGAGAAAGGGTTCTCATTGCAGTCTTTGCCATAATGTGCTACTGTATTTACATCTGTTAAGATCAATCGAAGATCAGCACGCCATTTCCAAGACATGATATCTCGAATTCTTAACATCAAAGGATCAATAAACCCAAAGCAATCATGTAAATTATTGACAATAGTAAAAGCCTCCACACAGTCTGTTTTGCATATAATGTCTCTTTGTCCCGAGTCCCATACTAAAAGAAAGCCTCTCCAAATAGCAAATAACTCTCCTTGCAAAATGTTACGACTCTCAATTGTTCTCAAACAGCCTCGTTGCCACCTTCCCTTCCAATCTCTGCTAACACAAGCAAACCAACTCGAGCACCATTGCCAGGATAGCTAGCATCACAATTAATCTTAAAAGTACCCACTAAGGGGGGAATCCAAGAGCCACTAATGGTAGAGGGGATAGACAGTCGTTGCAACTCAAAAATATTTCGGAATTCTTTTTCTAAGGACAAAGCCATACCAATCACCTTGTCTGTGATCCAATGCTCATGAGGATGAAAGATCACGTTATTCCTCGAACGCCAAATCCATCAGAGACCAGAAAAGAATCTAAAGGGGCGCTGTTTGCTGTTATGTAAGAACCAACTCATCAAATCCACTGGTTCATCGGAGATCCCTAAAGCTTGCCAAACTAGTTGGGCTTTTGGACAATCCCGAATACATGTAAAATCGATTCCTGACTTGAGAAACATCGTGGACAGCTATTCGTGTGCGAAATGTCCTTCCTAAAACAACATGCAGCAGTAGGAAGAGCCTCCTAAAGGCATAGCCAGGCCAAAAATTTGTACTTTTCCGGAACATGTTGATGCCAAAGCCAAAGCCAATTACTCCTATCCTCTCAACTAAACATCTTCTTACTGAGCCACAAATAACCAGTACGAGTATCATAAACCTTTGACGCCGCACCAGTCTAACACTAACCGACCTCTAAACCAGCTTGAACATCCGGGTTGTAAGAGTTAATATTGCTCTGCAGAGACTGATTCAGAGGAGAATATATTCTCAAAGTTCCACTGTCCAGATGACCAAAGATCCAAGATCCTGAGATCCGAATAAAAAATGTGAACATAATTCATCTCCTGACACAGTCGCCCCTCTCTTCTCCATTTAGAAAACCAAAAGTTCTGATCTAAATCCCCAATGCACCAAATAAAACCTTCCTTCAGGATATCCCAAGCTCGACATATACTCTTCCAAACATAAGATCCCCTTCCTCGAGACCAACTGAAGCAATCATCCTTAGAAGAATGGTATTTTTCCGTCAACAGTTGAACCCATAGCTTGTCCGGATGGTGAAAAAGTTGCCAAACTAGTTTTTCAAGAAGAGCAATATTAGCACAAAAAGGATATCTAATTCCCAGACCTCCAAACTTCTTAGGGGTGACCAACACTTTTAATTAACTAGATTCAGGCCTCTATCATCAGCTTGACCCTTCCATAGAAATTTTCGCATCTTGGATTCGATTTTATTAGTTACCCCTTTAGGGAAGAGAGATACTTGCATGCGGTAAGTAGAAATCGCAGTCACTACCGAGTTAAGCAAACAGAGTCTTCCTGCCTTATTAAGCAATCTCCCTTTCCAGCTAGCTAGCCTTCCCCAAATCTTGTCCAGAACATCGTTGAAAGTTATGCGTGTCACCCGAGAGTGATTAAGGTTCACCCCTAAATACTTGCCCAAGTTCTGGACGAATTTGATGGAGGACACTCCGGTGAAAATCTCTTTTCTTGTCGCTGAAACATTCCTGGAGCATAGTGCTTTAGATTTCTCCACATTAACCTTCATCCCAGAGGCTCTGCAGAAATTTTCCAAAGCTACCATTACAGTTTGAACTTGTTATTTTTCGGCTTTACAGAAAAGAAACAAATCATTGGCAAACATCAAATGAGAAATTCTTGGACCCCCTCTAGAAACCGCAACCGGCTTCCACAAGCCCTTATCAACTTGCTGATTAATAGAACAGGACAATCTCTCCATACACAACACAAACAAATACGATGATATAGGATCTCCTTGCCTAAGACCCCTACTCGGAGTGAAGCTATTTAATCTATCCCCATTCCAGAGGATAGACAGTGAGGAAGCAGTGACACAATGCATAATCAGATTGACTGTTGGAGGAGGAAAGCCAAAACTCACAAGGGTTTGTTTCAGAAATTCCCAATCCACTCTATTATACGCTTTCTCCAGATCAATCTTAAAGGCCAGGGTACCTTTCTTTGACTTTGTCTTCTTCATGAAATGGAGAACCGCTTGTGCTACAATGATGTTGTCAGGGGCTCCTCTCCTCGGAATAAACCCTCCTTGAAGGGGCCCAACAATCTCTTTGAGATGGGGACGAAGTCTATTGACCAGGACCTTCGTTATAACTTTGTAAACCACATTACAAAGACTAATAGGTCGGAAATCCTTCATGGAAACCGGGTTTTCTACCTTCGGAATAAGAACCACAAGAGTTTCCATCATCCTTGGATCCATATCCAAACCAGAGAACGCATGACGAACCATAGTCCAAACATCAAAACCAACAATCTCCCAATATTCTTTAAAGAAGAAAGCCTGAAACGCATTAGGGCCCGGCGCCTTAAAAGAATGCATACTGAAAACAGCTGACTTAACTTCTTCCAAAGTAACTGGCGTTGTGAGGCTACAACAGGCTTCATTATTCAGGGAAGGCAGCGGCACATCACCAAGACAACCTAAGTCTACATCCTCTGACTAGCAGAATAGGCATTTATAAAAGGATTCAGCTTCCCTTCTAAGGACATCTGGGTCCGTTTCCCATACCCCATCTTGAAGAAAGAGACCATGAATCTTATTATGTTTTCTCCGCACAAGAGTCTGGACATGAAAGAACTTGGTATTTCTATCCCCGAATTTTACCCACTACTCTCTGGATTTCTGAAACCATAGAAGTTCCTCCTACACAAGCGTGTTATTAAATTCCTCAATCAGCTGTTGTTCTTTTTGCCGCATAGACAAATCTTCCATTACTTCTAGTCACTTCTGAAGGAAATTAATCTGTCTCTCCAATTCGCATTTCTTAACAAAAATGTTACCAAACACTGTAGAATTAAACTCCAAAGAGTTCTTCTACACTTCTGAAAGCTTGCCATGCATCTCTCTGTAGCTAGCTTGCCATGACTGGTTCACAATATCTCTGTAACCCGGATGAGTTGCCCAAGCCGCAATAAACCGAAAAGGTCTATTCTTTTTCAGTTGGGGACGACCTGTACAGCGTACTAGAATCGGACAATGATTAGACTGAAGCCTATTTAAAATTTCTGCATAAGCCTCTGGAAAGAGAGATAACCATCCACTGTTGATACAAACCCAGTCAAGTTTTTTCGCCACCTCAACACCATTTTAACCCTTCTGTACCAAGAAAATCGTCTTCCAATAGTTTGTAAGTCAAACAGATCACTATCCCCTAGAGAGGCAGCAAGCCGATCTGCATGGCGACTCGAGAAGAGACAACCCTTAGATTCATGAGAGAATAGTACTTCATTAAAATCGCCAAGAACAATCCATGGCCCACAGAAAGATGAAGACTGAGTAACAAGATAATCCCAGAGCAGAACTCTGGTATTAAATTGAGGACTACCATAGATATCATTGCACCTCCAAATCACATTATTTACCTGAACCTCAACTGTAACACATTGATCGAAAGCATCAACCCATTTGCAGTGAGCACCCTGCATTGTAGAAAGGAACCAGATACCCCCTTTATGTTCTGACGCCTCCACTATACCAATAGGGTGATAACCAAGTCTTTCCCAGAACAATTTCAAGTGTTGAAAAGGACAGTGAGTTTCAACCACAATGAAAATTACAGGTTTAAATTTTCTAACCAGCTCTTCACAATTCACCCGGGCTAACTTATTAGAAGCACCCCTAATATTCCAAACTATTATATTTAAACTATCCATAATATAAAATATAAAAATATAAAACAAAGAAATCAAAGTGCTTCACCAACCTCAAACCGAGGCTTGTCCAGCGAAAGTAACTCCCGCGACCTTCATGTTTGCCGGATCTCCATCTAATATCTCCTTATTCCCGCCTACCGACGTAGCAACAGGCGGCAATGCGCCTTCCTTCTCCAATAGAACCGCTACGGTAACACCCTCTTTCACGGCTGCAAGAAGACATGGCGATACTTCCACCATCGTGCCTCCACTCTTTTCAACTGGCGAGCTCTGTAAGGACACCGGCCTTAGTCGTGTCCGGAGAAAGGAGCCGCAAGGCACTGGGGTGTGTCAGGTTGAGGAGATCGACGTCTCACCAACACGGGAAGCGCTGTGTCCGACCTTGACTCGTGACCCGACTCTGGCGCGATAGGTGCTGGATCCATTCGTGTGAGAGAAGTGGATGATAGACCTGATTACTCTACCTGAATCGGTTCTGGATAGAATGCCTCGTTGGACCTTATTAGATTGCTTCTGGCCCAGCTTGGTTTTACCTTTCCTCACAACTTGCTCCCAGCTTGGTTCATCATGCATGCAAGCCTCCTCAACGTTATTTCTTTCCAAATTATTAGCCTCCAAATCCTCTTGCAAACTCGGTGCAAGATTCTCACCAGTCACGCCACCTACTACATTAGGTTCTACTTCATTTGAATTGTGAATTTCGGGCTCAGGATGTGGCACTGCCATGGTACCATCTCGTGGCTTGGTGTCATCGAAATCAGCACTTTTTCCTTCCCTAGAGACTCTACTCAAGCACTGTGTCATATCGTAACCATAACGTGCACAAGAATTATAAATTAAATTTAAATTTTCATACTCCACTACATGAGTTACGCCTTCTACAATGATATGCTTGATCACTGGCAATCCTAAATTTATTTGAACACATACTCGAGTATATCGTCCTCTCTCAGCCAACTTAATGACTAGGTCCACTTTAATGAGAACTCCTATTGCAGAAGCAATACGCATCATGAGAAAGATAAGTTGTAATTAAGATTTAATATTGAGAAAATGATAAAATATATTTTTTTATTTAAAGTTTTTTAAAATATTTTTTATATTTAATTTATTTTAATTATATTTAAAGTTTAATACTTT
>NC_029772.3:42536679-42556804 GCF_000817695.3 Arachis duranensis | reverse complement strand
CATAATCACATGTTAGTGAATTATTAAAGGTATTAGTAAAGAAATTTTTTAAGGCATTCGCGTTATTTTTATATAATAAAAATAATACAATTTTAAAATATTTTTATATTTTCTAAGAAGAATATGAAGTAATTACCATAATTTTTATTTGTAATAAAAAATATTATTGTATTATGAAAGTAAGCCTCAATAAAAATGATGTATTTGAAAGATATTATCTCAATATAATTTATATTTAAAAAAATATTGAATAATACATTCTATTTTGTTTTTAATATTTATGTTTTATTTTAATTTTATTCATAACATTTGTTGCTAATTTTATTTCTGCCATTTTAATATGTTTTATTATACTTTTGGATTGAAAAATATATGAGATGACAATTCTATACTGATATATCATTGATGCATAAGTATATAAATGCCACATTAGCATCTCTGTTAATAGTGTTAACTTTTAAAGATATAATTAAAACATATTTAAAATGTTAGGGACAAAATCAAAGTAAATTAAATATTAAAGATATTTTTAAATATTTTTAAAAATTTTAAAAATAAAAATTATATTTTATCCTTAAAAAAATGTGAAAGAGAGACTATAAAGCTAACATATAACTTCCAATATTTTCAAAAATAAGTCATACATTATTAGCGTATATCATTCTTTTCTTCCTCAACCTATTTGCTACCTTGTTGTACCTTAACCCTTAGTCACTCACCCTTCTCTCTTTTTTCTCCTCTATTTTTTTCTTTTAGCCTCCTCTATCTCCCACAATTAAGGATGTAATCGAGTCGAACTGAGTTACCTTTTGCTAAATTTGAGACCCAAACCAATTAAATTAGGTCGATTCAAGTTACATCGGATTAGTGTAGTGACTGGATCCGAACTGCTCAAATCCAAATTGGATCGGTTCGAATAATCGAATACCCTAAAAATAATAGGGTAATCGAACCTAGAATTTGTTGCGTAACCGAATTACCCATACCCACTTACACCTCTACACACAAAATTTCTATATTCCTCTTCATGGTTTTGAGCCTCCATCTAGAGTCGTCTCCTTCTCCATCAACGTAAGCACTATCGTTGAAATCTTCTAGAGTGCATCAATATCCTCATGCAATTGTTGTTGCCGTCTAGATTTGAACCTATATTTATTGCCATCCAAATCCTCATCATTCTTCTTGCATTATTTAGACCTAACATTGATGCTTTATCCAGCTAGATATGAAATCATCGCTTTCAACTCTTTGGTTTTATTTTCTCTCATCATTGTCATCACCTCCCATCTGCTATGTCTCTTTCCTTCACCCTTCTTATTTGTTTTCTGCTACAACCACCACAATTGTAAGATCTGCTATATTATTGTGCTTATCGAAGAGTTGAAGTTATTATTGTTGTCATCGCTGTCCAAATCTGAAATCGTCATTCTCAGTGTCTTCTCTTATTTTGCTTGCTCTTGCCATTGCTACCATGTTTTCTTTTTTCTCATTCTCTCCTCTACCTTTTTGGCTCATTGCCACTGACACCATCTCTAATCTGCTTTGACATATTCAAAACAAAGAGGTGTTTCATGTTTTTTTTCTAATGTTTTTATGATAACTGTCTAAATTTGTACATTTTGATATATTACAATAAATATTTCGAATTTTTTTTAGTATAGTTTGGAATTTCTTATGGTATTAGATTTTGTATGTTCATTTGAATGGCTTGAGTAGTTTAAAAATGTGTTAGGTTTATGTCTTTTAAATTTTTAGATTTTTAATTTAACATAAATTAATTTAATAATCTTTTTACTTTTGATGTTTTGATATAGGTGTTTCATCACGCTTGGATGTTCTTTTCAGTAATGTTTTGAATATTTTTTTATGGTTATCAGTGGTTAAGAGAATGGGTGATTGAATCTTGGCCTCCTTTGCTGCTGAAAAACACTTTTGTATCATTAACAGAACTTTAAGAGATACTTTTACTTTTGTCTCCTGTTGAGAAACGAGACTCCCATTTTTGTCTCCTAAAACAGAATTAGAGTAGATAGTCTCCTAAAATAGAATTAAAGTAGAGAGGAAGGAGTGACACACAGATATATCCTGATTCAGCTACTAAGTGTAATGTAGCTTACATCCAATCTCCAGCACAATTGTGATAAAATTTTACTATCTTTTTCACAAGATTACAAACACCAATACTTCCTTAGAATCTACCCAATCTTATATGGGACAAATTTATATTCTAATCTAATCTGAATTTGACTAGGACTCAACCTAGTTTTCAACAGCCAAGTGCTAACCCAACTTGCAAGGAAATCTCACAGGATTATGATACAAAATAGAAAGATGTACAAAGAATATCTGAGACATCTTATGGCTTTTTCTCATAGTTTAAATCACTGTCTTTTACCTCTCATTGGTTTTTTCTTACAAACCTCACCATATTTGCCTTTTTCAATGAGACACAGACAGAGTAAACTGAGAAAAAGAAATACATCATGTAAATCATGAAGGAGAAGAACTCAACCAGCTTAGGTTGCTATGAGAACTGAATCATGTGCTCTGTTCTACTCTCTTGCCTTCAACCATTGGCCATTCACCATTATTATAGAAGAGTGAAGCTTCCAAGTTTAAATCAAGTTCAACCCTATGCTGCCTTCTTCTCCAACATCAGAGCTTGCTGCGTCTTCGTCATTAGAGAGAGAAGACCGAATCCGAGACATACATCTGACCTTCTCTTTCATATTTTTTCTTTAAGCTCTATAGATCTTGATCATTGAGCTTGACTTTGGCCCCAAATTTTGTTTCTGAGCGTTGATGAGTTTCTAACCATATTTGACTCCACTGTCTCCATGGTAGCTTGATTTGAGCTTGAGACTTGGTAGATTTCTTTACAGTTCCTTGGTGAAGCATAAATGGAGAAAGAAGACTTTTGACATTCTCAGACCCAGAGAGAATAGCTTTTTGATTGTAGCCCTTCTTCTTTGCTTAGATTTGGAAACAATCTTTTTGCCTTTCTCCATAACCTAGCTTCCGCAGTTTCCATTTTTTTTTCTTTCTTCTTCTTTGAATGACGTGACCAAAAGAGAAGAAAGAGTTCTACTTTCAGTGGAAGTTAAGTGAGATTAAAATGAACTGAACTTGGAGTTTAAATTTCTTAGAGTGTGGGTGTTAATGATTGAATATGACTTGAATGGAATTTGAATTCATTTCTTTATTTTCTCATATTCTTACTTCTGGTGGGAATGTGTTTGAGGCTTTTGTTTATGATATTCAATGTTTTGATAATTACATAATAATAATATTTGTTCATCACTTTAATCATTTATTAGTTATCCAAACTCAACATTTTTTTGTATTAAGTTTTGGATGTTCTTTTAGATGGTTTGGAGGTTTTTTAGATGCATTAAGTTTGAATTTTTTAATATTTAACCTCACATAAATAAATCTTAATAAATTTATAATTTTTGATGTCTCAATAAGTTATTTCACTTTTAGATATACTTTTTAGTAGGATTTTAGATACTTGATTAGATAAAATTTTAAATGCTAGATTATATAAATTTTTATATGTTTGATTATTTAGAATTTTGGATGTTCAATTATATGAAATTTTAGATGCTATCATTTTTCCTTTGTTTTGGATGTTCTCTTACTTTTGAATTTATTTCCAATGGAAGTTTTGGAAGATTTTTTAATGTTAGATTTAGATGTTCATTTGAATGAGTTGAAAAATTTTGTTTATGTGTTAGGTTTATATTTTTTAATTTAAAAGTTTAACTTATTTTTAAATTTTTAATTTGCTTAATTTTTTTAGTAAGTGATCACTAAAAAATATCTTTTGAGAGGAAGTAGTTGTTAACGGAGAGTAAAAATTGTGGTAATAATGGCAAGGATAACAATGATATTTAGAGAACGTAAAAATATATATATAAAAAACTAATTCTAAATATAAGGGTAAAAGTAAAATTAGAAAATGTTAAAATTGATTAATGAATAGCTAGGTTTTTAACTAAATGTATATAATTTTAATACTTATTACCAATTAAAAGTTAAGAGTTATTCACTTGTTTGAATGATTTTATTTTTATTTTAATAAAATAAAAATAGACAAATAAAATCCAGTAATTTGTTGGTTTTAGTACCAGAATGAGCTGGCACAAGGGTTTGCATTTTGTAAAGCAAAAGGGCTAAAGTCACTACAGTATTAAGTGGAAAAATATAAGAGACAGAGACCAAATGCAAACAAAAAATAAAATGAAAACAAGAAAAAGGACGGAAATGAACCCTCTTCATTTTTTTTTCACTTGAGAGAATAAAATGTGATCTCTCACCTTTAATTTTATAAGTGAGATTAAAAATAAATAAAAAAAAATAAAATAATTAAGAATGCGATTAAATATTGAATACCATCTAGTTTTTTTTTCACTAGAGATGATATACTCCCAAAAAAAACAGATTATTAGTTGGGTCATTCCAATCTAAATATCCAACCTCACTTATAAATTTATAATTTCAAATAAATGTTTAAAACCACAGGAAAGTGACATGATGCCGCCATAATTAGACACCCGAAAAATATTTTTCTTGTAATGAAAATAGTCAATACTATTACGGAATAGTTAACTCTTTTGGTGGGTTTTACGCCATTAAAAAATCATTTTAAGCAACTAAACTAACATAATAAAATATTTTTTTAATTTATTTTTGGTTTGTTTGTTTGGAAAAATTCTTTTGAGTAGAATCTTATTATTATTATTCTTGCTACATATTTAAATTTTTTTAGCAATTAAGTTTAATTAAATTAATTTAAATTTAACAAAAATTAATTTTATTAGTGAAAATATATTTACATATTTCAACAATTCTTTTCATGTCACTTTTTTTTGTGTTTCTTTTTCTTTGTTGTGTCTCTTTTTTTTGTATGTTTTTTTTTATCGTTATTTTTTTATTGTTGTTGTTGTTGTTATATTTTTTGTTTCTTTTCCTCCTCCTCTCTCTAATGATTCTATAGCATTATTTTTTTTTGTTTGATTTTTTTTGTTTTTATTCTTGTTAAGAGAGTAAAACAAAAAAATTATAAAAAAGATGAAGACGATGAATTTTTTAATATGACACAGAAATTTCTTAATTTTTTATCGAAATTTCTTAATTATGACCCAAATTGTTTGTTAAAAGGGTGAAACAATAATTATGAAAATGTGAAAAAAAGAAGACGATGAAAACAACTACGATGAAGAAGAGGAAAAGAAGGAATAAAAGTTTTGAATTGTGCAGAAAAAATAATATCAAAATTTTTTAATCATGACACAGAAATTTTTTAACTCTGACACCAAAATTTTGCTACAAAAACATATAAATGTATTCTTTAATAATGTTGCACTTTTTTTTATTCTTTTTTTTTTGGTTGTTCTTACTTTTTCCTTTAGGAGCATTGCTTCTTATATTAGACTTAAATAAATACGTTCTTCTACTTTTATGTTCCTTTTTTTCTTTCTCTGTTCGGGAGTGGATAAGTGAGGATATAGTATATGGGTTTAATTTGAGAATTAGGGTTAGAGTGAGAAAAAAAGGAGACAAGAATAGTATAAAGAATTTTAATAAAATTATAAGATAGAGTAATAATTTAAAATTAAATGTATTATAATAAAGTTATTTTAAGAATATGTAAAATATTCATTTATTAATTTAAATTAATTATTTTAATTTAAAATTAAAAATAATTTAATAAATATTCTTTTATTTTATAAAATTTATTACAAATTTTTAATTATTCAAATCAAAATATCTAATTTCTATTATTTTTCAAATTTAAATTTTAAATATGTAAAATATATAATTATAAAAATTATATAAGAGTTTTAATTTATTTAAATTCAAATTATCAAAAATTAATTTAATTACCTATAATAAGTTATGAAAGATAAAGTATTGAACAAATAAAATAAATTTTGAGTAACTTATATGACTATGCTTATTAACGTCGTCCTCGTTTTCTTTTCCTTCTTCGATTCTATCTCTCTCTCTCACTCTCTCTCTCCATTAATAGCATCAATTTTCTTCTTTGTTGACATTGTCCTTCTCTCTTCCTTCAATTGCTCTTCTCTTTTTTTTATTCTCTTCTTTAGTCTCTGTCTTTTCTCTCTTTATTTATTTCTCTTCGTCCTCTCTATTTTATATGTGTGAATGAAATTAGGAGATTAGAACTAAATTTTAGAAGAAATGGGTAGTTTAAAAATCGTAATAAAAAATAGAAAACTCAAATTATACACAATACTTTATTATTAGAAGAATTACTCATAAACTTTAACTAATGTAAAATATGTTGAACTTTTGTAATAAGACACTTTTTTTTACAAAATATATTGAACTTTTGTGATAAAATAACATTTTGTTACAAAATATTTTGAACATTTGTAACAAAACACTTTTTTTATACAAAACATTTTAAACTT
This sequence comes from Arachis duranensis, assembly GCF_000817695.3. Lineage (NCBI taxonomy): Eukaryota > Viridiplantae > Streptophyta > Magnoliopsida > Fabales > Fabaceae > Arachis > Arachis duranensis. The sequence continues at coordinate 42,550,364 of NC_029772.3, read as the reverse complement.
TTGCAACAAAACGATATTTCGTTACAAAAAATAATACATTTTGTAATTATTTAATTCTAATTACGAAAAATAATTTGTAACAATTTTAAATTTTGATACAAAATTTTTGTTACAAATACTTCATTTTCTTGTAGTGACTATCACTACAAGAAAAATGCTGAGTACTATGAGATTTATTGTCAGAATTACTGTCAAAAATAATTGAACGATATAAATCTCAGCGGTAAATGTTTACCGTCGAACTCTCCGACAGAATGTACTGAATACGAAAACGGATCATGTTGAGCGTTACCATCGAAAATTATCGACGGTAATATTTGGCGCCACATCTTTTCTGCTCCTGTCATGTTACCCTCGAATTCATCCGACGGTAATGCCAACGAAAATATATTTTTAAAAATAATGTAACTGTCAATATTTTGACGATAGCCTTTTTTATTATCTTTTCTGTCAATCTATAATATACTCTGATAATTAATCATTAAAATAGTACTTCAAACCTGATGTGAAGCACAAAAAATATAAATTACAAATACCGAATGATGGTAACAAAAATATCTGAAATAATGCTAACAATTTCAAAATCACAAAACTATGTTTATAGTCACTGAAATATATATTACAAATACAATTAGGTTTTTAAAGAAATTCCGATATAGCTTTCTTATTACATCAAACTCGTGTTCCTCTTCTTCATTGTCATCGACCCCGTCTTCTTCTTGAAAATCGTCGCCCTGAGGTGGAAGTTTATGGGCATCTAGTCCAAGATCAATGATATCATCATCTATAATAATAGACCTAAGGGTGATGGGATCACTGGTATCAACCACCGTTCTCGTAGGAGTAGGATTGTCAATCTGGTAAGGTTATTAACCCTCTGTTCTATCATCAGACTCGATGCGGCCTCTTGACTTAGTCTTAATCACAACCACCTAACTAGGCATGCATGAATCCGGATAAGGCAAACAGTATACCTGTCATACATTTTGAGGTAGAACAAAAAGATCGTAGTGCCTATATTTCCTAATTATATTAACTTCAGTGATATTGTAAGAACCGAAATTAATTAATCATTTAATTAAAATAAAATAAAAATATAATTTAACTGTCCGAAATAGGTTGAAAATGATAAGAAATGTTAAAATAGAAAATTTAATGAAGAAAATAGAATTTAGGGTAAAAATATTATTTATCGCGTAAAAGTGTGTACCAACTTAAATTGGACTGACACTGTGAGTGAGAAAACAAATTTAATTATGAGTGAATAAATTTAGAAAATTGAATTTATTAATTAGAAAAGATGAAAATAATTTAGAATTGAAAATCGGACACTAATTTTAAAGATTTTGACCCAAAGTTATGACAAACAAACCAAAAATGCTAACGAGTTGGACAGGCCCAAGTTGACCCAAATCCAACATATATATAAGCTAATTAGAGGCCAACCTAGCCTCATTATTCAGAAATTAAGGGAGAGGGGTGCTGAATGAGAAGAGAGGAGAAGAGCAATTTTGATACTACTCACTTCCTCTTTCGTTTGCTCATATCTTGAGCTATAAAGTTCTGATTTGCGTGCTTTTACAGCCTCATGAAGCTCTCACTGAGCCTATCATTTCTAGCCAAACAAAGTTGGTATAAACTTGAAATTCATGCTCCAGTTCTCTGCCCTAATAGATTTCATGTTTTGGGTTTAATTATTGAGTGAATTTTGTGGTTTTGATTGTTTAGGTGGTGATTAACCTTGGATTATTGTTATATTTTGTCCCAATCCATAGTGGGTAAGGTAAGAATGCTCCTAATCTTGTGGTTTGTCATATTTGTGAACCCTATGATTGATTTTGGTATATTGATGGATATAGTTTGAATTATTGTTGATTGGAGTTGAATTGAAGAATTGATGCAATTGGAATTAAGATTTTGGGGCTGACGCTTTGTGAAACTTACTTGGAGGTCATTTGGTGATTTTGTGCTTTTGTGTGAATCAGTCAAGGTATGGTTTCGATTTTTTTAGTTAATATGTAATGTTTCATGAAACTTAGGCTAATAGCCCTTAAGATAGGATTGAATGATTGGATGTATCGTTAATTGCATGTGAATTTTATGTTTGAGGATAAGTTGTATGATGATGATGATGATATGGAGTTTTGGAATGTGGGATAAAGGTTGAATGAGTTGTATGTGTTGGAAAATGATTATCATGATATTATGATGAGTATTGATTATTATTGTTGATGTTGATGTTGATGACAATTGGAAATAATTGTGAGTTTTAATGATGTTGAATTGAAGAATAATGATTATGATGAAATTGTTTAATGGTTGATAGTGTTTTGTGATGATTATGTTGATGATGATGTTGATAAGGATCTAAGAAAATTATGAAAAATTGAATGGTTTAGATAGTGGTATGATTAAGAGATGGCTAACGAATGTTTAGTATAGATTTTAGGTTGTTTTGGTGTTGTTTGGGTTGTGAGTAAATTGGTTTGAGTTTTGAAAGAATAGAGGATTTGGCACAATTTTGATAAAAACATATTTTTAGCCAACTTCGGCGGACCATAACTTGAGTCTCGGATTTTGTATTTGAGTGAAATTTATTTAAAATTGAAGATAATTTTAAGAGCTTCAAAACGGTTTAAAGATTGAGTAAATCAAAGTTTTGTAGAGGAAGTTATGGACGTCGGAAGTTAGGTTCAAAAAAATAAATTTAGCTAAGTTGCAAAAAACCAGAATTTCTGGTTTGGATGCCCACGCACCCTATGGTGCGCATGCATGTGACGGAGCAGGTGTTGACACTCGTGCATACGCACGCCCTGCAAATTTTACAAGTTGTGCGTACGCACGATATGATGCATATGCACTAACAGGAAATTATTATCTGGAGCGTGCGTACACACAATATGATGCGTACGAACGATGTCCTATTTTTCACACAAACTTCTGTTTTTAACTGTTTGACTTCTTGGCAAGATTGTAAACTTCCGTAAAATACTGTTTTGGCCGAAAGTGACATTTTTAAATGTTTAACCAATCCTCTAGCCTTTTAAACTTCTTTAATTATTGTTTGAGATCCCTAGGTAATGTTTTGGACTTGGTACGAGTGAGAGAGTTTTGGGTGAATTAATCAGGTTATATGTTATTAGTTTAGAGCCGATGACTAAAATTTTGTAAGGCTTGTGGATGAAACTAGTGAGAATTGAATTATGGAGTATTTCATTGATGAGGAATTGATAAATGGTTAAGAGTGAGTTGGACACTATATCCCAGGATTAAAAGTGAGTCGGGTACTATATCCTAGGATATCTATATGGTTTATGAACTTGAGAGAACTTGAGAAATGAGAATGATTATGATGAGTTGAGAAAGTGAAGGTTGGTGAAAATGTGGAACATGATCAGTGATCACTGGATGATAAATGATGAAATGTTGTTTTGGTAAGTCGCTGCGCGCCTCAGGCAAGGACGGTAGTGAATCCTTCTTGTCGAGGTAGCAGCGCTGGCGAAGGGGCTGCGGTAGTCTCCCGCCTACGTTCAAATGTGAGGGATGAGATAGTATCCTGCTCGCATAACCTTCTTTGCCGCATGAGTGAGTCGGGCACTATATCCCAAGATTAAGAGTGGGTCGGACACTATATCCCAAGAGACGATAGTGAGCAGGGCACTATATCCCTGGCTGTACAGAGTGAAGGCTGTGGTAGGTTGGTGAAGATCGTGGGACAGCGGTAACTAGTATTAGTTAGAAATTTTCTAAGTTAGACTACCCTGTTTATGGTTTAATTTCTATAATTTTCTAAGCTTGAATACTTGTACCGATGTAAAGCTCTAGGATTGTCTTTGACTTTCTAGAACCTTATATCTTTTCTATTGAGCACTGTTACCATACTGACAACTTCTGGTTCTCATACCATATGTTGTTGTTATTTTTCAGATATAGGTCGCAACCCATCTCTATGAGTTTGCTGACGTGGTGATAGAGCGGAGGATGATTCAACTTTGTTTTGTACCTTATTTTATTATTAGTTCTCTCATTTTTGTTATTGTATTTTGTTGTCTTAAAGGCTTAAACTTTGAGAGATAGGATGTTAGCTGTTTATATCGTGCCTTCTCGTTTTAACTATCGTGTGTGAACGCTTCGCACTTTTGTATATCTATTTTATGTGTCATTGAGCTTTATTTTTTTATCGGGCTTCTAGTATATTATATTCCTTGATTATATATTATTGTAAAGAGTTTTAGAACTATCGTGACACTTTGTTGACCTTTTCTTTACAGTCAGAGGTAAGGCTTAAAGTGGTAGGGTGTTACGGATATCGTAGTCCTTATGCTTTCGTGTTCCTTGTCACAAACTGGGATCATACCATTTAAATTTAAATACACACACCCTGTATGTAGTACAACAGAAATACTCTAACTTAATTATGTTGTGCAAAACACCAAACCAATTAGAGTAACCCCGCCTGAATCCCCTAGAATTCAATGAACAATAGAAATTATTTAAGATTTTAGAAAATTTGATAGAGTGTCTCCTATAATTAGAATCTCCCGTCAAATACAATTATCAGTATATAACATACTAAACACGTAGTGAACAATTTAAATGATAATTCATAGACCTTCTGCTTGATTCAGCAACATCAATCAAATAAAAACAAATAGTTTTCACATAGGAAACAGCTGCAGGCATAAATCATTAACATACAAGCAGTAGTAAAACATCAATTCCTAACTGTTCCAGCAAACAAGGGTTTTGAGAAGGCGTCATTACGCGAATGATGGAGGATAAATGTTGGTCTATAAATTTCTCAAAGGAATTTTGTTGTAAGCATAGTTCAAACCAACAATTAACTCTCAATCAAAGTTTAAAAGGTTGTCACAATACAAATCAAATTAATCGGAAGTATTAATATCGGGTCGCTCTCCTTAGAAATCACAATCGAGTGCTCAATTATTGGCTATGAAGTATTTTAGGGTTTTGTAATAAGAGACAAGAAAATAAAACCAACAACTAAGGAATGTAAATGCTAAAAGCTACTCAAAGCAAGGATTAAGAGTCAAGGTATCCTATCTTGGACTATTGACCACAATATGGTGATTACAAAGAGTTAATTCTATTTAGTTGTCCTCTAATATCAGAGGGTTAAGTGAAGTGATCATAATTGGTCTTAGAACCAACTAACAACCCTAAATCACTAATGAAACTGGACATCAATAATCTCAAGGGACTTAAGTCCTCAATCACAAGTCAAGAGTATCAAAATCTACTCTAAAATTCAACCAAGCATTTTATCAAACACTTGGAAGACATAAAATAAAAGCATGGTAAAATTGCAAGAATATAAAATCTATGGCTACCAAATGCAAGAAAACAATAATAACAACTAGATTAAGCAACAATAAACAAAGAAACATCAAATTTCATTAATAGAAATTAAATTCAACAAAGAGTTCATAAATATAAAAGTGACATAAAAAGAAAATTAACAAGAAGACTAAGAAGATTAAAGCAATGGAACAAGGAAAAGTAAAGGAAACTAAATCAAAACAATCAATTAAACCTAAATCTAAGAGAAATCTATCTTAATCTACCCTAATTCTAGAGAGGAGAGAGAGCTTCTCTCTCTAGAATATAATCTAAAGCACGTTACTATTCTACTCCTAATTGCTTTCCCCTTGTTTCCTCTTGAATTCTGCATCAAATAGCCTCAGAAATGAGTTGGATTGGGCTTCTGCATCCCCAGAAATCGCCCCCAGCGTGTTTCTTTAATGAGGTCACGTGCTGCTTGTCACGCATATGCGTGGGTCACACGTACGCGTCGCTTGGTGAATTTCTGGTCATGCATACATCTCGTATGGCAGATTTCCAAAACTTCATTTCTTCATACTTTCTCTACTTTTGCATATTTTTTCTTCGTTCCTTCAGTCCAATCTTTACCTTCTAAATATGAAATCACTCAACAAACATATCAATGCATCGAATGGAATTAAAGTGAATTAAATTTAGCAATTTAAATGTCTAGAAAGCATGTTTTTACTCTTAAGTGCAAATTAGGAGAAATTCACAAAACCATGCTATTTTATTGAATAAATATGAAAAAAGTTGATTAAATTCTCTAAATTCAATACAAAATAAACCCTAAAAGTGAGATTTATCAACCTCTCCACACTTAAACCAAGTATGTCCTTATGCTAAACTCAAAAAAGACAAAAAAGGAGTATTAACATGTATTCAATGCAAAATATCTAAATACAAATTATCTATATGCACGTACTCTATCTAAATGCATGCAACTACATGGTAAATAATTATAAAATCATTTGAAATGTATCTTGATAGAATATTAATATATAATATTCTAAATATGTTCTAATAATTATATAAAAATATATAATATTCAAAAAAAATAACTATACAACCATAATTAAAAAAAAATATTAAAAGACTATTAAAATTTATAGCGATCACTTTTAGTCATTAATCAAATTCTTTTAGTTTAGTAATCTAATAATATATTTTAACTCATACATTTAAATATTGATGACTAATTAATGACTAAAATAATAATTTTTTACCATTTTTCCTTTAAAAAAAGTTTGATTATCATCCACTTTTGAGCATGCGTAACATAACACACCTCTTACAAACTGAAAATAAAAAAGTAGAAGAAAATGGGGAGGTTGAGTGAATATTTTCGGGAAAAAGGAGCAACATAGTAAACAGACACGGACACACTAACTAAAAAACAGTATAGAAAGAGGAGAAAGAATATCTCACAAGACTCTCAATATCATTCTTTGCCATAAAATAAGGCACAATCACACACCCCTTTCCCTCCCTTCCTTCTCATACTTTACTATAAATATATAAATATCTATGCACATATAACAAAACTCTCATAAGTCATAACTCTTCTGTTTCCTGGTTATAACTTCTTCAGTTCCTTCCTATGGCGATTGCATACTCTTTTCTTTCATCATCATGGTCATGGATGCTGTTGTTCTTCTTCTTGTTGCTGTTTCTGAATATGCAGGGTAAAGCGTCGAGGCTGAACTCGTTCTATGACTCGGTGATTCGGTTACCCTCCGAGTCAGAGTCAGAGTCAGCAGAAAATGATGAAGTTGGTGGTGGAACCCGATGGGCTGTTCTAGTAGCTGGCTCAAGCGGATACGGCAATTACAGGCACCAAGTGCGTGCTTTTAATTTGTTTCTTTCACTTTTCTTCTTCTTTCCTTCCTTAATCTTATGCATGTTTAATGCACACAACAGGCAGATGTGTGCCATGCGTATCAGTTGCTAATAAAAGGTGGACTCAAAGAAGAAAACATAGTTGTGTTCATGTATGATGACATAGCCAACAACGACTTGAATCCAAGGCCTGGAATCATCATCAACCATCCTCATGGTCAAGATGTCTATGCTGGCGTCCCCAAGGTAACTAAATTCAACTCTTAAATATCTTTTATCCTTTCACCCCTCTTTCATCAGAAATTTAAACTTTGCAAATTTTCAAGAATTTATTCAGTAATTTTTTTTTAAATCTACAAATTCATAATGAAAATTTTAAAAAGTTTACTTATTCTTTTTTTTTTTTTACGAAAATTATTTAGACTCTTTTTGGGTATTACTTCTACCGACGAAGAATTATAAAAATAGTGCAATTTTGTATGGTTTAAAATAGTCAAGCTAAGAAGATTAAGAATTCAACAGCTTAGTAGACATGTTCATCTTTTACTCACGAGTCCCGAGATTAAATTTTAAGAAAATGAAAAAAAAAAAGACTGACGATGAGAAAGCCAATTATGATTCATCATTGAGCCAATTAAATAATAAACTCTGGAAACAGAAAGCAAAGACAAGAATAAAAAACTAGAAACACCCGAAGAAAACCCAATGCTACATACAATACAAGTGGGGGAACTGCATGCCGTTGATTAATTAAAATTTTGTCGACTTGTGACAAATCGTCAAATTGGCCCATTGCAAGTTTTGCCAAATTCTATAATCTAAAAGGCCAAGTGTCAAGAGTTTTTCCAATTTTTCCTTTCCTGAAAATAATTTTCTCCTCTCGTCTTTAAGAAACAAGGCATGCCAGCAAACAAACAAATTAAATATGAGAGGTTCGCATGGTACTAGTACTTATATTATTTAAACTATAAATTTATATGGAGTTGTTTTTATATAAAATTAATAATTAAAAATTATTAAATAATAATCTATTCAAATATATTAAATTATTTAATAATTTTTAATTATTAATTTTACATAAAAATAATTGAAAATAAGTTTTCACCATTATTTAAATGCTACTTTTTGTGTGTGTGTCTATTTAAATACTAATGATGAATTGCTGGCAAGTAACCTTTTTCATTTGGAAAATAAATTAGTGCAGCATGCGTGCACGGAGAACATAGAATTATATGGAAGTACTTTTGTTCTATGTAGGAAGGAACAACGAAAAGAAGATATATTATGTGTATACACTAAAGTTTATGAACCATTACGATTTGATAATACGAATAACAATTTTTTAAAATGTCTTTGACATTATTGTTAAATACTTTAATTTCTTAAATATGAACCAAAAGGCCTTCCTTTAAAGTTTAAATGAGGTGTATCACAACATTCCTTAATTTTACCAACTAACCCACTTCTGAAAAACAAACAACTTCACTACCCCTAATTATTTTACCGTATTTGGCACTGGGCGGAATTAATAAGAGGATTTGGGTATCCAAGCATCAATGGATGTGGAGTGACTTAAAGTCTAATAGAATTTGATTAGCGGAAAACATTTCGAAATCGTTATTGCGTTGTTGGAAAGGCAATTAATGTGGTGAGTCACGTCTAGACAATGTTACATCAAAGTTGGGGTTCTCTGTTGATGATATTTTCTTTAAATAATTAGATTTAATAGGGCATTACTTGTTTACTTAGAATTAGAAAGCAACCTACATAGTTTAAAGTTTGTGGGGACATTGACCATATTCATTATCAGAAAGTCAATTGACATAAATAAACAATATAACTAACTATTTTAGTATATTTAGAATAAAATATTTTTAAAATTGATTTGATTTGATTTAAAATAAATCAAAACGAAAAAAATTACTTAGAATTAATTATATAAAATATATATTTTTTATAACTGATATGAGAATTTGATTTTTATATTTTTATTCTTTATCTATTCCTTTTTTTACTGCGAACAATAATCGTCATTGACCACAGTTGAATTTCGACATTCTCGATCTTTTCTAACTCTTTTTTTATATTAATAGTTAAAGTATAAAAATGACATATTTTTAACATACTAATTTCAATTCCATTATTATATTCTAAAGACAGATTTAGTAAATTTGAATTGAGCTCATTTTATTTCGTGTAGGATTACACAGGTGAGAACGTGACAACTCATAATTTATATGCGGTAATTCTTGGGGACAAGAGTAAGGTGAAAGGTGGAAGTGGCAAAGTAATAAACAGCAAACCTGATGATAGGATATTTATATATTATGCTGATCATGGAGGCCCAGGTGTTCTTGGTGCGTTAATCATCTCTTCCTTATTTTGCATTATAATTATAATACTAATCGTACTTTAATAACAAGCTTCTATATTATTCGAGTTCATCTATAATGATATGGGTTGTGTTTACTACTTTTTTTCTTTGCTAAATTTGATATGAGAGAATAAAACTGGGAAAGGGGGGAAAATGTTTATTTTGCTAACATATAAATGTAACTTCCTTTTTTTTAATTTATTTATAACGACTCTAAACTGATCCGAATTTGTATGAAATTTTGCCTTTTATTTTGATCTAATACCAAACACACCTATTATGTGAAAAATCACCTCATTTGAATATTAGGTTTTTGAATAAAATAAATAACTTATTTGTAGTATAAATTTTATGAAAACGACCAGAGTTTTTTTTTTTTTTTTAAATAAACTCTTTCAACTATATATATAAAAAAGTTTATGCTATGTATAATTACTTTTTAAGAATCAGAAACAAATGCAGCCTTAATCTAGCAAGTGCTATACATTGGTGGATTGGTGGTGTAGAAGTCATTGCAATTCATTGTCTCCCATTTGATTATAGGGATGCCAAACACTCCAAACCTTTATGCCATGGATTTTATTGACGTCTTGAAGAAGAAGCATGCATCTGGAGGTTACAAGAAGATGGTAATTAAAGATTTCATATATTGACTAAAATATGCTTACCATTACTAATCATCATGAATGTGCAATTAAGAATAATTATATGGTATGGTTGTGTAGGTTATATACGTGGAAGCTTGTGAAAGTGGGAGCATATTTGAGGGTATATTGCCAAAGGATATAAACATTTATGTGACAACTGCATCAAATGCTCAAGAGGCTAGTTGGGGAACTTATTGTCCTGGCATGGATCCTTCTCCTCCTCCTGAATACATCACTTGCCTTGGGGATTTGTATAGTGTTGCTTGGATGGAAGACAGGTACTAATACATAACATATGCTTCTTTTACATGTTATTATTTAAATTTCAACTTAATCCCTCGAACTAATTGTATGCACTAAAATAATCTCTCAAATTTTAATTGCACCAATGTCTCTATTAATAAAAATACATTATATTATTTTTTTGTCATTTTTTTATCAGTAATTTATCACATCGTTTTAGAAAATAACATGATTTTCTTTTGACCAATTTAGAGACATATAATTGATGCAATTAAAATTTTGAAAATTATTCCAGAATACAAGACTAATTTTGGGATACAATTCTACTTTCACTTTTGAAAAAAGTCTAAAAACTAATAGAATTTATTGATTATGATCTGCATTTTTAATCATCAATTCAATTTTTTTAGTTTAACAATTTAAAAATATATTTTTAGCCCATACTTTTAAACATTAATTATTGATTAACTATTGGTTAAAAACAATAAATTTCATTGGCCCTCTAACATTTTTGTTCGCTTTTTGATATAATTTTGTATCTATGCTTGTAGTCTTATACCAAATTTATGACACTAGTGTGACATAGTATATTCGCCTATTGCGTTGTAGTCAGATGTAGGACAACTAGATTATCCCCTTTGTCTGTTGCATTAATACCATGACCATTACCAACACCGTAAACATAGACATAAATTTAATTAAGTTGCAAAACTGAATCATGGCACTTGAATTCTCTGCAGTGAAAGTCACAATCTAAAGAGGGAATCGGTGCAACAACAATACCAATCGGTAAGATTAATTTTGACCATATAATAACAGTGCTTCGTTAAATGTTAGCATCAGCCATGAGCGAGAATAAGAACAATTAAATTAAAGAGGGGCTATATATTTTTGTTGAGCAGGTGAAGGAACGGACCTCAAATTTTAACAACTACGAGCTTGGTTCCCATGTGATGGAGTACGGTGATACACACGTCAAACCGGAGAAGCTTTATCTGTACCATGGTTTTGATCCTGCCACAGTCAACTTTCCTTCTCTTAATGGAATGTTAGGAGCACCCGTGGATGTTGTTAATCAGAGAGATGCAGACCTGATCTTCATGTGGCAAATGGTACTCTTAGCATTTTCTCCTCAATCCGTTGACCACAATATTTTCTTTATTAAATCTCATCTCATTGTGGAATAAATACACACTAGAGATCACATTCTGATCAAATGGTTTTAAGTTTGATATCTTGAAATTGGACACTAATCTATAGTATTTGGTAAATGTCTTAAAAACAGAATAAAAATATCAATTTTGATTGTTTAGATAGAGAAAAGATTAGTCAATTCTTCTTATAATTTTTAATTTTATATGAAACAGACATTAATTATTCTAAATATACGCTAAAATCAGTAACTAGTAAAAAATATATGTTAGAATATAAAATGTATATTAAAAATAAATTAAATAGTATATATTTATACACAAATATATCACATATAACTTTTTTAAATAAATATTTTATTTTTTATTAGATGTTTTTACTGATGTGCCATATTTTATAAATTTATTATTAAAATGTGATTTTTAAAAAGTAAATTAGTCAAATACCATATTTTTGTTAAAGTGACAATCAATTTATTATTTTATTTTAAATATAATTAATTACAGTAACATCTTAACGTTCTTTTATCCTTTTCTTTCTCTTTTTGCCGAACGTTTTTTTTGGCATGTTGGCTTTTCTGACGATTAATGGTTGCACTTGCATGTTGTATTAAACTAGTCTTTCAGCTTAGTTTATAACAACAATAAAAAAGTCTCGTGTTCCACAAATTTAGCCTAATAAAATACATAAATTCAATTACAATTTTAATTTTTTTTATTATTGTGATGGATTAAGGTTGAAAAGTAGTTTAATACGTTGCTTCTCTAGCTAGCTACTTTGCTTAACTTGTACGTATAATTGGTTTTATTTGAATGCAGTATAAGAGATCAGAAGATGAACCAGAAAAGAAGAGAGAGATCATGAAGCAGATTGCAGAGACAACAAAGCACAGGAATCATTTAGACGGTAGCGTAAAATTGATCGGAGTATTTCTTTATGGTCCAGCAAAAAATTCAGTAATAGAATCCGTGAGGGAGCCCGGTCTGCCCCTTGTTGAAGATTGGACATGCTTAAAATCAATGGTAATAATTGATTACTCATCTTCTTCTACTTAAGTAACATTCACTCATTGATTATGTTAAAATCTTATAATATTAAATCTTTTTTTCTTCCCTAACACTTGATTAGGTTCGAGTGTTTGAAACTCACTGCGGATCGCTGACTCAGTATGGCATGAAACACATGCGAGCATTCGCCAACATTTGTAACAGTGGCGTTTCTAAGGCCTCAATGGAGGAGGCTTGTATGGCAGCTTGTGGTGGCTATTATGCAGGGCACTTACATCCATCAAAATTCGGTTATAGTGCATGATTTAGGATTATTGTACTATACTCACAAATCGGAAAGTATTTTTCAACCTTGTACAAAGATGTAATTTTCTATAAAAATAGTGAGAATAGTTTTAATGTAAAATATGAATCGAAATATAGTTTAATTGAATAATTTGTATAAATTCTTATTATAAAATTACTTATTCTAAAAATTTTAAAGGATAAAAAGTGATAAATGAATTATATTTTTAATACGTTTTTTGATATAAAATATTTTTGTTTATGTGAATTTTTTATATAATTTTTTTATTTATTTTAGAGAAAATTTTACTCTCTTTTTGTAAGAGATGCTAAAATGACACTCATTTCTATTCTATTTGTAAAATATACATTCTTCTTCCTTATAACTTTTAAAAAACCTTCATTTTAGTCCATTTTAAATTGTTTGTGTTAACTAATGTTAACTTTATTCATTTTTCAAAAAAATATTATTTTTTACAAAAATGCCCTTTAGCGAAAATTTTATTTTTTTTGTCATTAAATTTGCTTACCAAAATGTCCTTTAATAAATTATTTTTTTATTGATTAAATTATATTTTTACCAAAATATTTTAAAAAAATTAATATTAAATTATATTTTTTAAGATACTCTTCAATAATTTTTAATTATTAAATTATGATTTAACCAAAATTTTTGTTAATAATTATTTTTATATTTTACTATAAATTTTTCGATATCAATATATATTATTTTAATATTAAATAAAAAAATATTATCACTATTAATATGTATAACAATTAATATATATTGATATC
>NC_029772.3:42522277-42536559 GCF_000817695.3 Arachis duranensis | reverse complement strand
AGATTTTTTTATTTAATATTAAAATAATACATATTAATATAAAAAAATTAATAGTAAATATAAAATTTATTGTTAACAAAAATTTTAGTAAAATCACAATTTAATAATTAAAAGATTATTGAAGAGTATCTTCGAAAAAATAATTTAATTATTAAATTTTTTAAAAAATATTTTGATAAAAATAAAATTTAATTAATAAAAAATAATTTATTAAATGATATTTTGGTAAGCAAAATTTAATGACAAAAGAATAAAATTTTGTTAAAGGGTATTTTGTAAAAAATAATTTATTTTTCTTGAAAAATAGATAAAATTAACATTAGTTAACACAAAAATTTAAAATGAATTAAAAACGAGATTTTTTAAAAGTTATAAGGAGGGAGAATACATATTTTACAAATAGAAAGGAAGGAAGTATCATTTTATCATTTTTTAAAAAAATGGAGTAAAATTTTCTCTTTATTTTATACTATTTTTTTGGATCATCAATGATTAAATTTTAAATTTTAAATTATAAAAATTCTAATATCATATCATAAAATTATTTTTTTCAAAAGTTTAACTTAATAAAAAAAACTGTATAAATAACTATACTTTTAAAAATTACTTATCAAGTGAGTAGCAATCATTAGCTCATTGTTGATTATTTCATAATTTTGTACATACATCAAGTGAGTCCATTCTTTTTTCCTTCGTGGTACAACTATAAATATGCTTGTATTAGGATGTATATTTTTCCAACACGAATTACTTTCTGTAGAAGTTTTTAATTTGTGATCGCTTAAAGAAAAAGTTTATCTGCGACTCCAGCTATTATTAGTATTTGGTATTATAGATATAGATAGAGCAACATATTTGGCGTCGCCTTTGGAGTCGTTGTGCCGAGTAAATATTCTGCTGAACTTTCTGGAACTCTGATATTCCACAAGGTATGGTTATTACACCTGGATGATCAAACCCATACACTTTCTCTGCCTTCTCTAGAAGCTTCCCAAGCAAAGGGTGGTTCAAGTGTGTAACGGGCACCAAAACTCGTTGCTTCTCTCCCTCCCATTCTCCAACATAAATTGCCATATGTCCCTTCGGTACTACCTCTATTGGGCTTAGGCCCAATGCAACATACCTGTTCTTTAAAGAGCTTCCAGGCCCAAGACGACGCACCCATTTCAACATCACATGCTTGGGGTTCATGCCTACAAGCTGCCTTTCTGACTTTCTTATCGACGTCTAATTAATCCAAGACACTTTTTGTTATTATGGAATGATATGAAAAAAGTTTTGTTTCGTTCCTCCCTGCAAATTATATGTGTATACTAAGTTAAGATATTATATGCAAATAAAAAATATTATTCATGATATGTTAAAATTCAGCCTCCAAATCGATTACTATATATTATATATTTATTTATAAATATATATATTATTTAATTTATTTTTAATATATATATATATATTTAATATATATTTTATGTATTTTATACGAGGGATTAATTTTTAGCGTACATTAAATAAGAGTTTATATTAGAACATACCTCTCCCTTGGGTTAACAGTCGACGTAATGGCGTCCCCACCTTTCCATTGGAGAGAGATTTGATTCTCGTGGTTACATCGGGTTATTACTATCATATCATATTGAACTATAAGAGTTGAAGATATTCAATGGAATGAGAGAGTACGTTTGTTGTGTATGTGTGACAAATTTTGTAGAGATGCTTTGATTATTTGATCATTAGTAGGGTTGCTCCTTTTAAAAGACTAAGAATTGTGTCGTTTTTGTCATGTGTTGGAGTGGTGGTGTAGGATTGTGTAAGTGGTGATGATTAATAATATTAATGTGATTATAATTTGGTCAATTTAATTAGCGATAAGGTGATGTGCACAAAAGGAAGCACTAATGTGGCACAACTTTTGACCAAGAACAAGAGAAATGTTCAATTTTGTCAAGCTGTCACATGTCTTCTTACGCAAACATTCCAAACTTGGAAATATTATGTTATTAACCCTTAAACCTGGAAAAATATGTTATCGTTATATTTAAAAAAATTTCCTAGTTTCTTTCAAAAGGTAATATGTATATTATTTCTTCGTCCTTTCGATATTGCCCAAGAAAGTTCTTATACATTTTCTTTTGGTGTTTATATTGCTTGGGAAAAGAAAATTAGTTAATTCGGTAGATCTCCATCGGATTGTAGTGTTATATTACCAGGTACTGTACTTTTTCTTTTGTCCTGTGTCAACACGGTATATTTTCTATCTTCAAACTAGAGTAATACCGGCCCTTTGCACGGAATGAGTACTTATTTGGTAGTACTTTTTTTTTTTGTGGAGTGAACTACCAATTCGATTCTTGACCATTTTGTAGAATAACAAAGTTTTCTCTGGCAAATAAAACAATTCACTTCGGTCCATATTCCATACTTTCGTGACACAAGACGGTTTCTGTGGGTGGATTTTCAGTAACTACAATCGAAAAATGCTGAGCTGGCACGGTGAGCGTGTGTTAGCTTGCTGATGTGGATGACACCTCAAATGGTCAGAGAGTTAATTGTCTCTATCCACCTCAAATGGTCAGGGGTTTAATTGTTCCCATCCACTTCAACCAAAACTACCTTCCTCTTCCATCTTCGCTCAACTGCTACGCCGGAATGGAGGAACAGCCACCACCGCCCACCTCCGCCATCCTCAGCCATAGTTGCCACCATGTCGAAGAATGTATAAGACCAATACACAACCCTACAACAGCCTCGAGGAGGAAGTTTTCGACAGCAAGGAAGGCAATGAAGTCACCAAGCTCGATGTGGAGGAAGGAGAAAGAGTTATCGGCGACGGGGACATCGACTACGAACTCGGTGTAGCAGAGGGTGGAGAGGAGGGCGGAGAAGCCAGAGATGGCATAGTTGAGAACGATGGCGGGACCGGCGTCGGTGCGGGCCTCCTGGCCGGTGATTACGAAGATTCCGGAGCCGACGACGGAGCTGAAAGCGAGCCAGGTGAGGTCCCAGGCGGTGAGGCAGCGGCACATGGGATTCTCGCTAACATGAGGGAGGACGTTGAGCTCGTTACTGTCAGAGGAGCGAGGAGGCGATCCCTTAGACGAAGGCACGCGGAGGCAAGGGCGGCCCGGTAGGTGGTGAAGCTCTAGAATGAGGGCTCCGAAAAGAAGTCTTGCTTACTCCACCGCCAGTAGCTCCGGGTGTGAGCGTTGGGGATGGCGGAGGTGGGGGTGGTGGCGGTTCCTCCATTCCGGCGTAGCAGTTGAGCGAAGATGGAAGAAGGAGGTCGTTTACCCCCTGACCATTTGAGTTTCCACGTTTGCCAGCTCAGCGTGCCAGCTACATTTGAGGTGTCCACGTTTGCCAACTCAGCATGCCAGCTCAGCGTTTTTTGATCGTAGTTACAGGAGATCCACCCACAGGGACCGCCTTGTGTCACGAAGGTTTGGGACAGGGACCGAAGTGGATTACTTTATTCGTCAGGGGTTGCTTTGTCATTGTGCGAAATGGTCAGTGGCCGGGTTGGTAGTTCACTCTTTTTTGTATTGGGTTTTAATAAGAAAATTTCGCTAGGTAGACAACAGAAGTTGTAACCCTGAATAACGGATTGTACATACAGGTTCAATTACCACGAGACACACATGTTAGCCTAATTACCTAGATTTCCAATTTTATTTTTTACCATTTACTTTTACCTACTTCTAATTTTACTTACCCTAAATTCTATCTTCACCACACCCAATACACCGCCGCAGCCACTGTAAGCCCTCATCGCCGCATCCACTGTGACGCTGGCATGAAGTAGTCCAGCCGTCATCGTTTTGCCGCACGTTTAGAGTCGCCGTCATGTGGGCGAACATCTACCCCTGCTTCGATGGTGCGCTGACATGACTTCTCTCTTCCATTCATCGCGCGCGGTGGTTCTTCTCCTCACAAAATGTACGGAGTGTTGTCGCTAACTTGCGAAGACAATGTCTTTGTCTTCCTGCTGCCCCGATGCCACACCCCTGCCCTAGTCACAATGTCTCGCCGCCATGGGTCTTGCTCATTCATCACGACGCTTCTCTTCATTCCCCCCTTAGACTACGAAAGGTCAGCATAAAGCTATTCTTCTATTCTACAGAGGCTGTTTGTTTGACACGTAGGGTTCATATATTCTTTGATTTTGAGTCTGGTTGTTTAATGTGATTAATATTGGATTTGAATTGCTGTAAATGCTATGAACTGCTAGATAGACCAAATGTGAAAGTCCAATTCCTGATTCTATGATTGTTATTAGATTTTTCAAACCTAAAAATAGTTATAACTCAGCATAATATAGCTTCATTTGAAATTAGGTGTGTATCTATGGTTCAAGTACTAAGTGCATTGGTTATTTTCATTGAAAAAGTTGATGTTTATCTAGTTTATACCATTGCTCTGTTACTTGATTTGCTGAATTTTGCATGCACATGATTCGTAGGTTTATTTTATTATGTGGTTTGGATTTGATTTTGTTTAATTTTGGTTGAATTGAATTTGGGTCTAAGTTAAGCCATTTAAACATGGTACAAGGGTGGTATTTTGGTTAATTTTTAAGTTGTTAGTGAAGAACCAATGAGGATATTCATTTTACCATGTATGCGGATGGTATTTCATATGAGAAGTGGATGTTTATCTAGTTTATACCATTGCTCAGTTACTTGATTTGCTGCATTCTGCATGCATATGCTCCTTAGGTTTCTTTTGTTATGTGGTTTGGATTTATTTTGTTTAATTTTGTTGGAATTGAACTTGAGTTTGAGTTAAGCCATTTAAATGTGGTGCACGAGTGGTATCTTGGTCAATTTGTTAGTTGTTAATGAAGAACGAATGAGGATGTTCATTTTACCATGTGCGTGGATGGTTATTTTATTTGGGAAGTGGATGTTTATCTGGTTTATACCATTGCTCTGTTACTTGATTTGTTAGATTCTGCATGCACATGTTCCACATGTTTCTTTTTTATGTGGTTTGGATTTGATTTTGTTTAATTTTGTTGGAATTGAACTTGGATTTGAGTTAAGCCATTTAAACATTGTGCACGGATAGTATTTTGGTCAAATTGTTAGTTGTTAATGAAGAACTAATGAGGATGTTCATTTTATCATATGTGGTTGGTTATTTCATATGAGAAGTGGATGTTTATCTAGTTTATATCATTGCTCTGTTACTTCATTTGCTGAATTCTACATGCACATGCTCTGCATGTTTCTTTTCTTATGTGGTTTAGATTTGATTTAGTTTACTTTTTCTTGAATTGAAATTGGGTTTGAGTTATGTCATTTGAACATAGTACATGGGTGGTATTTTGGTCAATTTGTTAGTTGTTACTAAAGAACTAAAGCAGATGTTCATTTTACCATCGGATGGTTATTTCATATGAGAAGTGGATGTTTATTTGGTTTATACCATTGCTCTATTACTTGATTTGTTAGATTCTACATGTACATGCTCCGTATGTTTCTTTTTTTATTTGGTTTGGATTTGATTTAGTTTAATTTTCTTGAGTTGAAATTAGGTTTGAGTTAAGCCATTTAAACATGGTGCACAGGTGGTATTTTCGTCAATTTGTTAGTTGTTACTGAAGAACTAAGGAGGATGTTCATTTTACTATGTATGCAGATAGTTCTTTCCATTCAAAATGTTGTTACTGAACACTAATTGTTTTTCTATATGAGAGCATTAACGGGTTATTATAGACGAAATAGAACTAATAGGTAACGCATATCGCGGGTTTTGGAGAACATTAGAGGTTGCTTCTTGAGGTTACTCGGTTACATATCTTGTTCATTCATGGTTTACCTTGAAGTCCTTGCTTGAGATTTCTTTCCTAGAAAGTAAATTGATTCTTTTCTAGTCCTGTTTTTTGTTCATATGCATTTTCGTTGATCTTAACTACATATGTCTGATTAAATTCCTTGAGATATTTACTTTTCTTGAGATGTTTGGTTCTTTGCTTCATGTCTTGCATTTTATGTATATCTCTACCTGGTTGTATCCTTGGTATCTTCTTGAAGTTCTTGTTTTGACTCTTTATTCAAAAAGCTTTGATTTGATTCCATTCTTGTTCTTAACCATTCTCTTGAATTCTTGTGAACTCCGTCCATGATTTTTGTTTTTCTCCTTCTTTGTTTGGTATCTTTTTAAGTAGCTCGAGATTTATTTTGGTGTCATGTGTGACCTTTAGACATAGTTACCGATACGTTAGTTCTTTAGAACACGTTTTGTGGGTACGAAATGCGAAGCTTGTAAGTGTGCGATGTCACAAGAAGTTGTGAAGCTTGGATTCTCACGAAAGAGTCTGTCGATGTTAGGCTTGTTACCAGTAGTGGGTTTGCTAAGTGATTGATGAGATTGAGAATCCTCGGATGAGTGGTTCGATAATATACGGTCGGGAATTGAGAAGGTAAGCTATGGTTGATGAGTGAATATTTTATACCTTTTTTGGCACTATTTTCTTAGTGTTTTTAGTTATAATTTACTAAGTTCTAGTAAGTTTTAGTAGGTTGTAATGCAAAAATCACTTTTTGGGTGCTACTTGGAGTTTCTATGTTTTTCTTATGATTTTAGGTGATTTTTGGGTGAATTTGGTAAGTTTTGGCAAAGTCTGATTCAAAAGCAAAAAAAAGACAGTAGATGTTGTCGAATCCTGACCTCTATGCATTCAAATGAGCATTTTTGGAGGTACAGAGGTCAAATTGTCGCAGTTTTAATGGCATTAGAAAACTAACTTCCAGAGATTTCCAACAATGTATAATAGTCTATACTTTCTTTTGGAAAGGACTGCCCAAAACGGGCGTTGAACGCCCAACTTACTCCCTTTCTAGCGTTCAACGCCCAAACAGAACCAACCTCCCAAGTTGAACGCCCAAACTGGTGTTTAATGCCACCAAAGGAGCAAGGAAGCAGCGTGGACACTCCTTCATGGGCGTTCAACACCCACTCGACCAAGTTGGACGCCAAACTCAGCTCAAACAGTCACCAAGTGGGCCTAGAAGTGAATTTTCACACCTTTAGCTTAGTCTATCTCACTTTTGTAATTTTTAATTATTAGTAATATCTTTTAGGTCGAGTATTTACTATAAATAAGGAACTTCCTTCCTCTTGAGGATTATGCATCCCAGGAGGGGAGAAGCACAGACATTACTTTTGTTTTCTCTGTAAAATATGAGCAACTAAACTTCCTACGTTAAGGATTGGAGATTTGCTCATTCCTATGGATTAATATTATTACTTCTTCTACTTTAATTCATGTTTGATTTTATTCTATGATGTATTTTCGTTCTTCATATTTATGAATCTGGGGTGGAATGAGAGTATGACCCCTTATTCTACATGAGCTCTTGCAAAAGTTCGTCAAAGTTCCATTTTCACCAAAAATCTCTAAACCTCAATTTTACAAACTCTCAATCCAAAATCACTTATTCCACATTTAAAATTGTCCTAATGTACCTGATGGGTAGAAATTTGATTTCCACACAAACTCACTGGCAAGTGTGTCGGGTCGCATCAAGTAGTAATAACTCACAAGAGTGAGGTCGATCCCACAGGGATTGATGGATCAAGCAACTTTAGTGGGTGATTAGTTTAGTTAAGCTGACATTGGTGAATTGGGTGAAATTTAGGCAACAGAAAGTAAATTGACTAAAAACTGTAAATGGCAGAATGTAAATTGGACAGAAGCTTAAATTAGCAGAAGTTTAAAGAGTAAGAAAAGTAAAATTGCATCAGATCTAACTTGCAGGGAGTAAATTGTCAGAATCTTAAAGAATAAGAAAATGTAAATTGCAGCAAATATAAAAGGGGGCTGGGTGTTGAAAAATTTAAATGAAGGCAGTAAATTAGAACTCAGAGCACTTGCAGAAGATTAAAATTGCATGAAAGTAAATTGGAAGCAATGTGAACAAAAAGCAATGGGAACGAAAGATCAAAATCAAGCTCAATATAAATTGAATTGTAAACTTGCAGAAAAAGAAATTGTAGCAGAGGATTATAGAAATTGAAATTGCATAAATTGGATTCAATATAACTGAAATGTAGAAAGTGCAAAAGAGAAAAAGTGTTTTAAGAGAGCTTTCTATTCTATCCTACCCCTACTGCTGCCTACTACTAATGCAGCCTAGCCTCCCAGATCTAATGAAATGAGACTGATGCCTTTATATAGGCTTTACAAAGTGAAAAAATAAAATTGAAATTGAAAACAAATTACAATTTAAATGAAATTCCTAATCTAACTATTTCTTATGCCTTTGAGTGATGTCCATGAGTTTTGCTTGCTTTGGTATGTCAATGGGCTTTTCAAAATTGGCCTTGAATGAATGGGTCAGGAGTGGCTTGGTTCAAGTGAGTCAGGGTGTGTTGGTGCACTCCTAGTGTAGCACTCCGTTTGGTTTTGTGAGCATAGTGCTCACTAGCCTTTGACCTAGCATGCTTTTAGTGTAGCGCTCACTAAGTGAGCGTTGTGCTCAATATTTGAGCGCTATGTCTTGTGTTGAGTGCGTTCCCCTCTTCGAACCTTGGCCAGCGCATGTTTGGTGCCTTGGTGAGTGCTTTTGGGGCCTTAAAGATGCCTATCACTTGTACTTAAATTTTGTGCCAAATATAGATTGTTATATATCGTTGGAAAGTTCTGAATGTCAGTTTTCCAACACAACTGGAAGCGCATCAATTAGACATTTGTAGCTCAAGTTATGGCCCTTTGAAAAAGTCATGGTCATGTTGTCACAAGGCTTAAAGAAAAGCCCGAAAATGCTCACTTTAGTGAGCACAGCGCTCACTTCTTTGAGCGCCAGTCTTGCTTTGCCTTGCTTTCCTTGCTAGCAAGGCACGAAAATTCTCTCTTTAGTGAGCACAACGCTCACTTCTTTGAGCGCTAGTCTTGCTTTGCCTTGCTTCCCTCAATGAAGAGCACGTAAATGCTCACTAGAGTGAGCATAGCGCTCACTTAATTGAGCACCAGCCTTGGATGCTGTTCTTTGTTTCCAAGCTTAAGAGCGCCACGCTTTATTTTCATGGGTCACGCTTTTTAAAGCATACTCAAACTTCAAAGTGTGCCCAAAATTTTTCTTTTCTTCTTTTTAGTTTATTGTGTGCTTCTTTTGCTTCTTTTTCTTTTTATTTCCTACAAAGTTTATAAAATCAAAAGATCAAAGAAATATACCATTTAAGCACAAAAGAATGCAATATTTAAGCATTAATCATCAATTTCTTGTATGAAAAAAGCATAGAAAAACTTGACATGATGACATGTCATCAGTACCTAATTCATATTCATATACCTTTTATTCATTTCATAACTTAGCAACACATAAAATCATCCATTCCATACACCAAATTCTACTTGTAAACTCAAATCTCAATAATTTACATCACAAAATATCATTCCCTCATCCTCTATCAACATCAACAAACCTCATCATTCATTAACAATCCTCAAAATTATCATTATCCAATCCCACATCATACATCAACATTATCATTCACCAAAATCATCACAATCATCAAAATCATCATATATCACAAATATCAACAATTAATTTCAATCCTATCCTATGGTCCACTAACCTAAGTGTCCAGAAATATTATATATTATATAGAGAAAACTGAAACCATACCTTGGCCGATTCCCAATATGTGCTATACACTAAATTTGTGTCCACACCAAGTCTCCAATCCCCAACAATTAATCCAAAGCTCCAATAATTCACAAGTAAAGCTAGACATACATAATTTTATCATAAATCAATACCTAGGGTTCATAAATTTCACAAATTCACAAGATAAAGAGTTTTGTTACCTTCTGCAATAGTGTTTGGAGCACAAACCACCAATAGCCCAACCTTAGATACCACCTAATCAATCAAAACACAAAAATTTACTAAAAACCAATACCCACATTTTCGAATTTCTTAGGGCTACAGAAAGGAGAGAAAATATCGAAATGTTACCAATATAAGTTAGATGAAACTAACGAATTTGGCAAGAGCTTCGTGTAGCCACTGACGGCATACAAATCAGAGAACCGTAGCTCAAGTTATGGCCATTGAAAGTTGATGGTGAACAATAACACTCTCTCTTCTCCTCTCTTCTCACTTGCAGCTGTAATGTTAAGTTATGAAGGGTTATGAGGCTGAAATACCTCACTTAAGGGTATATATCTATTAGGTTTGGGCTTAATTTAGGTCCGGTCTAACCTATTAGCGTTTTTGGCTCGTTTGACCTAAAATTAGGCCAAACCTTTGAAATTATCACCCGGTTTTCAACTTTAATTATTTTTCCAAGTTTTTCTATAGTTTTTACGACTCTCACACAGTAGCGGTCAAATTTAAGCTGGTACTGTCGGCTAATTTTTCGGTACGCATTTTTACGCAATTTTTTTGCAGAAAATTATATTTTCCAACTCAGAAAAATCTATTGAGTCTAAAAATCATATTTAAATTTTCTAATTAACATTCTAAATTTTTAAATCCTATTTTGACAATTAATTTAATTAAATTAAGCGGCTAATTAATCACGGTTCTTACAAAAGGTATGGCGAGAAATGTATTTTTTTTAAATGATGACCAATTTAGCAACGGATTAGTTTATAATATTATTTTTATCCAGACATCACTAATTCTTACGCTAAGGATTAAATTAGTGACTAACCACGTAGTGAATGATTTAGTGACCAACTAGGTTTGTTCGTCACTAAATTAGTCGATAATCATTAAAAATAGCAACTGATTTAGCAACCAACTACTTTAAAACCCGGATTTCATAGGTGGTCGCTATATTAATACTTAGAAATGGATTTAGCGACCAACCATTTTTCAGTTTATTTTTATGTTGGTGACAAAATTGGTTATTAAAATAACTACCAATTTAGCTACTGATGGCCCCAAAGACTAAGTTTTTTTGTTTTGGTTGTTAATTCGATTGCTAAATTAAAAAATAGCAACCAATTTTAGTTACTAACTAGATTGGTTTCGTTATTAGATTCTAAATCAATCATTAGTTTCTATTTTAGCGATCAAAATTGGGTAGTCTCTAATTGGCCGCTAATTGATTTAGAAACTAACTTTTATTTGGTCCTAGAAAAATTTGATCGATCATAATATCTGTCCCTAATTGTGAACGATTTTGTGGGTTGCTAAAATTGGTCACTATTCCAAACCTTTCTTGTTGTGAGAGGTTTAGAGTTCAATTCTTATTGAATTTAAAAAAAAAAGAATTTAAGCATAAGATAAATAAAAAGAAAAAGAAAATCTATGTAATAGATTTTAAATAATATTTTTTATTGGTTTAAACTTTTGAAAGAATAAGAGTAATTATCCAAATTAGTCCCCAAGGATTTTAAAAGCAGACATTTTAGTCTCCAAGAAAAATTAATATACAGATCAGTCCCCAAAGTTTTTTTCCGACAAATAAATCAGTTTTCAGTTTATTTTCTTGCAGAGTAATTACTCAAATCAGTCTCCAAAAATTTTAAAAGTGAATATTTTAGTCCCCAGAAAAAATTAGTACACAAATTATTTTCTAACATTTTTTCTCCGTCATATCTTATTTTAAAAAATATATTTGTATTAAAAAAATATTTAAATTTGGATTTCAAAGCATCATTATTCACCTTACTTGTTTCTAACGAAAAGAGTGTATTAATATGTTAGTGTCGCCATCCACATGCACAAAACTAAATTAATAATAATAAAGGTCGACATATAATAAAAGTAAAATGGACGTGAACTGTTATGTCTAATAGAAAAAAATATTGGACATTGATCTGTGTATTAATTTTTTTGGAGACTAAAATATCCTTTTTTAAAATCTTTGGAGACTAATCTGAGTAATTACTTTACCGAAAAATAAATTGAAGACTAATTTGCCTATCGGAATAAAATTTTGAGGATTGATCTGTATATTAATTTTTTTTAAAAACTAAAATATCTGCTTTTAAAATCTTTGGAGACTGATTTAGATAATTACTCAAACAATAATATTACAACAATCATATCTTATTAGGGACAAAAAAAAGCCTAATCATGTATATTAATTCATTAATTTTGGAATGTGAAAAGTATAAAACAAGTTTGAGTATCTGGTCTTGAGTAAAGTATCGTTTTTATCCTTAACATTTGTGGTAAGTCTCAAAGTTGTCTTTAATATTTGAATCGTCCTGTTTAAGTCTCTAACATTTTAAAATTGTCTCAATTTTGTCCCGTTGTCAGGAATCTGTTAACGGAATTGACGACAAGACAAAATTGAGACGATTTTGAAACGTTAGGGACTTAAATAGGACGAAAACATTAGGGAAAAAAACGATACATAGAAATAAATTTTAATTTTATCCTTTACCAATATCAATCTTTTACGGTATATAGTTATTTAATTATTTTTTAATCAAATTTAACTAAATTCACTTAATCACATTACTTTAATTCTAAATAAATTTATTTTTTTATATTTTACTCTTAAAAATGTTTACTTATCGTGAAATGAGTGTAAAATGACTAGAATCACATTACTTTATTATATATGTATCATTTTTTTTCCATAAATTTATATGTACTAGTCATTCTACAAATATTTTATGATGAGTCAAATTTTTAAGAATAAAATTATAAAAAAATAAGTTTATTTAGAATAAAATTAATGTGATTAAATATAATTTACTTATATGTGATTAAAAAATAATTGAATAACTATATACCGTAAAAAATTGATATTATTGAAGGATAAAATTAAAATTTATTTCTATATATCATTTTTATCCTCAACGTGTTCGTCTTATTTAAGTTATTAACGTTTTAAAATTGTCTCAATTTTGTTCTATCGTCAATTCTGTTAACAGATTTTTAATGGTAGGACAACATTGAATTAATTTTAAAACGTTATAAAATTAAATAAAATAATTCAAACATTTGAAATAATTTTAATACTATTCCAAACGTTAGGGATAAAAACGATACTTTAGTTGGTGGTTCTTAAACATTAATGTTTAGTTCGGCTTGCGTTTATAATTAAATAATCTTTTCATATGTGCTTTCCATCAGCGTATATTCTATACTTTAGAGAAAAGGAAGATCTTACAGTGTAAATTGTAATCGATGGCTTCGAATGTATATTTCAATCAACGTCTTTCTTCGTATAGACATAATTAAAAATATCTAAAGCTAGACTTGGAAAATTTTGTTTAGTATCTTTATCACTTACGATCATAGCTTGGTTACTTTTGCAGTTTTGCCGCACAAAAAAATTAAAGAGAAAGGAGTAGAGATTAGAGAGTAAAGACTAAAATATAAATATTTAATGGAAAATTTTATATCGAGTAAGAGTAATAGTGTAACACTATGATAAATAATAAAATTTTGGTAAAAAATGAAGATTATTTTTGTTAATAAAAAAATTCAATAAAAGAACTTATCATGTAAAAAAACAATATTTTTTATAAATTTAATAAAAAATTTTACTCTTTACTCAATTATATTTTTCACGAAAAAAATTCCGTTATATTAATATATAACCGCGTAGCCATGGTGGGGTCAAGATGACCATTGGATCACGTTTGAGACTTTTGCTTCACTTCTTTGCTAGTTTCAACTTACAAACATAACAAGGCCAACCCCAAATATTGTTATTGTGTGCTGTAAATATACATATTTTCTTTAAACTTTTATTATACCCTTCTTCTCTCCATATTTTTGGGCATTTCTCTCCAACACTAGAGCCGGAGAAGTGGAGAACCTCTGTATATGCCTTGACGTATCGGCACACACAACCACCAACCACTTTGCAACACGTGTCATTCTTGCATTGGCTAAGAGTCGCTACCGCTAGAAATGCTACGCCCCAGCCACATATCTAGAGTTAAAAAACCAGTTGAGATTCAACAATAAAAAAGGTGTCATGGCCATCTATCATGGCAGAAAACTTTTGAATTTAATAGAATAGTCCGTAAATTAAAGAAAAGAATTCGTAATCTTCGAAATATCACAAATTTATGACAAAATGCATCTCTAAGACCATGTTAGAAGAGCATTAATTAAATCACATGCACCATTAGGTGCATTTTATCACAAATTTATTATATTTTGGAAACGTTAACTTAAGCATTTTCTTATTAAGAATGTTATATTCTTTGTTCATTAGATAAATTTTGGCTATTATATTTGTTATACTTTATATAAATATTTTAAATTTATGAGAATATCTTATTATTAGATAAATTTTGGCTATTATATTTGTTATATTTTATATAAATATTTTAAATTTATAAGAATATCTTATTA
>NC_029772.3:42503565-42521219 GCF_000817695.3 Arachis duranensis | reverse complement strand
TATTATTATTATTATTATTATTATTATTATTATTATTATTATTATTATTATTATTGAAAACTAATATTTTTATTATTATGAGTAAAACTCAACCCGACCTTTGTCCATTTTTACGAAGGACAATAAGGTGCCCTTTGTTAAAAAAAGGAACACTTCGGTTCTCAATCTTTTAATTTTGGGACAATACGATCCCTCTTTTAAAAAAATCCGTTAAATAGTAACGAAAATTAGATTTTGTGGGTGATTTTATTTGTAATTTGTGGTGTTTTAAACTCCCACAAACTATTAATAAGTTTATTTTTGAAAAATTTCTTCATTGGTGGTGGTTAAGTGGAGAAAAACCACTCCTGAAAATGATGTCACAAGGAAAAAAGTAATTACAGTACGAAGACCTTTTAAAAGGAAAAAATAACATCGAACAAGAAATAAAATAAGATAATATTAAATGTTAATAATATTTGTATTGGTGATGATGATAGTAGAGGAGATAACGATGGTGATAAAAGTATGGTTGAACAATAGAAATAATAGAAGTAGAAGTGATAACACTACAAGAAAAATACTGAGTATCGTCAGATTTAGCGGCGCCGATTACTGTCGAATTTAGTGTTGATTTTTGCATCGGATACAAGGTAGCTTGGCTTTTCCAAAATTTTTATCGTTGGATTTTATATTCCGACTCTGAATCCGACAGTGATTAGTGGTGCGAAATATGGTTTCACTGACGCCAACTTTACTGGCAGTTTTACCGTCGGATTTTGCTGACAGTAAATTGCTTTAGTAAAATGCTACATTTAGCCAATTTACGGTCAGAGAATTTCGATGGTAAAGTTGGTTTAAAATTCAAATGCGAACCCCTCCTCCCTCACTTGTCCGAAATCACACACACACACACACACTCTCACTCCTCGTCGTCGGAGGTGTAGCAGGCGCCGCCGCCACTTTTCAGAGCCTCTGGTGTCGTCGTTGGATGTTCTTGTCGCTAGAGCTGTCGGTCACCACTAGAAAGGTTGGGAACGTCGCCACTGTTCTTCGTGGTTACTACCATCGGGAACGCTGTCCCCACTGGTACAACCATGCCTCCAACATGTAGTAGCCAACATTGATCAAAGGTAATTTTGGTGTAATTTTTTAATTTTATTAAGATTTTTATATGAGTTTAGGATTTTTTGTCAAATAGTTTATGAAATTGTTGATTATATTAAGGTAATGAAGTTTGTGATTAGGATTTGGTATAGTTTTGGTACTATTTTTTAGATTTTATTGTGACTTTAGGGTTAAGTTAGGTAGTTTACCAAATTATTGATTAAATTATGATAATGGTGTTTATTGTTAGGATTTAGTTTGGAATTTTTAGTTTTTTCAGATTTTATTATGAGTCTAAGGTTTTGTTATGTATTTTATTATCAAATTATTGATTAAAATAGAGTAATGATGTTTGTGATTAGAATTTCTTATATTAATTTAACGTAAATAGAAATTATAATTAAGTTAAGGTAGGTTAAGTAGGGTGAAATTAAGAGTGTTTGATATTGTTGGATGACTTTGTGTAGGTTGTTGAATTAATTAGTTTCACGTTATGAGTTTAATAAATTTTTTTATTAGGATGGTGCTATTTCTATGAGATTAATCGGAATTTTGCTTCTTCTGTATTCTGTGCATCCGTGTTTCAGGTAGATTTTCTATCTCTGATCTAACTATAATCAATTGTATAAGTTTTATGTTGGACTTACTTTTCCTAGCAAAACGTTTTAGGATGGAAGTGGGAGAAGGTCGCGTAGAGGCGCCTTCTGGAACTATAAGGGGTTCCGCATTAGAACACTTAAGATTTGATGTGTTATTGAATTTGTGTTTGTTCTAATTTATGCTCTGTTTTCACTATGAAATTGTTATATTTATTTGATGGATGTCTCTAAATTAAGGAGAAGTACTGCCAAAATTTCGTGTAATTTTTTTTAAAACTTGTTTGGTTTGTAGAAAATGATAACTATATTTGGCAAAAGATTCTAATTATAGGTATGCTCTGCCGGATTTCGTAAAAAAATTAATAAATTTGTCTTGTTTGTTGAATTTTAGGGTGTCTATTTCAATATGATTCCAAGTCATCGTCTATGGATGTATGATAGGGATAACAGTGGATGTGGGGGATTAAAACCTAAATTCTTTGAGGGGGTTGATGCGTTTGTTGCACATGTGTTCAGCATGGAACCGTTTAGGTCTGAAGGGATATTTAGGTGTTTGTACGAAAAGTGTCAGCTCACTAAGTGGTTAGGACCTGCGAATATAACACTTCACCTTTACCATAATGGGTTTAAGGATGAGTATTGGATATGGACGGAGTACAGAAAATTGGACGAACAGGGAGTTAAAAGGCCTGCCCCGATTTTGAATAGGTCCGACTGTCGATCAACGAGGGTTCGGGTGGAAAGATTATTAAACATGGAAGAAATAACTTGGGAGGGTAACCAAGAGAGATACAACAAGATGTTATTTGATGCAACAGGTATTACAAAATTGGAACAGGCTGAACAAGAGCCTAATCTGAAGGCAAAGATATTATTTTATCATCTGTTAGAATCTGTTACGAGACCATTATTTGCGGGCTGTGCTCATTTGGAGTTGTCTGCATGTGTTAGAATGATGACTATTAAGTCGGATTCAAATCATACCCAAGAGTTTTTTTTATAAATGGGACACCCTTTACAACGAACTAGTACTTTTCGGGACCACTAGCATCTCCTGAAACCACTACCAAGCAAAGACGTTAGTTTTGAAATTGGGTCTAAATTTGTTGAAAATTGATTGTTGTTTGCATGGGTGTATGCTGTATTACAAAAGGGATGCAGACCTAAATCACCAAGGTTCCAAGTCGAAAGAGAACATATTGGTAAACGCCAATTAAAGAGAGTTCCGATGAAATGGATGCACTACTTGCCCTTGATCCTTAGGCTGAAACGATTGTATACGTCGATGAGTTCGGCCCTTCACATGACCTGACATAGTAACAACAAGAGGGATGATGGAATCATGATGCACCCGTCACAGGGAAAATCCTGAAGCATTTTGATCGAGTGCATCCTACATTTGCAAGCGAGACGAGAAATATTAGACTAGTTTTGTACTCTGATGAGTTCGGCCCTTCGTGCACATTTGCAAGGCGTACTCTTGTTGGCTTGTAGTCGTAACATCATATAACATGAGTCCCAAAATGTGCACGAAGGACCCATACATGTTCTTAACTTGCATCATACCTGGTCCCAGCAATCCAAAAGCCAAAATACATGTCTTCCTACAGTCCTTGGTGGATGAGTTAAAGGAGTTTGTGGATTGATGGTGTAGAAACATATGATATTTCGACGAAGACAAACTTCCAACTACGGGCTGCATTGATGTGGACCATCAACGACTTTCCTGCATACAACATATTGTTAGGTTGGTCCATTCAAGCCAGAATGGCATGCCCTATTTGGATGGAGTATAGAAGGCATTTTGGTTGCTGAATGGCAGTAGGAATTCATGGTTTGATTGTCACCGAAGATTTTTCGACTTTGATAATCCTTTTTCGGTGCAATTTCGATTTGATTTCCATCGAGCACTACTATGTGGGCCGGTCCAATTTTGATGGATGTACCCATTTGAGAGGTTGATTAGTTCATTCAAGCACACCGTAAAGAACATGGCTCGAATTAAGGGCAGCTGATGAATCCATATTTGATGGTATATTTTGACTCAATTTGGAGTTGACTAGGCAAGACTAACTCATGACAATTACCATAGTTGTGGTTATGGCTGGTGCACGAAATTGTGATCATCAATGGCGCCATCAACATGGTACACTCAATTGCAATCTCAACTCTTTATCACAACTTCACACAACTAACCAGCAAGTGCACTGGGTCGTCCAAGTAATAAACCTTACGCGAGTAAGGGTCGATCCCACGGAGATTGTTGGTATGAAGCAAGCTATGATCATCTTGTAAATCTCAGTCAGGCAGATTTAAATGGTTATGAATGATTTATGAATAAAACATAAAATAAAGATAGAGATACTTATGTAATTCATTGGTGAGAATTTCAGATAAGCGTA
The DNA here is from genome assembly GCF_000817695.3 of Arachis duranensis. NCBI lineage: Eukaryota > Viridiplantae > Streptophyta > Magnoliopsida > Fabales > Fabaceae > Arachis > Arachis duranensis. Next base: position 42,517,132 of record NC_029772.3, on the reverse strand, counting down.
TGGAGATGCTTTGTCCCTTCCGTCTCTCTGCTTTCCTACTGTCTTCATCCAATCCTTCTTACAATGCTGCCATCAATTCTAGCTTATACCACGAAGATTCCAGTTAAGAAATCCAAGAGATATCCACTCAATCTAAGGTAGAACGGAGGTGGTTGTCAGGCACACGTTCATAGGTGAGAATGATGATGAGTGTCACGGATCATCACATTCATCAAGTTGAGGAACAAGTGATATCTTAGAACAAGAATAAGCTGAATTGAATAGAAGAACAATAGTAATTGCATTAATACTCGAGGTACAGCAGAGCTCCACACCTTAATCTATGGTGTGTAGAAACTCCACCGTTGAAAATACATAAGAACAAGGTCTAGGCATGGCCGAGAGGCCAGCCCCCATGATCTAAGATAGCATAAGACTACTCAAAGATAGCTACCAAGATATCTAATACAATAGCAAAAGGTCCTATTTGTAGAGAACTAGTAGCTTAGGGTTTACAAAGATGAGTAAATGACATAAAAATCCACTTTCGGGCCCACTTGGTGTGTGCTTGGGCCATTCTTGTGCCAGTTCCGGCGTTTTACGCCAGAATTCTTGAGCTAACTTGGAACGCCTGTTTGGGCCATCAAATCTCGAGCAAAGTATGGACTATTATACATTGCTGGAAAGCCCAGGATGTCTACTTTCCAACGCAGCTGAGAGCGCGCGAATTGGGCTTCTGTAGCTCCAGAAAATCTCTTCAAGTGTAGGGAGGTCAGAATCCAACAGCATCTGCAATCCTTTTCAGCCTCTGAACCAGATTTTTGCTTAGGTCCCTCAATTTCAGCCAGAAAATACCTGAAATCACAGAAAAACACACAAACTCATAGTAAATCCAGAAAAGTGAATTTTAACTAAAAACTAATAAAAATATAATAAAAACTAACTAAACATACTAAAAACATACTAAAAATAATGCCAAAAAGCGTATAAATTATCCGCTCATCAATGGCAATGATAGAATTCCTCGGATTCTCAATTCCCAAGTCAAGGTCTCTCTTATGCATTAATTCGCAATTTTGCTCATTCCTTAGTTCTTTGATTTCTTAGTTCTTTTAATCTTTGATTTCTTGCTTGAAAACCCCTTTTTGCCTTAACAACCAAGGAAGTAACACTTCAATTGCGTTCCTAGGGAGAATGACCCGAGGTTTAACTACTCTCGGTTTAATTAGAAATTCTAAACTTTGATCGAGCATTACTTGTTGGTTGAGAGCTATACTTGCAACAAGGTTATATCTCTCCTTTACCGAGAAGGAATTCTTAACCGACGGTTTTGCTCGCGTCAAGTTTCTGGCGCCGTTGCCGGGGAATGCAATTGTTGTTAAATCTTTTGGTTGTTGTGAATATGTTAATAGTGTAAATAGCACTTTTTGGTTGTTTATTGCTTTTGTTAGTAGGTTCTTGTTTATATTTTCTTCATGACTTTTTCACACTATCACCACAATGCATCCCAATGGAACCCAAACACTTACCTTCATAGTCACCAATCTTACACACCATCACCCCACTACATACAAACCTAAAACCCTTACCCTCATGAGTTTGATTGTCAACCTTCATCACCTCAATCTCCATCTTTAATTATGGATCAAGCTACACAAGAAGTACTTCTCATGCTTATCCAAGGACAACAAGAGTTCCGGAAGAAGCAAGAGCTCACCATGGCCACCTTAGCAAAGCTTTGGATCATTTAGCTTCATCGCGTTCATGCCACGAGCGAGAAATTCTAGTGGATAAATGTGCGGAACCAAGTGAAAAGTGTGGAATGGAAGAAGAATTGCAAGATCAAGAAGATGATGTCGAGTCACAACATGAGGAGAAAAAGGGGACAAATGTAGAGTTGGTAGGAATTGATCAAGAGGATTCCATCCTTCAAGATTTTTTGTCCGACTTGGTTAACCCCACCGATGACCTTCATGGATCTCCATTATTAGATTTGAAAGGAGAAATTGATGTGGACTTCACTCAACCTCCAATCTTTAACTTGAGTGATGATGAAGAAGATTCAATAGATGTTGAGGATGACCTTAGTCACCAAGAAGTGAAAGTGTGTGTACAAGAGCGAATTGAGTGGGAAAAGGCTTCTTCAACAAGCTTTCTAGGCCCGCATCAATATGCCGTCTTGGAGACGGATTGTCAACTTCAAACCCTTCTTGGAGTAGTGAATGGTGATGAGAAGAATGTTAATTGGCATCGGAATGGAAAGTTCGTCAAAAGGGCCAATTTAACATTTGGAGCTCAAGTTTGGTGCAAGAGTGAATCTAGTGGATTCCAGGGGATGCACAAGAACGTCAACAGTAATAGAGGAACTCAAGTATGGGATCCAGGCATTGGTCTTATGAGTCAACACTTGAGGATCCTAGTTGCTAGCTTGAAGTCTCTTGAGAGTTTGTTGCAATTTATTTGGGACCCCGGAGGTCAAATCAATAGCAAACTTGGTTAGAGATTCAAGGAGGAGTGGAAGCATAAACCGCCATAACAAGGATCTCCTCACCAAGTCCAACTTAGGACTATAAACCAAAGTGTTAGGTGGGAGACACCCCACCATGGTAATATCCTTCTAACTTTTCCTCTTTTACTTTCTTGCTTATGAATAATTGGTTATAATGCTTGGTTGGTTGGATTTATTTTCATGTTTGTTAAGTAATTCTAGTGGAATAATGTGTTTTTGGAAGTTTTGTCATGTTTTGGGACTTGAAAACCTGTTTTGGATGTCAAGTTTGATGCTTTGGAGGCATAATTTTTGTTGCAGGAACAGAGACCTGTGCGTGCGCACAGCCTTGTGTGTCTGCACAGATCCCCTGTTTTCCAGTTCCCGTGCGTGTGCACAGCACCATGCGCTTGCACACCCTTAAACTCCCCCTCTATTCCCAGCGCACGCACAGGGTGTACATGGGAACACCACCCTTTTTTCTCCTGTGCGACCGCACACCCTGTGTGCGTCTACACACGAACCCCCTATCTTAAAAAAAAAAGCGGGGGAAGCTACACGTGCGAGCGCACACCCTTTGTGCGCCCGCACAGCCTGAACACACCTCTCTGGTCGTAGCGACCGCACCCCTTGTGCTATCGCACGCCCCCACTCTTCTTCTTCCGTGCGAGCACACACCCCTTGTGCGTCCGCACAAGTTGCGTTACACCTTTTGTTCGCAGCATCCGCACGACCCTGTGCGTGCACACACCTCCTTCTTTCTCCTTATGTGTGTCCACACAGGTCACTTTTCGAACGTTAATTCGAAAAGAGAGAGGATCGCGCTTCATTTCCCATACTCACCCCTCTTCTCCCCTTTTCTCTGAAAACCACAACCACCCCTCTCAGCCCAGCCTCCTTCCACCGTGACCCACCTCTGGCGACCTCCACGCCGCCGCCGTCGCACCTCCTCTCTCTCTTCCTTTTTCTTTCTTCTTCCTCTTCTCCAATCCCTTCTCTGTCTTCCCTGTCTCTGCCACCGCTAGCGCCCAGACCTAGCCGCGCCTTCCGTCCGGCGACCGACCACACCAGCGGCGGTGAGTTTCTATGCCACCGCGACCGTTCACTACCTCCCCTTCCATCTACTTCCCTTCGTTCTTCTACATTACAGGTTCAAGCCCTGTTTTCCCCTGTCCTGTTTCCTTCCTTTTCTGTTTCATGTTATTACTTCTTTTTTACTTCTGCTTCTTAATTCTGCTTTAGTTCCTAGGTGGCTATAGGTTAGTTGATTTCTGTTTTCTGAATTGAATATGTGATGCTGGCTGAGTATTACTGATGTTGGCTGAGATTGATAATTCTACTAAATCTACACTTATTGCTATTTTTCTTACCTGATTCTGAATGCTGCTTTTACTTGATTTTGAAATAAAATAATGATGCTACTGATTTCTGCACATGACTTGCCTGATAAGATGCTTGAATAGGAATTTTTGACCCAAATTCTGTGTCTGATCAACATAGATCTTGGCATTTTCTTCCCCTGGGCATTGTTACTTCATAATTGTGCACGTTTTCTGTTATTCTAATTGTTGCCTGAGATGATTAATGCACTCTATGTTCATGCTGAGATATCACACTGAACTTCAATTGTCTTCTGATTATCCCATTTGATATCAGTTTTGCCGTGCATATTATCCTTCACTGATTAGTTTGCTAACTATGCACTTTATTGCTGATTTTGTTCTCGAGACCGAATTGGACTAGAATTTACAGCTTTGACCATTCCATTTGGTACTTTTAAGTGCATAGTGTGCTAATTTCATGCATGATGTACTGCCTGCACTACTTTTTGTTCCATGCCAAACTGAATTGAAAACTTGAAATTTTGGGACCCTATTTGGTGTCATGAGCAGCAGTATGTGCATTGATTTCTTTGTGAATTGACCAATTGCATATTCATGTTTCTTTAACATTCTTGACCCTATACATAGCAACTTGTCTCTTTAAGTTTTTGGGCAATGTAATCCGTTTTTTCAATCGGATATTTCTTTGGATAAGAAGCTATGCATATGCGATCATTTCTTCCTGCTTCGAAACATGAATATGTCATGCTCTCACTACAATCTTTGATTATTACCTCTTGTTCTCGTTTTCGCAAACTCTTCCCAATTCCAAAGCACAATTGGAATAATCAATTCTTTTTCAAATCAATTCACTTACAATAAGCACCTAAATCACACATATGCTTTAATTGTTGTTCATTCATTGATTTGTCACGTAGGTTGCTTGATTTGAGAAAACATATTCTTTCTTTGACCATTTCACTGCTGCATACATGTTTTTCCCTTGATTTAGCATCTGTTTACCTCACTGGCTCTTAATTAATTATTTGATTATCTCCTCTAAATTTTTGTAACTTTTATCTATTCTCCTGAGTTGTATTCTGTTTTTCCTTCTTCAGGATGACTCGCAAGGGAAAGGAAAAAGCCAACCATTTGGCTCGTCCTCCTCTTGCGCCCCCAAGTGACCAACCAGACACGTTTCATTAATTTTGAAGCCCAAGAGCAATATAAGAAATTAGAAAAGCATGCCTTTCATTATGAGAGAAAGTTAAACCTGCCTGAGAAATATGCAAATGCAATCCTTAACCGACTTAATTTTTATCATTGGGGATTCGTAAAATCTGACCCGATGGAAGTAAATAAACACCAAGTCAAGGAATGTTATGCAAATCTCCTAAAGAGGGATGCCAAAACTGTTTTTCTAAGAGGTGTCACCTTGGACACCTCTGATACTACTTTAGAGGCCCTCTTAAATATTCCGCATATTCCTTTGGCTCGCGACGCTTACACTCAAGTAATGAGGGACGTCTCAACGGGCAAGATTTCTTTGGATGTGGTCTTGGAGAAGATAGGCCAGCCCGAAGCTAGATGGAAGTATAGTAAAGGGGACAATGCGGTTCCGTTGAGCATTGCATGCACTAACCTCAACCCAGAGGCAAGGATCTGGCAGCAGATCATCGCTGACTACATTCTTCCGAGCACGCATGCCACACATATCAGAGTCCAAGTAGCAGTGTTACTATGGGCTATTCTGGAGGGGAAGAGAATCTCTGTTCTTCCCCTTATCAGAGAGTCGATAATGAAGGTGAACCAACAGTTGAAATTCAACGTTTCCTTTCCATCATTGATCACCAAAGTTGCAGCCTTATCTGGTGTAGATAGAGGTCCAACAGACCGGACGTCTGTCTACAACAGTAAGCAGCCCTTTCTGCCATACGGAGATTGATGAGCGGATAATTTATACGCTTTTTGGCATTATTTTTAGATAGTTTTTAGTATGATTTAGTTAGTTTTTAGTATATTTTTATTATTTTTTAAGAGAAATTCACATTTCTAGACTTTACTATGAGTTTGTGTATTTTTCTGTGATTTCAGGTATTTTCTGGCTGAAATTGAGGGACCTGAGCAAAAATCTGATTCAGAAGCTGAAGAAGGACTGCTGATGCTGTTGGATTCTGACTTCCTGCACTCGAAATAAAATTTTTGGAGCTACAAAAGTCCAAATGGCGCGCTCTCAATTACGTTAGAATATAGACATCCAGGGCTTTCCAGCAATATATAATAGTCCATACTTTGCCTAAGTTTAGACGACAAAAATAGGCGTTCAACGCCAGCTTTCTGCCCTATTCTGGCGTTAAGCGCTAGAAACAAGTTACAAACCAGAGTTAAACGCCAAAAACAGGTTACAAACTGGCGTTTAACTCCAAGAATAGCCTATGCATGTGAGAGCTTCAATGCTCAGCCCCAGCACACACCAAGTGGGCCCCAGAAGTGGATTTCTGCACTATCTATCTTAGTTTACTCATTTTCTGTAAACCTAGGTTATTAGTTGAGTATAAAAACTACTTTTAGAGATTTATTTTGTATCTCATGACAATTTTTACATCTGAATTTGTATCTTTGATGGCATGAGTCTCTAAACCCCATAGTTGGGGGTGAGGAGCTCTACAGCATCTCAATAAATTAATGCAAGTATTTCTATTTTCTATTCAATCTCGCTTGTTTCTATTCTAAGATATTTGTTCGCACTTCAACATGATGAATGTGATGATCCGTGACAATCATCACCATTCTCAACCTATGAATGCGTGCCTGACAACCATTTCCGTTATACCTTAGATTGAACGTATATCTCTTGGGTTTCTAGTTCACGAGTTTGACTGCCTCTCCTGACAACAGAGCGTTCAATCCGTGAGTCCAGAGTCTTCGTGGTATAAGCTAGAACTAATTGACAGCATTTTTGAGATCCGGAAAGTCTAAACCTTGTCTGTGGTATTCCGAGTAGGATCTGGGAAGGGATGTCTGTGACGAGCTTCAAACTCACGAACGTTGGGCGTAGTGACAGACGCAAAAGGATCACTGGATCCTATTCCAACATTAATGAGAACCAACAGATGATTAGCCATGTACATGAACCCTTTTCACTAAGAGGATGGCTGGTAGCCATTGACAACGGTGATCCACAGACATACAGCTTGCCATAGAAGGAGACCTGCGTGTGTGAAGAAGAAGACAGTAGGAAAGCAAAAATTCAGAAGACAGAGCATCTCCAAAATTCTAACCCATTCTCCATTACTGCATAACAAGTAATTATTTAATGTTCTTTTATTTTTCGCAATTAAAACTAAGAACCCTATTGATTTCCTGACTAAGAATAATAAGATAACCATAGCTTGCTTCAAGCCGGCAATCTCTGTGGGATCGACCCTTACTCACGTAAGGTATTATTTGGATGACCCAGTGCACTTGCTGGTTAGTTGTGCAGAATTACAAAGTGTGATTGTAATTTTCGTGCACCAGAGACTATGAAGGACCGCCTCCGAAGAAGAGGACGACCTCTGAGCCTACATCAGCAGCAGCAGAGCCTTCAGCACCTCCTTCAGCCCTCGCACCCGTACCCCGACTCCAGACGTCTTATGAGCTGGGTCGGGAGATCTTGCAGACTCTGCACCGCATTGAGCACCGCAACGCTCGCCGCGTTGAGTGGATATTGGCGAAGTTTAACGGTCGTGATCTTGGACCACCTCCTCCAGATACACCAGAGCTTGAGGCTGAGGAGCCTGCATCTGAAGAGCTAGCAGCTGAAGCTGGCCAAGCAGTCTATACCTGCGTAGAGACCTGAGGAGCATAGAGCCGAGGAGTCTAGAGTTGAGGAGCCGGCAGCTGATGCGTGAGCATGTTTCCTATCTTTTCCTAGTGAATTTGCATCTAATTTGTTGAGTTTAATAAAGAATTAATTATCTTTTAGCCAATATTGATGCTACTTTGAGTCTTTTACAATTTTATTTATTTTAGGTAGCATTCGGTTGGATATGATGGAGTTTCTACAGCACAAGAACAAAAGGAGATGGCAGCGAGGAGCGACGCGTACGCGTGCCTGACGCGTGTGCGTGATTTGGAGATATCTGGTGCACAAAATTGTAATGCCAATATCAAAATCAAGATTTCTTACAAACTCGCACAACTAACCAGCAAGTGCACTGGGTCGTCCAAGTAATACCTTACGTGAGTAAGGGTCGAATCCCACAGAGATTGTTGGCTTGAAACAAGCTATAGTTATTTTATTATTCTTAGTCAGGATATCAATTATAATTATCAGTTTGAATTACAAAAAATAAAAGAGCATAAAATAAATAATTGTTACTTAATAATGGAGAATATGTTGGAGTTTTGGAGATGCTTTGTCCTCTGAATCTCTGCAACATACTGCTTTCTTACTTTCAGAATTTGCAAGGCTCCATCCATGGCAAGCTATATGTGGGGTGTCACCGTTGTCAATGGCTACTTCCCATCCTCTCAGTGAAAATGGTCCAAATGCTCTATCACAGCATGGCTAATCAGCTGTTGGTTCTCGATCATGTTGGAATAGAATCCATTGATTCTTTTGCGTTTGTCATCACGCCCAACACTCGCGAGTTTGAAACTCGTCACAGTCATCCAATCCCAAAATTCTACTCGAAATACCACAGACAAGGTTTAGACTTTCCGGATTCTCATGAATGCCGCCATCAATTCCAGCTTATACCACGAAGATTCTGATTAAGGAATCTAAGAGATACTCATTCAATCTGATGTAGAACAAAGGTGGTTGTCAGGCACACGTTCATGGGGTGAGGAAGGTGATGAGTGTCATGGATCATCACCTCCTTCATAGTGAAGCGCGAATGAATATCTTAGATAGGAACAAGCATATTTGAATGGGAAACAGAAATAATTGCATTAATTCATCGAGACGCTGCAGAGCTCCTCACCCCCAACAATGGGGTTTAGAGATTCATGCTGCCAAAAGATACAAATTTCAGATCTAAAAATGTCATGAGATACAAAATAAGTCTCTAAAAGTTGTTTAAATACTAAACTAGTAACCTAGGTTTACAGAGAATGAGTAAACTAAGATGGATAGTGTAGAAATCCACTTCTGGGGCCCACTTGGTGTGTGCTGGGGATGAGACTTAAGCTTCTTACGTGCCTGGGCTGTTTCTGGAGTTGAACACCAAGTTGTAACGTATTTCTGGCGTTCAACTCTGGTACGTGACGTGTTTCTGGCACTGGACACCAGATTATAACATTAAACTGGGTGAAACGCCAGTTTACGTCATCTATCTTCGCGCAAAATATGGAATATTATATATTGCTGGAAAGCCCGGGATGTCTACTTTCCAACCCAATTGAGAGCGTGCCAATTGGACTCCTGTAGCTCCAAAAAATCCAGTCCGAGTGCAGGGAGGTCAGAATCCAACAGTATCAGCAGTCCTTTTTCAGCCTAAATCAGATTTTTGCTCAGCTCCCTCAATTTCAGCCAGAAAATACCTGAAATCACAGAAAAACACACAAACTCATAGTAAAGTTCAGAAATATGATTTTTGCTTAAAAACTAATAAAATTCTATTAAAAACTAATAAAAACATGCTAAAATCTACATGAAATTACCTCCAAAAGCGTATAAAATATCCGCTCATCAATATCCATGGCGACGCGTGCGCGTGACTGACACGTACGCGTGATTTGAAGATTTACTCAACGACGCGTATGCGTGACCGACGCGTCCGCGTGACTCGCAGAAAAGACCATCGACGCGTACGCGTGTCTGACGCGTACGCATGACATGCGCACGTGCAGAAAATGCAGAAAATGCTGGGGGTGATTTCTGGGCCCCATTTTAGTACCCAAGTTAGGCGCGGATCCAGTGAAGCCAAGTGGTTCCCACGTTACAAGACGCGGTGTAGTTAGTTAATTCTGATTTAAATTCAAATTTGAATTTGAAAATAGGAAAAGATATTATCTTAATTTTAGATATTAGATTTTAAATTAATTAGGATTAGTTATAAAAAGGGGAGACTTCTCTTCTATTGTGAGATTCCATTAGGGGATTCCATTAGGGAATTCTATACAAATTTACATTCCACATTTCATGAGCAACTAATCCTCCATTGTTAAGGTTAAGAGCTCTGTCTATTTGTATTGATTGATTTCCTTGCTTTTTCTATTTTAATTTATGCATGGATTTATAATTTAAGAATTATTTTTGCTCTTTATTTTATGAATTTGGGTGGAACAGAAGTATGATCCTCTTTCTATTTGAGTTCTTGTAAAACTTGGAAAAGCTCTTTACTTGAACAACAACTTGAAAACAATTTCTCCTAAATTTTAATTATTTGGATTTAATAGGATATGTGACATATAATCCTCTTATTTTTGGGTAATTAGATTTTTTGTGGCATATAAACTGAAATTTGAACTTCACCTTCTAATTGGAATTAATTGACCAAGGAATTGGAAGTTAATGAATTTTAGAGGAGGCTAGAAAGGTCTAAGGAATTAGGGTCTAGCCACATATAGTTTGCCATAAATTAAATCCTACATGATTAAAATAGTTAGTAAGAAAAGTTAATCCGGAAAAATAGATAACTCTGAAACCTTAACAGTTTTCTCCATATTTTATTCCCAACTTATTTACTTGTCTATCCTTTTTATATTCTGAGTTCGAAGTTAAACCTTTTAAATATCTCAAAACTCTTTTCTGCTTGCTTAACTAAGCTTATCACTCAATAACTATTGCTTAATCTATCAATTCTCGTGGGATCGACCCTTACTCACGTAAGGTATTACTAGGTACGACCCGGTGCACTTGCCGGTTAGTTTGTGGTTGTAAAACACCGCATCAAGTTTTTGGCACCGTTGCCGGGGATTGATAGTGATTAACAACTATTCGTTGTTTGATTGCTTAGATTAGATAATTTTTCTTTTAATTAAATTTATTATTATTATTATTAGTATTTTTTTAAAAAAATCTTTTTCTTTACGTTTATTTTTTTTCTTTTCCATTACACTTCCTTTTTTTTCTTTCGTTCCCCCCTCCCCTGTTACGTTTTCCTTCTTTTTTTCTTTTATTATAAAAAAATAAAAATATATACAAAAAAAATTTTATTTAATACTAATATTTTTCTTAATTGCTGAAATTAAGTTTGGTGTCCCCTTGGCTATTGAGTTTAAATCTTCTTTATGCTCTTTCTTCTTTGCTTGCTTGTCAACCACATGGTGCATTTAATCCTGTTTGGTATTGTGTACTAAGGAAAAATAATGGAGAGAGATCACATGGGTTACTACTCACACCCAAGTAGTGATTCATATTATGGTGGATGGAGGAACTATCCAAATTTTGGTTGTCAAGGTCAAAACCAAAGAAACTTCAGTGCTCTATGTTCCAACTATCAAGAACCACCATCTCCATATTCATATCAAGAACCACCACCTCTCTATCCATATCAAGAACCTTCATCCTTCTACCCATATCAAGAGCCACCATCTCCCTATTCATACCAAGAACCATCCTCTTTTTACACTTATCAAGAACCATCATCTCCTTCATGTGCATATCAAGAGCCACCATCTCCTTATTCATCTCAAATACTGTAAGATCTTGAGCTTCTCATGAAAGAATTCGTGTCAAAAATGTAAAGAAATATGTGCAGTCACTAATCAAGAACCAGGAAGAGAAACAAGCAAGTTCCTTCCCAAAAGATACAATGCAAGATCCTAGGAAAGAAAGTGAGGAAATCAATCAAAAGAATTTATACTCCAATGAATTAGAGAACTTTCCACCCTCACATATGGAAGAAGAGGAAGATGCACAATCTCTCATGCCCTTGGTAAGCAATGAAGAAGATATTGAATTAGAAGAAAGCTACCAAGAGGAAGAGGTTGAAATTGAGGAAGCTTGCAAAGAGGTAGAAGAATTCAAAGAAGAACACAAGAGAGTGGAGCTTGCAAGACCTCTTCCAAAGCCATCACCATCCAATACAACATTCAAGTGGGTAAAATTCCTATCCTTAACCTTTACTTTCCCACTTGAATATGGGCTACTGGAGACAGATGGTCAACTTAGAGCTCTTTGTGGCATTAAGAGTAAGAGGAAGATGGTTAGTGGCAAGAGTTGTCAAGCAAGGTTCAATATGGTTGCATGCTCCAAATTGAAGTGCAAGGATTGGTGTAGAGCTCAATTGAATGAATCTAGAAAGTTGTTTGGATGTCTCTATTCAGATTGCTTGCCACCCGGTGGGAACAATGGTGATCCACAAGAAAACGGGTGTAAAAGCAAGGTTTGGGATCCTAGAGTTCATTCCCACAATCAACACCTTTAGGCCTTGTCACTTGCTTCAACTTGCTCAAAGGCGTTATGCGCCTAGTTTGGGATCTCGGTAGCCATTGGAATTACAAACATTGGTGGAGATTCCTGGATCAGTACAAGCACAAGCCACCATGACAAGGAGCTTACCACATGTCCAACTTAAGGACTTTAACTAAAAGTGCTTGGTGGGAGACAACCCACTGTGGTATGATCGTTCTTTTTCATTCTTAGTTATTTTTTGTAGTAGTAGTTTTCTTGCTTATTTGATTTTTATTGAGTTCTTACTAATTTTCTGATCATGTAACTATTTTAGAACAGGAACCAGATATAAAAAAAAGAAGAGCACCCGACGCGCAAGCGTCGCTGACGCGTACGCGTCAGATGGGTGTGCATGAAAAATAAAAATGAGCAGAAAGTTGCGCGGGAGTGGCGCAGAAATGATGCCTTTTGCACAAACATGCCAACGCGTACGCGTACCCCACGCGTGTGTGATGAGCGGATAATTTATACGCTTTTTGACACTGTTTTTAGTATGTTTTTAGTGTGTTTTAGTTAGTTTTTAGTATATTTTTATTAGTTTTTAGTTAAAATTCACTTTTCTGGACTTTACTATGAGTTTGTGTGTTTTTTTGTGATTTCAGGTATTTTCTTGCTGAAATTGAGGGACCTGAGCAAAAATCTGATTCAGAGGCTGAAAAGGACTGCAGATGCTATTGGATTCTGACCTCCCTGCACTCGAAGTAGATTTTCTGGAGCTACAAAAGCCCAATTGGAGCGCTCTCAATGGCGTTGGAAAGTAGACATCCTGGGCTTTCCAGCAATATATATTAGTCTATACTTTGCCCAAGATTTGATGGCCCAAAATGGCGTTCCAAATCAGCTCAAAACTGCCCGGCGTTAAACGCCGGAACTGCCACAAGAATGGGAGTTAAATGCCCAAACTGGCACAAAAGCTGGCGTTTAACTCCAAGAAGAGTCTCTACACGAAAATGCTTCAATGCTCAGCCCAAGCACACACCAAGTGGGCCCAGAAGTGGATTTTTATGTCATTTACTCATCTCTTTAAACCCTAGGCTACTAGTTCTCTATAAGTAGGACCTTTTGCTATTGTATTATCATCTTTTGATCACTTTAGATCTTAGATCAGATCTTGGTTCTCCTGGTTCCCTCTCTGGGGCCGAAGCCAATGATCACTTTTGTTCTCATGTATTTTCAACGGTGGAGTTTCTACAAACCATAGATTAAGGTGTGGAGCTCTGCTGTACCTGAGCTTCAAACTCGCGATTGTGGGGCGTTAGTGACAGACGCAAAAGAATCACTGGATTCTATTCCGACATGATCGAGAATCAACACCTGAATAGCCGTGCCGTGACAGGGTGTGTTGAACATTTTCACTGAGAGGATGGGAGGTAGCCACTGACAACGGTGAAA
>NC_029772.3:42500351-42503476 GCF_000817695.3 Arachis duranensis | reverse complement strand
ACCAAGTTTTTGGCGCCGTTGCCGGGGATTGTTGAGTTTGGACAACTGACGGTTTATCTTGTTGTTTAGATTAGGTATTTTTTAGAATTCTTAAGAATGAATTCTAGAGTTTCACGATGATCTGTTGAAGTCTGGCTGGCTGTGAAGCCATGTCTAATTTTATTGGACTGAGGTTTCAACTTATCATCACAAGAGCTTGTTGATTTCTATCAATCTTGCTGTTGGAGCAATGATCTGCTAAGGCTTGGCTGGCCATTGGCCATGTCTAGTGTTTTGGACCGGAGCTTTCTTTGAAAGCTTGGCTGGCTATGAAGCCATGTCTAATTCCTGGACCGGAGTCCTAGCCTAGCATTGCAATGATTCCTGGGATTCTCATTAAGAATTTTGAATCCTTTATTTTGCTTTTCCACATAGTTTTCGAAAAAACCACAAAAAAATTACAAAATCATAAAAACCAAAAATATTTTTTTATGTTTCTTGTTGAGTCTAGAGTCTCATTTTCAGTTTGGTGTCAATTGCATGTTTCTGTTCTTCTTGCATTTATCATGTGTCTTCAGTGATCTTCAAGTTGTTCTTGATGATTTACTTGCCCTGATCTTTAAATTCTCTTGTTTTGTGTGTTTTGCTGTTTCTCATATGCATTCTCAACTTGTTAGTGTCAGTAGTATACAAACTGCTAAGTTTGATGTCTTGCATGCATTGTTATTTGATTTCAGTTGCATTTTTTATTATTCCTCATTATTAAAAATCCAAAAAAATTTTTAATTTGTGTCTTTTCAAGTCAATAATACAGAGAATTGAAGATTCAGAACATACAGCAGAGTAATTACACAGAAAAAGCTGGGCGTTCAAAACGCCCAGTGAAGAAGGAAAACTGGCGTTTAAACGCCAGCCAGGGTGCCTGGCTGGGCATTTAACGCCCAAAAGGGTAGTGCTTTGGGCGTTAAACGCCAGAATATGCACCATTCTGGGCGTTTAACGCCAGGATGGCACAAGAGGGAAGATTCTGTTTTCAATTCAAATTTTTTTCAAGTTTTCAATATTTTTCAAAATCAAATCTTTTTCAAATCAAATCTTTTCAATCAAATCTTTTTCAAAATCAATTTCTTTCCATTTTCAAAGATACTTGCTATCAATTAATGATTTGATTCAACATTTCAAGTATGTTGCCTTTTCTGTTGAGAAAGGTTTAATGTTTGAATCATATCTTTTCTTGTTAGCCAAGTCATTAATTTTTAAAATCAAATCTTTTTAAATTGTTTTTCAAATCATATCTTCTCAATCACATCTTTTTTTAAAACCATAACTTTTCAAATCATATATTTTAATCACATCTTTTTCAAAATAGTTTTCAATCATATCTTTTTAATTTGTTATTTCAAAATCTTTTTCAAAAATCACTTGATTTCTTTTCCACTCTTAGTTTTCGAAAATCAATTAGTGTTTTTCAAAATGTTTTTAAAATCTCTTACTTAATTTTCGAAAATTTCTTCCCCTCTTCTCAAATCTTTTACTTAATTTTCGAAAATTACTTCCCCTCTTCTCACATCCTTCTATTTATGGACTAACACTATTCCTTAATGCACAATTCGAACTCCATCTTTCCTTGATAAGTTTGAATTTTCTACCTCTTCCTTCTATTTTTCTTTTCCTCTGACACCTCAAGAAATCTCTATACTGTGACATAGATGATTCCATATTTTCTTGTTCTCTTCTCTTTCATATGAGCAGGAGCAAAGACAAAAGCATTCTTGTTGAGGCTGATCCTAAACCTGAAAGGACCTTGAAGCGAAAACTAAGAGAAGCTAAGGCACAACTCTCTGTAGAGGACCTAACAGAAATCTTCAAAGAAGAAGAACTCATGGCAGCCGAAAACAACAACAATGCCAACAATGCAAGGAAGGTGCTGGGTGACTTTACTGCACCTACTCCCGACTTCTATGGGAGAAGCATCTCTATCCCTGCCATTGGAGCAAACAACTTTGAGCTTAAGCCTCAATTAGTTTCTCTAATGCAACAGAATTGCAAGTTCCATGGACTTCCATTGGAAGATCCTCATTAGTTTTTAGCTGAATTCTTGCAAATCTGTGACACTGTTAAGACTAATGGGGTTGACCCTGAGGTCTACAGACTTATGCTATTCTCTTTTGCTGTAAGAGACAGAGCTAGGACATGGTTGGACTCACAACCTAAAGAAAGCCTGAACTATTGAGAAAAGCTAGTCAATGCCTTCTTGGCAAAGTTCTTTCCACCTCAAAAATTGAGTAAGCTTAGAGTGGAAGTCCAAACCTTCAGACAGAAGGAAGGTAAATCTCTCTATGAAGCTTGGAAAAGATACAAACAATTAATCAGAAAGTGTCCTTCTGACATGCTTTCTGAATGGAGCATCATAGGTATCTTCTATGATGGTCTGTCTGAACTGTCCAAGATGTCTTTGGATAGCTCTGCTGGAGGATCTCTTCATCTGAAGAAGACGCCTGCAGAAGCTCAAGAAATGATTGAAATGGTTGCAAATAACCAATTCATGTACACTTCTGAAAGGAATCCTGTGAACAATGGGACTAATCAGAAGAAAGGAGTTCTTGAGATTGATACTCTGAATGCCATACTGGCTCAGAACAAGATATTGACTCAGCAAGTCAATTTGATTTCTCAAAGTCTGTCTGGAATGCAAAATGCACCAGGTAGTACTAAGGACGCTTCATCTGAAGAAGAAGCTTATGATCCTGAGAACCCTTCAATGGAAGAGGTGAATTACATGGGAGAAACCTATGGAAACACCTATAATCCTTCATGGAGAAATCATCCAAATCTTTCATGGAAGGATCAACAGAGACCTCAATGAGGTTTCAACAATAATAATGGTGGAAGAAACAAGTTTAGCAATGGCAAGCCTTCTCCATCATCTTCTCAGCAACAGACAGAGAATTCTAAGCAGAACCACTCTGACTTAGCAACCATGGTCTCTGATATAATCAAAACCACTCAAAGTTTCATGACTGAAACAAGGTCCTCCATTAGAAATTTGGAGGCACAAGTGGGGCAGCTGAGCAAGAAAATTACTGAACTCCCTCCTAGTACTCTTCCAAGCAATACAGAAGAAAATCCAAAAGGAGAGTGCAAGC
>NC_029772.3:42499113-42499445 GCF_000817695.3 Arachis duranensis | reverse complement strand
CAACCCAATGTTATATTTTTCTATATTTCCTTTGTTATTTTATGTTTTCTGTAGGTTGATGATCATGGGAAGTCACAAAATCAATTGAAAAAGCAAAAACAGAATGAAAAATAGAAAGAAAAACAGCACACCCTGGAGGAAGACCTTGCTGGCGTTTAAACACCAGTAAGGGCAGCAAATGGGCGTTTAACGCCCAGTCTGGCACCATTTTGGGCGTTTAACTCCAGAAAGGGGCACCAGACTGGCGTTAAACGCTAGGAAAGGGCAAGAAGCTGGCGTTAAACGCCAGAAATGGGCACCAGCCCGGCGTTTAACACCAGAATTGGCATAAA
>NC_029772.3:42498634-42498950 GCF_000817695.3 Arachis duranensis | reverse complement strand
CTTCCCCAAAAACCCCTCACCTATCAAATCCCATCTTTCTCTTCACCACTCACATCCATTCTTCATAAAACCCCACCTACCTAACCATTCAAATTCAAACCACTTTCCCTCCCAAACCCACCCTCACATAACCGAACCCTACCCCTCTCTCCACCCCTATATAAACCCATCTTCACTCCTTCATTTTCACCCAACCTAAACACTACTTCTTTCCCTTTGGTAGAACCACAAAGCCATCTCCATCTCCTCTATTTCTTCTTCTTCTTCTACTCTCTTCTTTCTTCTTTTGCTCGAGGACGAGCAAACCTTTTAAGTT
>NC_029772.3:42497766-42498209 GCF_000817695.3 Arachis duranensis | reverse complement strand
CGAAGAAGAGGTTGGGAAGTTCTTACCAACCCCATTCAACAAGTCGGAATCTTGATGGTTCAAGAGTTCTATGCCAATGCATGGATCACCAAGAACCATGGTCAAAGTGTGAACCAGAATCCAAAGAATTGGCTTACTATGGTTCGGGGAAAATACTTGGATTTTAGTCCGGAAAATGTAAGGTTGGCATTCAACTTGCCCATGATGCAAGGAGATGAACACCCATACACTAGAAGGGTCAACTTTGATCAAAGGTTGGACCAAGTCTTCACAGTCATTTGTGAAGAGGGCGCTCAATGGAAGAGAGATTCAAGAGGAAAGCCGGTTCAACTGAGAAGGCATGACCTCAAGCCCGTGGCTAGAGGATGGTTGGAGTTTATCCAACACTCAGTCATTCCCACTAGCAACCGGTCCGAAGTTACTATAAACTGGACTATCATGAT
>NC_029772.3:42483164-42496360 GCF_000817695.3 Arachis duranensis | reverse complement strand
CAGATGCTATTGGATTCTGACCTCCCTGCACTCGAAGTGGATTTTCTGGAGCTACAGAAGCCCAATTGGCGCGCTCTCAACGTCGTTGGAAAGTAGACATCTTGGGCTTTCTAGCAATATATAATAGTCCATACTTTGCCCAAGATTTGATGGCCCAAACTGGCGTTCCAAATCAGCTCAAAACTGCCCGGCGTTAAACGCCGGAACTGCCACAAGAATGGGAGTTAAACGCCCAAACTGGAACAAAAGCTGACGTTTAACTCCAAGAAGAGTCTCTACACGAAAATACTTCAATGCTCAGCCCAAGCACACACCAAGTGGGCCCGGAAGTGGATTTTTATGTCATTTACTCATCTATGTAAACCCTAGGCTACTAGTTCTCTATAAGTAGGACCTTTTGCTATTGTATTATCATCTTTTGATCACTTTAGATCTTAGATCAGATCTTGGTTCTTCTGGTTCCCTCTCTGGTTCCAAAGATTATTGGTAAGTTTATAAGTTACATTGCCCAATTATGTATTGTCAGTAAGTTTTTTCTTATATTTGATGAAATTACTATTTTTGAGCAGCTTCATTTTCATTTTATAATGGAGTGTTTAATATATGGTCTGCGATTACTACAATATTCGGGATTACCACAATTATTTATGTTGTCAATTTTATAACAGTGGGGGTGGGGGAGATCAGAAACCGAAGAAGAGATATAAAAAAAGATTACTCCAGAAACAGAGTAATATCTTGCTTTTCTTTTTGTCTGTGTATTTTTTTCATTGTTTCTCTTCAATTGAGTTGATATTGTTTTATAATTATTTAAAAAAATAAAATAAAAAAAGGAAAAGAAATAGAAGAGGCATATATACTTGTTTCTTCCTTATCTTGGTAGCTATCTTTATTCTTATGCTATCTTAGATCATGGTGATGAATGTGATGATTATGTGACGCTCATCATCATTCTCACTTATGAACGCGTGCCTGACAACCACTCCCGTTCTACAAGCAAACAAGGCTTGAATGTTTATCTCTTGGATCCCTTAATTGGAATCTTCGTGGTATAAGCTAGAACTGATGGCGGCATTCAAGAGAATCCGAAAGGTCTAAACCTTGTCTGTGGTATTCTGAGTAGGATTCAATGATTGAATGACTGTGACGAGCTTCAAACTCGCGATTGTGGGGCGTTAGTGACAGACGCAAAAGAATCACTGGATTCTATTCCGACATGATCGAGAACCAACAGCTGAATAGACATGCCGTGACAGGGTGCGTTGAACATTTTCACTGAGAGGATGGGAGGTAGCCACTGACAATGGTGAAACCCTACATACAGCTTGCCATGGAAAGGAGTAAGAAGAATTGGATGAAGACAGTAGGAAAGCAGAGAGACGGAAGGGACAAAGTATCTCCATTCGCTTATCTAAAATTCTTACCAATGAATTACATAAGTATCTCTATCTTTATCTTTATGTTTTATTCATACATCATCCATAACCATTTGAGTTTATCTGACTAAGATTTACAAGGTGACCATAGCTTGCTTCATACCAACAATCTCCGTGGGATCGACCCTTACTCGCGTAAGGTTTATTACTTGGACGACCCAGTACACTTGCTGGTTAGTTGTGCGAAGTTGTGATAAAGAATTGAGATTACAATTGTGCGTACCTTGTTGATGGCGCCATTGATGATCGCAATTTCGTGCACCAGTGTGCGTCATTGGATATTTTGGCACTCCACGCGTGCGCGTCATTGACGCGTACGCGTGACTTGAATTTCAACGTAAATATGTGTTGGGCAGAGAGTTGTGCTGGCTTAGGGCTGGAAGTGTGCTAGAAGCACAAAACTTGTTCGCGCATACGCGTCCCTAACGCGTACGCGTCATTTGCACAAATGGCCATCCACGCGTGCGCGTGCAAGACGCGCACGCGTCGATTGAAAATATGGGTTCCCAAGCCACGCGAATAGCAAGTTGTGTGTGTGCGCGGCTGCCTTTGCGCGAATCACATAAATCGAAGGGCACGCGGATGCGTGCCTAACGCTTACACGTCTTTAAGAAAATTCCACGACCCACGAGTACGCGTGCTGCACGCGTACACGTCGCCTGCGCCGCGCAACTCCACTAGTTCACCGCCCAAGATTCAATTTTCTTTCCCCTCTTCCAATCCTAATTCTCTCTTGTTCTTTTATCCTTTTCTTTTTCTTTCATCATAATATTTGTCTCTTTCTATTTTTAGTTCTTTTTTGCTTGAGGACAAGCAAACTTTTAAGTTTGGTGTTGACGCTTCGCTTAAGGGTTTTCTATTTATTCCTATGGCACCAAAAGGGAGGCGAATCATCTTCACGGAGGAGCACAACCTGAAGAATAAAGTGACCGCTAGGATAACTAAGGTGGTTGAGTTCCTTTCATATTTTTTATTCCTCCCCTCTTTTTCTATGTTATGTTCCGATTTTCTGCTATTTTGCGTTGTTTATTGCATGATCCTTTATTAGTAAGAATCCTAGGTCTAGTTTAGTTTTTTCTTAATTGCTTTAATTTTGAAAAGATGTCTCATGTATTACTCACTGAGCTTGAATTCAAATAAAAAATACATAAGTGATGTATTGCATGAGAAATTGAGTTAATTTTAAAAGTAGTCTTATTTACTTAAATATGGTGGTATTTTTTGTAATTCTGAATGCATGACATGAACAGTGCATAGTTTTTATAGTGAAGTTTATGAATGTTAAAATTGTTGGCTCTTGAAAGAATGATGAAAGAAGAAAAATGTTATTGATAATCTGAAAAATCATAAAATTGATTCTTGAAGCAAGAAAAAGCAGTGAAAAACACAAAGCTTGCAAAAAAAATCAAATAAAAAAAAGAAAAAAAAGAAAAAAGCAAGCAGAAAAAGCCAATAACCCTTTAAACTAAAAGGCAAAGGGTAACAAGGATCCAAGGCTTTGAGCACTAATGGATAAGAGAGCCCAAAGGAATAAAATCCTGGCCTAAGCGGCTAAACCAAGCTGTCCCTAACCATGTGCTTGTGGCGTGAAGGTGTCAAGTGAAAAGCTTAAGACTGAGCGGTTAAAGTCGTGATCCAAAGTAAAAAGAGTGTGCTAAAGAACTCTGGGCACCTCTAACTGGGGACTCTAGCAAAACTGAAAAGATTCACCCAGTTATGTGTCTATGGCATTTATGTATTCGGTGGTAATACTGGAAAATAAAATGCTTAGGGTCACGGCCAAGACTCATAAAGTAGCTGTGTTCAAGAATCAACATACTAAACTAGGAGAATCAATAACACTATATGAATTCTGGGTTCCTATGGATGCCAATCATTCTGAACTTCAAAGGATAAAGTGAAATGACAAAACTATTCAGGATTGCAATTGTAAACCCCACTATAAGAAGAGACATGGGCTTAATCGAACTCTCATTCTCATGAAAATTCACATCCTAAGCTTATATTAGTTTTGGTTACTTGAGGACAGGCAACAGTTTAAGTTTGGTGTTGTGATGCGTGAGCATCTTTCCTATCTTTTCCTAGTGAATTTGCATCTAATTCGTTGAGTTTAATAAAGAATTAATTATCTTTTAGCCAATATGGATGCTACTTTGAGTCTTTTGCAATTTTATTTAATTTAGGTAGCATTCGGCTGGATATGATGGAGTTTCTGCAGCACAAGAACAAAAGGAGATGGCAGCGAGGAGCGACGCGTACGCGTGCCTGACGCGTGCGCATGATTTGGATATATCCATGGCGACGCGTGCGCGTGACTGACACGTACGCGTGATTTGAAGATTTGCTCAGCGATGCGTACGCTTGACCGACGCATCCGCGTGACTCGTAGCAAAAGACCATCGACGCATACGCGTGACTGACGCGTATGCGTGACATGTGCAGAAAACGCAGAAAACGCTGTGGGTGATTTCTGGGCCCCATTTTAGCACCCAAGTTAGGCGCGGATCCAGTGAAACCAAGTGGTCTCCACGTTACAAGACGTGGAGTAGTTAGTTAATTCTGATTTAAATTCAAATTTGAATTTGAAAATAGGAAAAGATATTATCTTAATTTTAGATATTATATTTTAAATTAATTAGGATTAGTTATAAAAAGGGGAGACTTCTCTTCTATTGTGAGATTCCATTAGGGGGATTCTATTAGGGAATTCTATACAAATTTACATTCCACATTTCATGAGCAACTAATCCTCCATTGTTAAGGTTAAGAGCTCTGTCTATTTGTATGGATTGATTTTCTTGCTTTTTCTATTTTAATTTATGCATGGATTTATAATTTAAGAATTGTTTTTGCTCTTTATTTTATGAATTTGGGTGGAATGGAAGTATGACCCTCTTTCTATTTGAGTTCTTGTAAAACTTGAAAAAGCTCTTTACTTGAACAACAGCTTGAAAACAATTTTTCCTAAATTTTAATTATTTGAATTTAACAGGATACATGACATATATTCCTCTTATTTTTGGGTAATTAGAATTTTTGTGGCATATAAACTGAAATTTGAACTTCACCTTATAATTGGAATTAATTGACCAAGGAATTGGCAGTTAATGAATTTTAAAGGAGGCTAGAAAGGTCTAAGAAATTAGGGTCTAGCCACATATAGTTTGCCATAAATTAAATCCTATATGATTAAAATAGTTAGTAAGAAAAGTTAATCCGGAAAAATAGATAACTCTGAAGCCTTAACAGTTTTCTCCATATTTTATTCCCAACTTATTTACTTGTCTAATCTTTCTATATTCTGAGTTCGAATTTAAACCTTTTGAATATCTCAAAACCCTTTTCTGCTTGCCTAACTAAGCTTATCACTCAATAACTATTGCTTAATTCATCAATCCTCGTGGGATCGACCCTTACTCATGTAAGGTATTACTTGGTACGACCCGGTGCACTTGCCGGTTAGTTTGTGGTTGTAAAACACCGCATCAGCAGCTGGAGACGAGTTGATAGTTGAGCATCCGATAGCTGAGACCACCACACAGCCATCTAGCACCATCATTGTTTACCAGCGTCATCATCACCCACCATCATCTGACGGTGGAGCTTCTCATGGTTGATTCCCCCCCGATTGACTATTGTGGGCACTGAGGACAGTGCATGACTTAAGTGTGGGGGAAGATCTGCGATATTTTGGGTGTAAACATTCTCTCCTGAACACTTTCATTTAGTTATTTTCAGCTTTTACTATGCTTTTGTGGATACTTTTAGTACTTTGACTTATGCACTTTTACTTTTGGTATATATATAGTAGTTTCTTATAGTTATATCTAGTTTTACACTTTTATGTTGGTATATATTTACATATTATATTTGATATTGCTTAGTATATAGTATAGATATGGATTGTGATTGGATGTTATGAATAGCTTATGCCTAGTTTATCTTGATCTTAATTGTTCATGTTACATTTTTGCTTGTTGAAAATTAGGAGAAGAACTAGGAAATTTTGAAAAATTTTGCATCCATCACAACATACATACATATATAGGAATAATTTTGGTAGAAAACAACATGACTTTCCAATTATTCCTATAGAATTGATTCGAAAACAATTTTTCAAACTTGCTTGAATGAATTTCTTTGAAACATAGAAGAGTAAAGAACAACTACCTTGTGAGATTTTAGCTATAATGAGTGGTTACACATTTTTAACCACTAATTTTGTTCATTGTGTGACATATCTCTTATATGATTGTAATCTAGGTTTTGCTTGATTCTTTATTTTCAATGATTAATGTTTTGAATTGCATTGAGCATGATTGAAGCCATTTTTGTTTAAAAGCTCACTTTTTCCATATTTCCTACCCTTTGCATATACCATTGTTAAACCTTTTTTTAGCTTTATCTACCCCATTGTTCTTAATATCACCACATTACAACCATAAGCGAAAAACCATGAATAACTTGGGATTGTATCCTTGATTAGTTTAGGTTGGAGAAGTGTGTTTCAATTAAGTGTGGGGGAATATTGGGAAACAATGGCAGTGATTGAAAATATTACTTTTGAGTATTTGTTGAAAATCTTGAAAAATGGGAACATTCATGTATGAATTACTTAACCATATGCAATTCCAAAAAAAAAACTCTTCATTATAAAAGGGATGCAAAGACACCCTGAAGAGTAAACAAATGAATAAAGAATTGTATATGGGGTGTTCTTGTGAAAAGCATACATGAATGTGAGTGAATTGAAAATGATGGAAGGTTAGGATTGCATCTTTGTTTCAAATCGGTTGATATAGGTTGATGTGGAAACTAAACTAATCAAGGATTCAACCATTTTAGTCCACTTAGCCATATCTATCCCACCTTTACCCTAACCCCATTACAACCGTATGAAGTCCTCATGATAATTGCATTCATGCATCACTTGATTGTTGATTGTTAGACGAAAAGCAATTCCTTGAAAGCATGATTAGAAGAGATTTGAGTGATTGAAATCCTAAACACCAAGTGATCAAAGTGTATACACACCTAGTGAGGGTTCAATTACTCAACTCTATGTTTCCATGCTTCTTATCATGCATTCTTGCAAGTTGATTCGCTTTAATGAGTCGGATCAATTCGTTAGATTTTGGTTGCATTGGATTATCTCCTTGCTTTGCCCTATACGCTTATGCTCTTGCTTGGGAATTTGTTTGTTTGTTTTCACCAATCATATAGGAAACTATAGATACATAGATAGATAGATAGATACAGTATATACATACTTGCATGCATATAAATAATTGTATTTAATAAGTTGATTACCCCTTTAGATCATTTTTCTTATTGGTTTAGCATGAGGACATGCTATTGTTTAAGTGTGGAGGAATTGATGAGCCTATATTTGATGGTATATTTTGACTCAATTTGGATGGATTCTAGCACATGAACTCACACTTAAGCACCCAAATAGCATACTTTTATGTTTGATCCCTAATATGAACCTAAGTGAGAAAACATGCAATTTTGTGCTTTAATAGAGTGAATTAATTCCACTTTTATGTCATTTGATATCGTGATATGATTTGTGAGTGATTTCAGGCCTTGAAAGCAAGAATGGATGGCCAAAAGTGGAAGAAATCATGTACAAGGGAGAAGACATGAAGAAAACAAGAAAAAGCACAAATAGCAACGTGTGCGTGCGCACAAGCAAGCGTGCATACGCACAAGACCGCATTAGCCAAGTGTGCCGCGCACAAGCCAATGTGCGTACGCACAAGAGGAAATTTATATACATGCGTGTGCACAAGTACCCGTGCGTACGCACAGGAGCCAAAACAGCAAGGTGTGCAGACGCACACATCTGTGCGTCTACATAGGACCCAACACGTGATTTCATTAATGAAACACGTGCAACGCGTATTGATGAGCGGATAATTTATACGCTTTTTGGCATTGTTTTTAGGTAGTTTTTAGTATGATCTAGTTACTTTTAGGGATGTTTTCATTAGTTTTTATGCTAAATTCACATTTTTGGACTTTACTATGAGTTTGTGTATTTTTCTGTGATTTCAGGTATTTTCTGACTGAAATTGAGGGACCTGAGCAAAACTCTGATAGGAGGCTGACAAAAGACTGCTGATGCTGTTGGAATCTGACCTCCCTGCACTCGAAATCGATTTTCTGGAGCTATAGAACTCCAAATGGCTCGCTCTCAACGGCGTTGGAAAGTAGACATCCAGAGCTTTCCATCAATAGATAATAGTTCATACTTTATTCGGAATTTGATGACATAAACTGGCGCTCAACACCAGTTCCATGCTGCATTCTGGAGTCAAACGCCAGAAACACGTCACGAACCAGAGTTGAACGCCCAAAATACGTTATAACTTGGCGTTCAACTCTAAGAGAAGCCTCAGCTCGTGGATAGATCAAGCTCAGCCCAAGCACACACCAAGTGGGTCCCGGAAGTGGATTTATGCATCAATTACTTACCTCTGTAAACCCTAGTAGCTAGTTTAGTATAAATAGAACTTTTTACTAGTCTATTAGACATCTTGGTTCCATATTTGGATTTTGACATCCTGGTTTTCGTTTTGGGGGCTGGCCATTCGGCCATACCTGAACCTTGATCACTTATGTATTTTCAACGGTGGAGTTTCTACACACCAAAGATTAAGGGTGTGGAGCTCTGCTGTACCTCAAGTTTCAATGCAATTACTATTATCTTCTATCCAATTCGATTTATTCCTGTTCTAAGATATTCGTTGCACTTCAACTTGATGAATGTGATGATCCGTGACACTCATCATTATTCTCACCTATGAACGCGCGTGATTGACAACCACTTCTGTTCTACTTTAGACCGGGCGCATATCTCTTGGATTCCTTAATCAGAATCTTCGTGGTATAAGCTAGAATTGATGGCGGCATTCATGGGAATCCAGAAAGTCTAACAAGAGAATCCGGAAGGTCTAACCTTGTCTGTGGTATTCTGAGTAGGATTCAATGATTGAATGACTGTGACGTGCTTCAAACTCCTGAAGGCGGGGCGTTAGTGACAGACGCAAAAGAATCACTGGATTCTATTCCAACCTGATTGAGAACCGACAGATGATTAGCCGTACTGTGATAGAGCATTTGGACCTTTTTCACTGAGAGGATGGGATGTAGCCATTGACAACAGTGATGCCCTACATACAGCTTGCCATGGAAAGGAATAAGAAGGATTGGATGAAAGCAGTAGGAAAGCAGAGATTCAAAAGGAACATAGCATCCCCATATACCTATCTGAAATTCCCACCATTGAATTACATGAGTAACTTTATCTTTATTTTATGTTTATTTACTATTATTTGATTTTCGAAATTCCATAATCAATTATTATCCGCCTGACTGAGATTTACAAGGTGACCATAGCTTGCTTCATACCAACAATCTCTGTGGGATCGACCCTTACTCATGTAAGGTTTATTACTTGGACGACCCAGTACACTTGCTAGTTAGTTGAGCGAAGTTGTGGAAAGAAAGTGCTGAGTTAACAGGTGCACATACCAAAGAGCCATTATTGATGATCACAATTTCGTCCACCACATATTTTGGGGGCTCTTGGCCCATTTTGGAAGGCTGAAATGCTGAAATGAAGGGCTATATAAAGGGGATATCAACACATTTGAAGAAGGAGGCTTGAGCTCACTTTTATTTTAGGTAGTAGTAGTATAGGAAGCTTCCATAGGAGTAGGAGTAGTGTAGCATTGCTCTCTTAGGGTTTATGCAATCTCAATTGTAGCATTTTATAGCAAGCCTTAATTTTGGATGTTGATCAACTCTTTTGTAAGTACTCTTAATTTGCTCTTTAATTACGTTGTCTTTATTTTCATTTCCTCTTGGTTCAAGTGCTTTGTTTATAATTGCAATTTTGAGTTCTTGAAGTTTTGATTGATAAATTTACTATTCCATGCTTCCTTTATGTTTGATTGCTTGTTTATATTTGGTTTTGTTGATAGTTGGTTATAGTTTTCTATTTTTCTTTGCAATTTTCCATACTTTACTTTTATGCACACAAGGTGTTTGTGAAAATTCCAACTCTAGATTTTGAGTAGATTTTCACATCTTGGCTTGTGGTTTGAGTTCCCAGGATACTAGAGTCATAATGTCCGACATTTAGTGGTAGTTCTTGGGGAGTTACTTGGCTCTTGTTTCCATTGATGATAGCCTTTTATCAACTAGTTGGTGAGTTAGCTAGGACTTATGGATTAAGGTCAATTATGCTTGCTTGACTTACTCCTCGCTGGTTGGAGTTGACTAGGCAAGACTAACTCATGACAATTACCATAGTTGTGGTTATGGCAATAATAGAATTTCTTGGATTCTCAATTCCCAAGTCAAGGTCTCTCTTATGCATTAATTCGCAATTTTGCTCATTCCTTAGTTCTTTGATTTCTTAGTTCTTTAATCTTTGATTTCTTGCTTGAAAACTCCTTTTTGCCTTAACAACCAAGGAAGTAACACTTCAATTGTGTTCCTAGGGAGAACGACCCGGGGATTAAAACTCCCGGTTATTTTGTAATGAATTTAATATTTGATTAATGATCATTGGCTGGGTTTAGACTATACTTGCAATGGACAAATATTATTTTATTGTGAAATCCAACCCTATGCTCTTGGTCATCGTCAGCAGCATATGCGAAACATTCCTAGCTAAGGAAATATCTGCATTTTGCTCATTCTATTTTTAGTTTCATGTTGAATCACGTAGAACAAGGGTTGCAAGGAATGATGAGAAGGGAGAATCATCGTCGGATGGAACAATATACCTAATCTTTACTCCGAAAGGAGCTGAAATGGGTATAGATAGTGAATATCGGTTAGAGTAGAAGGAAATCAACGCCGCACATCTGCATATGGTGCTTAACTGTGACAAGATTTTACCGTACCTCATGTGAGTTTTCTAAGTTCTCATAAATATTGAAATCAGTAACATTATAACTTCTTAATCTAATAAAAACTTTTTTATCCTATTCTATTATATAGGTTATTCCAAGAGGTAAATTCTAATACCTCATCGAACAACTTTTCACGTTGGTTCCGAGAATATGTCAGTGTGCATCTATCTAACACAACAGATTCGGAACTAGTTGCACTTAGTTGGGGCCCAATGAATAAGGGCACTAGCTATCTGATATACATTGTTAATTGACATTGGTTCTATATCTTACCGTGGTCGATTGGGAAGAAAACAGATAACACCGGAATTGAGGTTCGTGGGATTTCAGGTGGTGGTCATTTTGATTGTTTTGGTGTGTTGCACAACATAATCGAATTAGAATATTTTTGTCGTTCTATGTACAAGGTGTGCGTATTTAAATATGAATAGTATGATCTAAGTTCGCGACAAGGAACACGAAAGTACAAGGACTACGATATCGCAGAAATTAATGTAACCAGGAAATTTAGGCACTACGATCCTTTTATTCTACCTCAAAATGCACGACAGGTGTACTTTTTGCCTTATCCGAGTTCAATGAAGTCTAGTTGGGTGGTTGTGGTTAAAACTAAACCAAGAGGCCACCTCGAGTCTGATGATAGGATAGAGAGTTAGGAACCTTATCAGATTAATGACCCAACTCCTTAGAAAATGGTGGTTGCTACTAGTGAGCCAATTACCCTTAGCTCGGCTGTTACGGATAATTATATCATTAACCTTCGAATACATGACGATGCACTACCACAACAGGACGACGATCTTCAAGAAGAAGACGGGGTTGATGGCATCGAAAAGACGAGTTCGATGATCAGAAAACTACCTCGAGGAGGAGGATGGTGAAACAGAGGAAGAAGATGATGAATCTGAACAGGGTTAATATAAATATAGTTCTATGATATGTATAATTCTTTACCAAACTTTGAGAAGAATGTAATATAATTAATGTTGTTTCAGATATATCAATTACCATCATTCCATATTTTTACTTTGTACGTTTGATATTTCACATCAAGTTTAAACGATTATATAAAGCACTGTTTCAATTATGGTATTATCAGGGTACGCCATAAATGGATAAAAAATGATTATGTAAAAAAATAAAAGTACTAGCTTTGAATACCGATGGTAACAACCCATTTTTTTAAAATCTCTAAAAGAAAATTCCGTTGGCATTACCATTGGATTCATTCGACGGTAAAATGGTGCAGATACTTACAGCATGGTGCCAACGTAAGGTTGTGTTATCCTACCACCTATATTTCATCGCTAATTCCGACAGAAATTAGTGCCGAACGCTAAAAATTCACGGTAACTATTTACCGGCAAGGTTTATATCGTCGCATTTATTCTGCCGCTAAATCTGACGGTATTCGGCGACTTTCTTGTAGTGTAATGATAAGAGTGAAGAAGGTGGTGATAACAGTGGTCACAGTTGGTTATATTATTGAAATGAACTTTGTGGGGTTTAAAACCGCCACAAATTACAAATAAAACTCTCACAAAACTAATTTTCGTTACTATTTAATGAATTTTTTAACATAAGGGTCGTATTGTCCTAAACTAAAAATGGTACGAGCTCTGCGAGACAAATTGAGAACTATCATATGCTAATTGATACACTTACAAGAGAAATAACTAAGAGAATAAAAGAAAGTTTTACATACATGACTAAATTATTTGTTCAG
Organism: Arachis duranensis; assembly: GCF_000817695.3. NCBI lineage: Eukaryota > Viridiplantae > Streptophyta > Magnoliopsida > Fabales > Fabaceae > Arachis > Arachis duranensis. The sequence continues at coordinate 42,484,268 of NC_029772.3, read as the reverse complement.
GAGAAGCATAAAAAATTGGACAAGACAATAGTTAACGATTATAGAAAGCCAAACGTTTTATTATTTACAAGTTATATCGAAAATTCTCGTTAATCAAGTTGAATCAAATAATTATCACCTTATTAATATTTATTTTAGGGCTTATTTTATGTTTCTTTTATTTTATTTTGTTTTTATTATTTTAAGCTCAATTATGATTTAGCCTTTTTTATTTTAGTAAATGTATGCATTAAAATTTTGAAACTAAGAGATATAAAAATTTTTAAATTTTATAGCCACCTTTTTTTTAATTTTTAATGAATGAAAAATTCTTTGAATTTTTTTAGAAATTTGAGTATAAACATGAGAGGTATAATGATTTTCTTAATGGTTATATTAGGAAATTAAATTGAAATAGAAGAATTTTTTTTATTTCATCTTATCCTAAATTCTGTTTTGTATTTGTAGAGATTGAGAGACAAAATATTTAAAAAAAAAAGAAACGCCTTATTTTTTATAAAAATTGATGAAAAATTGAATTGAATCTTTAATCAATTATTATTTATATTGGGCAATAGCACAGTAAAGATTATTATTATTATTAGTACTTATAAAATCAGGACCACCGTTTTTATAGTTTCCAAATATTTTTTATTACTCACGATTTTTAGTAAAAATTTTGTCTTATTGAAAATTATTATTTAGGATTTTTTCCATGTATGCAAATCACCCTTGAACAGTCCAATATAAAAAAAGTTGCCGGTATTTGTTGGATACGATCTCTTTATATAGAATTTTGATAGGAAGTTAAAAGAATATTTGTATAATATGTACAATAAGTTATTTATTTGGTCCAATGTAAATTAAAAAATAAATATTTAAAATAAAATATTATTAATTTCTTAAATACAATACATCTATATTATCCAAAATAATCATCCGGATACTAAAAATAATAAACATATAATATTTTATTGAATCGAACATCCTAAACTTTTATTATACATATTGTAAAGATATTTCATTGACTCCCTATACTTCATCCTTTATATAATATAATTGTTGTTCAAATAATGGTTAATAGAGGAACGGTTTTGAATCCAATAAAAGGTTAGACAAAGCAAT
>NC_029772.3:42448250-42482964 GCF_000817695.3 Arachis duranensis | reverse complement strand
AGTAATTATCCAAATCAGTCTTTAAGGATTTTAGCATTGGATATTTTAGTCTCTAAAAAAAATTAATATACAGATTAATTCTCAAGATTTTATTTCGGCAGACAAATTAGTTCCTAGTTCATTTTTCGGTAGAGTAATTATCCAGATCAGTTCTCAAAATTTTTAAAACGGACATTTTAGTCTCCAAGAAAAACTAATGTACAAATCAATCCCAACGTTTCTCTTTGTTAGACATAATAGTTCTCTTTTGATATTTGATTTCTATAATTAAAAAATAAAAGAGAACAAAATCATAAAACTTTAATTTATTAGAGTGTACACGATAGAGTAATATAAAAAAAATTATAAAAAAATTTATAACTATCAGCTTTGATATTATTTGTTGGACTATGTAAAAAGATATTAAATTAATGGATTTTTTATTTTATAAATTTTTTATTTTTTTGTTTTTTTATGTGACATTAACTTTAACACTCCTTACACTTGTAACATTAACAATAATTAAGATTAGTATCTTTGTTCATTTAAGTTAAATTAATTAGCTCTTAATTAGTTCTAATAAATTTTTTGGATAAACGACCTTAAACTTGAGAAAACTAAGCATACTTAGTTATAAGGAGACCACTTCGATAACATATTAAAAATGTCTTTTTTTTAAGGCGTTTACATGTGTCATGATATTATTGAATATCTTTATTAAACTGGTTAATAATTTATTTTTTAACAAACCAGAATAAAATCGGTTTATTATAACAACAATAATAAACCCAATTATCCGTATTATAATTATTAGACCTGATTTGATGCGATTGATTTATACAATCTAAATCCAATCATGTTTAAATTTTTTGATATAAAGACAAATATATCCTTAATTTTTGTTAAAAAAACAAAAAAAAACTATGACCCAGTGGGTTATGTAATTAGTCGATTCGACCGAATCTAATAACAATTAAGTTTATTGTTATTATTATAAAAAATTGATTTTATTTTAGTTTGTTAAAAAATTTAAAAATAACCAGTTCATTTATACGTCCAATAATAATGCGACATATAAGTGTCTTCACAAAAAGACGTTTTATGCGTCTTTTTTAAAGCATCCTCCTAATTATAAATATTTACGCTCTAAATAATAATTCATGACGATAAAAAAATATATGAATATAAATTATTCGTTATTTTAAGAGTTCTCTCAAAAACAAATTTTTGAATATCTTTATAAATACTTTTGAATTTTTTTATCTATTATATTTAATATTTTTTATTTTTTAATTTCAAGTTCTAATAATTCAACCACTATTTGAAATTTATCTGAACTTTTATTTATAAAAATATAAATTTTGAGATTTGATTTTTAATAAAATCTTATCATTAGAGTGCACATAATACATAATAGAGTAAAACAAACATTGTATTAATTTGGTGTCCTTTAAATTTTTTATTAAGTCTTTATTTTTATATGATATATACATTCTTAATTTATCATTTTGAATGAGAGTGGATAATAGAAGAAATTTATATAAACGTGAGTGAATATTACTATTGAAAATATCTCTAAAGAAGCTACTAGAGTTGGCAATCTATACCCTATCCGCGCAGGTACTAAATTCGGACTAATCCGTTTGGGTAGGATTGTCTACCCGACCCGTTACGAGTAGGATAGGGTGCAATGCAGATTTACCCGCGGGTAGGGTAAGGTACGGGTTCAGGTATACCCTACCCGCACCCCCTAATATATTATAATATATATGTAAAAGTTATGTATGTAGTAAAGAAAGTGAATATTGAACCCACAATCTTCCTCTTATAAAAACTTGAAATAACCACTAAGTTAGTTGATGATCATATTATTTATAATTTTATGTTAAATTTCTTTAAAATTTTATTATTTTTAATTTTAATTTAAACTTAGTTTATTAATATATATGAAATTTAGAATGGTTAAATTTTATGTTTACTTGAAAATTTTTTATTTTTTTGTAAATAGAATCAGATAGGGTAAAATTTAAAATTCTAGGATGCAGATAGAAATAAATTTGAGAGATTTTTAATTCGCAAATAGGATAAGATAAAATTTTAAAAAATTTTTCAACCCATAAATAAGATTAGAATAAAATCCAAATCTTACTCTATCTTATCCATTATTAATCGGTAAGTAGTTTACATTAACAGTTGTTCTTCCGTTGGATGGATCCCCTGAATATATAATGAAATGAATGAGCAAAGCTGAAAAGTGGATGCAGCAGGAGGCATTTATTTGGAGAGATGTCACCATCGTATTGCCCTAGCTTGGTCGCTCTATGGGCCCAGCCCGAGATATAGCCTTCCCACTTAACGCCATATTATATATTTTGCGGACCAACCAACGAAAGCTCGCGTGCAGTTGGTGCAACTGAAAAAATGTGTTCTTTTATTTCTGAAACCAAAACAATATGTAATGTAACGTGATAGTGCCAGAGCAGGGCGGTATACAAGTATCTATATTTTATTTGCACTTTTTGAAGAGCGTATACCTGCAACTGGTTGAGGACGAGCTACCATGGCGTGCGCCAGCTATATATAAGTAACTTGAGGACCAACTCTACCAACATACACTGGGTTTAATTTGGAACACTTGAAAACTGTGTGGTCACAATGCATATTATTGCTGCAAGAAATTATTTTAGTTATATTTGCGAAATTTGATAGTTGATCACTCTGTTGTGATCTGATGCAACTCTATTAGGGTGATACAACGGAGGTAATAAAAAAAATTTAATGGAAAGATCCCGAGTTTGACTTTGGGGAAGGAGAAATTGTGGCTTTTCTTCACTAATGACTTCCAAATTTGTTAGGATAGTTAGAAACTAAGAAAGTTAGTAAGTCATATTAAAATTGTTAATCACAGTTTAAAAAGCAAAAAGACAGGGGAATAGAGTTAGGTCCACTTTTATACAGAGATAAAAGAGAAATAAAAAAAAGAAAAGAAAAGGATAATAATAAGGTGGAATAATGTTATTTAAGAAACAATTTTTCAACTTAGAACCATGTTGGAAACATTTAGATAAAGTTTCAGCTTAAAAAAAAAGTGTTAAATGGTTGGACCGTGTTGTCTGATAATTGTTCACTGCATACTCAGAACAGAAAAAGCTTAAGAACAACCTTAAAAGCTTTCAACACTTGAGACAAATTAACTTTAATGCTAATGAGTAGTGAACTTCAAGTTTGTTTACCTTTGTGCTTTATTGATGAACCTTCACTTTTACTATTCACGATCCATCTGCTATACTAGCTAGTGAATGGTTACATTATAAATTAAATTAACAATGCTAAGGATCAACATTTCAGTTAATAGTTTTTGTCAACAATAATTAGATTGATAAAAAAAATTCAACATACAGAACAAAAAACATCACATTAAAATTTTTCTTTTATCATTTTTTATTTTTTTTTCTTTCTCTCAAGTCTCAATACTATAATTTTATTCATCTATCATTAGTAATGACTTTGACCATTGTTTGCCACTGTCAGCCACCCACTGCTGGTTACCACTGTTAAATTCTAATAAATTCTATTTCTAAACTCTAAATTTTCCAAAAAATAAGGATTGTAAAAATAATTTACAATTAAAAAATAACTAATGTTAACCATAAATTACTACTTTATATATATTCGTTTTAAGTAGTAAATAATAAAAATTAATATAATGTAAGAAGCAATGAGGTTAGTATAAGCAGTTTTAAAAATGTTATATTCTGATAAATAATTATATAAAATATAATAATTAGGCAAAACTATTATGTTTGGAGCATTTGTTATCAAAAGTGAGTTTTCAATTACAAACTATTTTAACATTTAAATACATAGTCCAAACAAACAATAACTAATGCTAGAAGAAGAAGTGAATGACCACACTAGATCTCTATTCTGTACAATTTATAGATTATACATGGAAAAAAATAAAAATTAACAACTTTTACTAATAATCGGTTAATATTTATTTACTAGTATTTTTATCCGTAATAATATTATAGGAATCTAAATATTTTAAAATTACATCGGTTTTATCTTAGGAGACAAAAGTTTCCGTCAACTAAAAAATACATAGTTTTTGTAGATAAAAAAAATCAAATAATAAGATTTTTAGTTATTATTTTTATGTGAAAGAGTTTAATTTCTTACTAATAATTAATTTAAATATTCGTTACCTAAAACTTGAAAAAATTTAACATGTTTACTTTTACATTTGATTAGATATTAACTCTACTGCACAAATAGAAATAATTAATTTTTATGCTTACTATTTAAAAATAATATATTGTTTTCTCTCTGTGTATATAAAAATATAAGTATATATTAGCATAAAAAATGTATATTGATAGTCATAAAATTAACCTAAAATTAGTTTTTTTTTAAAACAATTGAATCTTAATTCTAACTTTTAATCACAACATTAGTATTCTCTCCAAATTATATGTAATAAAATTTGAAGGAAAGAAAAATAAAAATATAGATTAAAAAGATAAGCGATAACAATTTAAAACTAAATAAAAGAAACTAAAAAATATGCATATAATAATAATTATCATATTTGAATTATATTATCTTGTTAATTTTATTTTTGTAAAATAATAGAGAGAAATAGATAAGATAATGTAGTGGCTAATTTTTTTTATATGGAAAAAATATTGGTGTTTTTGTTGAAAATTGGAGTATTTGGTGTAATTACAGATGAGTGGATTTTTTAGGTGGGAAGTCAACACGTGGGGGGCGTGTTGCAACACATGGGGGCGTGTTGGACACATGGCAGCATTTTGGCCAACACGTGGGGGGCGTGTTGGACACGTGGCAGCATCTTAGCCAATACTGGGGGCTTGTTGCACAATATCCACAATACTGTAAAACACTTCAAATATCAATATTCAACTAAAACACCAACTCTCTTTCAATATTAAAAATAATTTCTTTAATGTAGTAAGGGAGTTTATAGCATATTTCAATTTTAATGTTTTAATTTTAATTTTAATTTTAATATTAATGCAATTAGAGAATGGTATGTTGTATATTTTGATTGTCAAATTTGTAATTAATCATTCATAATGATATATAAGAGAAATAGAGTGAGTGAAGGAATGAGAGTAGAGATAGAGAAAAAGAGAGGGAGGAAGAGAGAATTCTTTAATTTTAGAGAAAAAGATTTGATTTTAATTACAATAAGAGAGTGACAAGTGACATATTTTGGTTGTAAAATTAGTAATATTTAGTAGATATATAATATATAATATAACTATATTTTAATTTTAATTTAATTTGAATGTAATTAGAGAATGTTATGTTGTATATTTAATTGTCAAATTTGTAATTAGTTATTGATAGTAATATATAGAAGAAATAAAATAGTAAAGGAATGAAAAGAGATAGAAAAAAAAAGAAAAAGAAAATTTTTTTTAATTTTACAAAAAAATATTTAATTTTAATTATAATGAAAAAGTGACATGTGATATATGTGACATATTTTAATTTATTTATAAAATTGAAAATATATAATAAATTTTTTATTTTTTTTTAACCTTTACTCATTCAATATTTTATTAACTAATTATCCATAATAAAAAGTTAATTCTTTGTCAAAACCATTATTCATAGTATACTCTTAAATGAAAGTGTTAACCACAATATATCCTTTTATATACAATGATATATTATATAAATGTGATTATTATCTTCATTCATTGTACATACTAGAAAGCTTTTAAACCAGATGATGTGCACCACGCGGGTTGGATCAACGGGGCACACGCATGAAACCTGCTCAATAATAAAGGTTAAAAGAATAGGACGCGATGTGATGAGTACAATATAATTAAAAAATATATATAGTATCGTTTTTGTCCTTAGCTTAGGGTAAGTCTTAAAGTTGTTCATAACATTTCAATCGTCTTATTTAAGTTTTTAACGTTTCAAAATTGACTCAATGTTATCTTACCGTTAAGAATCCATTAACAGAATTGACGGCGAGACAAAATTGAGATAATTTTAAAACATTAAGGACTTAAATAGGATAAAAACATTGGGGACAAAAACGATACAATACAAATAAATTTTAATTTTATCCTTTAATATATAATATTAATTTTATCTTCTAAGTAAATTACATTTAATCATATTACTTTCATTCTAAATAAATTAATTTTTATAATTTTATTTTTAAAAATTTTTAGTTATCATAAAATATTTGTAGAATAACTACTATATAAACTTACAGAAAAAAAAAATAATATATATACAATAAAATATAAATTATACTTTTTGTTTCTAATGTATCAAAATTCTTAAAAATTATAAAAAAATAAATTTATTTAAATTGAAAGTAATGTGATTATTAAGTGTAATTTACTTAGATGTAATTAAAAATAATTAAATACTATGTACAGTAAAAAATTGATATTATTAAAAGATAAAATAAAATTAAAATTTATTTTTATGTATCGTTTTTTGTCTCCAATATTTTCGTCCTATTTAAGTCTTTAACGTTTTAAAATCGTCTCAATTTTGTCCTACCGTCATGTCTGTTAACGGATCCCTAACGACAGGACAACATTGAGTCAATTTTAAAATATTAAAGACTTAAATAGAACGATTGAAATGTTAGAGACAACTTTAAAATTTATCCCAAACATTGAGGACAAAAACGATACTCTACTCTTAAAAAAAATTAAGATTTTCTTAAAAGAAAATTACGAGAGTTTAAATGAACACATTTGTTTATTGAAAATGCTATATGTATATAAAAATAAGAATATTAAAAGATTATTAGAATTTATTATTTTTGTCTATTAATTAACTATTAATATTTAAAAATATAAAATTAAAATATATTGTTAATTTACTAAACTAAAAAAATTAAGTTATAATTAAAATTAATAATAAAAAATAATAAATTTTAACAATCTTCTAGTATTTTTCTGTGTATATCAAAAAGAGCTTTAATTGGTGGTAATTAAGGGTTTGATGTTTAATTTTGAATCAATTTCTGGGGTCCCTTCACAGGCAGCTGAAATAAACGTTAACATCTACATATAATTATTACTTATATATATTCTGTATGAGTTGGTGGTAGATAATGGAGTTAGATGGTGACACCATCACCTCTATGAAGATTGATGGCGTTTAAGCATAGCGCCACCCTTATTCACACTCTCACTCAGCTTTTCCTACAATCTAGCAAGCCAACTTTAGGGGAGCGACACAACACACACATATAATATATATTCAAAAATATTATTTGTACACTAAAATTAGCTATTAAAATTAGTCACTAATATATTTGTGTATAAATATATATGTGGTTTAATTTATTTTTAATGTGTATTTATATTTTAACATATATTTTATTCTGATAGTTGATTTTAGTGGCTGATTTTAGTGTTCACATAACATAACTCATATATATTTTATTAAATTTTATTTTATTAGGGTTACCTTTCATCTTATCATAATACCTTGCTATATATAGTTTTCATCTCCTTATTGTTCCTTTTGCTTCCTATTCTCTCATCTTCTCCGTTCTTCAAACCTTTTTCACTTTTTTTTTCTTTATCACCAAAATCCTCGGGATCTGATCTTCACTCTCTTTCTCAAGTTCAATTTCCGAGGATCATATTCATAACAAAAACTACTACTACTTTTCTTATTGTCTCTCTGTTCTTTTGTTCGCTTAATTACCTTTCTTTCAGTGCTGTTTTCTTGTCTGCTTCTCTTTCCATTCCACAAATTGTAGTGTCACTACAAAAAAGCCTTTCAACAATTATCAATAACTTCCCATCAAAACCAAGTTTTAGTGCGTGTTTACTTAGATCGCTACCGGATTCTATTTGGGGAAAGAGCAACATAGATCAAGGTTCAAGGTTCTTCTGTCAAGTGTTGTTAATTCTCTACATCTATCTAGTTTTTTTTTTACTATTTTTATTATTATTATTTTCTTGCACATATTTTGATCTATTACAATTGGTATATGTATTAGCTAGTGTCATGTGAATGTTTTTCTAGATCGATCATCACTAGAGTTTGAAGATGGTGTGGATCGATGAATAAAAATTAAATAACTCGTGAAGGCTATTAATTAACAAAAGTCCAAAATAATTAATATGAAAGACAACTAAAAGACAGAAAGAACCTTCTCTTAGTCAAATGCTTGATGTCACCTGCATAAAAATCTTTGACCACACTTTAATTTGATCTCTCGGTGTTTCAGTTGGTCGGAGTTTATATCACTAAACTCCAAATCACATGCTCTCTCTCTCTCTCTCCCTCTCATTTTAATTTTTCTTGTTTTCCTTTTTTTTTTCGGAATTTGGTTTTGTACCTAACGACTATGATATTTTCATGATATCCTTCTTCAGACACGTCTTTTTTCTTCTGCAATTGATGTATATATATTTTTCTCCAATAATCTTTTTGGAACAGAACAAGCTGAAAGTGTTTGCCTTATGTGCTTGCTTGGTATATATTTTGTGCTATTTATTTACACAATTATTATGTGAATAAATGTGACTCACTTTGAGTGCTCTACAACCTAAAGAGGCTATGAAATAAAGTAACATGTTTTAGTGCTATATCATACATATCCTACAACATCATTCAGCTTCCATAATTGCATTCTAAAAAGCAGTGTGCCTTCTCCATAGTGTGTTACAACGTACTTCCATTTCTCTTTTCCTTTAAGCAAGAATTAAACGAGCAACATTTTATTTTTCTCTTGATAATTGAGTAAAATTTTTTGTAACGTAAAGTTATATATATATAACCAATTAATTAAGTAGTATATATAGCTTTATGTTGGTGTTTTATGTTCATATATACAGTAAGGGGCCTTTTTAATTAGTTTCTTTGTTCCTTCTTTATCATTTCATGGATCCAGTGGATCCAAGTTATGGTATGTACATTTTAGAGTTGTATATACGAGTGTTTTAAAAATATAATTATTTATATATTTTTATTAATTTAAACTTTTAAAACAAATAATTTTAGGAGAGAGTAGATATATAAAAGAGAAAATATATATGTGTAATTTTTTATAACTTAACTGTATCATATAGTATAATATAATACGATGAAGTTATTTGGGGTAGATTGTCTATGTATAATCAAATTGATTGATTGCAAATTTAAAGTTGTAATCTATACAAATTATTAGAGATATAGTTATTTATGTTATTTTTTTGTTAATTTAATTTTTTGACAGAAGTAGTTAAATAACACAAATCACAGGTAAAAGAAATAGCTATGTATAACTGCCAATTTTGTCTATTCCTTTCAACTAATTATAATTGCATGTGTACAAGTTATGATAAAAATTTGCATGTAATTATTTTTATATAAAATTAATAGTTAAAAATTATTAAATAATAATTTAATTAAATATGTTAAATTATTTAACGATTATTAACTATCAATTTTATGTAAAAACAACTGCACATAAATCTTTACGATATGATATACTCCCAAATAAAAAAAAAAAAGTAAATATAAAGGGGATGTGTGATAACATTCTTATATGTATTTAGTTTTTGGGTTAACAGATGTACTGCCTTCTTATTACTTGAATGATGTATATGCTTGACTTGACTTTCCATTAATCGTGCACTATTTATTAACATAATTGATTCCTTATTATCAATCTCATTGCTTTATATATGAGGTTCATTAGATGTATATTGAAACGAAGCAACTGTGTAACGCGTATACGTAGTGTCTAAGCGATGAAAAACTACGACTCTTCCTTCTCTCTCTCTTTGCTCTTTAATTATCAAAATAAACACAATCTGCATTAAATATGCTCCTTTGTTTTGGGCTTGGACCATTTTTGTACCAATAATATGAATTTATTCTTACATAATGTTGCTTTGAAGATAATTAACTCTGATCTTTAACTTTTAAAGCATGCATAGATTACTGTTGACATCATTTCAAGAGTAACTTAATGTCCTTAATGTAAATGCATATATGTAGCATCATTATTCATTCCCTATACTTGAAAAAAGATTTGCTAAAATTTTTTACATGAAAAGTGATGTTGTTTTCGTTTTCTGTTGTTGTCTTCCCTATTAATACAGGTTTTTGGTTGTTTTGGTGGCGACATGAACACCTTCTCCCACGTACCTCCAGGCTTTCGTTTTCATCCGACTGATGAAGAATTAGTTGACTACTACCTTAGGAAAAAGGTAGCATCCAAAAAGATTGATCTAGATGTCATCAAAGACGTTGATCTCTATAAAATTGAGCCATGGGATCTTCAAGGTATATATATATAAATATGAGAGCCTTGTTAATGTGGTTGGATTTTAATTAGCTTTACACACTTGAAACAAACATAAGGATGGTACGTTATCTTGTGATAGAATCACTCCTCCAAAAAATTATAGGTAGTTGGAGAAAACACATGAATAATTATATATTTAATATATCTTCTCATACAAAAATTTATTTTAAGTTTGTGTAAATTTTTGGCATATATTTTTTTTATTGGCTTTATACTAAAATTCTTTTTTGTCAAAATCAAGAAAAATCAAATTCTAAATTTTTAGGTTATAAAAATTCTAATATTATATCATCAAATAATTATTCCTAAAACTCAAATGGTTAAATCTACAACGATTGTCTCACGAGATTACATGTATTATTTCACAAATATTTTGAATTATTATATATTAGATATGGCATTATATATTCACGTGTTTTTGCTGAAATTAAACACAGTAAAAAGTAGCGTAACTTAGCGTGTCGTGGCAATCATGATCATAGAAATGATAGTATATATGGAGAATATGAAGTGAGATTTGATAAGTGTTTTGAAGATACTGCAGAACTATGCAAAATAGGAAGCGATGAAGAAAATGACTGGTATTTCTTCAGTCATAAAGATAAGAAGTACCCAACAGGAACAAGAACGAATAGGGCAACAAAAGCAGGGTTTTGGAAAGCCACGGGAAGAGATAAAGCAATATACTCAAAGCAGCATTGCCTTATTGGAATGAGAAAGACTCTTGTCTTCTACAAAGGAAGAGCTCCTAATGGCCACAAGTCTGATTGGATCATGCATGAGTATCGCCTTGAAACCAATGATTCACTCTTAATATAAAAAATTTGTACACATGTCTTCCCTTACATATTATAAAAAAAATGTGATTACATAACTGAAAAAAAAACATATTATATTAATACATCAAAATTAAATGAGAGAGAGAGAGAGATGAACTCATAAATTAAGCAATGCATAAAGAAAGACAGAATGCAAGTGAGAGAAGTATTGAATTGAGAGTTTGTAAAACTCTATTGATTTAGCTATAGCAATGTGGAGTAGCAGCTGAAGCTTGTCCAAGAAAGAAAAGGATCTTTAAAGAAACTATGCTAACCGTATATCTCAACTAACTCATTACCCTTTATAAAATCAATAAAACTTACATTGTTTTAGAAAGCTAAAGACATCCCAATACCCAAATGTCCATAGTGCATAGGAAATTCATAGGTAGGTTCTTCATCAAGGCCTTAAAACTTGAATTCCCTCTATTTCTTCATTTTGATATCTTTTAACTTATGGCATAGGAAATTCATAGGTAGGTTCTTTAAAGAAAATACTAAAAGCTATTGAAAAAAATTCTTTCTAATATATTAAATAAATAAAAAAATTTCTATGATTATTCTTTTAAATATTTTCCTAAAAAATGTTTTAGCTAAATCCATGATTATAAATTTGTAATGCAACAAGCATGTTAGACTTTCTTAACAGAAAAATTTAAAAGTTAGTAAAATTTAATTTTTTTTAGTATTTTTAATCAATAGCCTAATACATTTTATCTAGTAATTTAATAATATATTTTTAGTTGATATTTTTAAATATTATTAAATAACTACTAGTGAAAAATAATAAATTTTACTCATTATTGAGGATGAATTGTTTTTTGCACTAATTTCCTAACAAAGTTAGGGTTAACTGCAACAGGAAGAAGGGTGGGTTGTATGTAGAGTGTTCAAGAAGAAAATGGCAACAGTGAGGAAAATTGGAGACTATGATTCACCATGTTCTTGGTACGATGAACAAGTTCCCTTCATGCAAGATCTTGAATCTTCATCCCCAATAAAGCCACCAATAATTAACAACAACCATTATGCTTCTTCATACAACCATCACCAGTTACAATTACCCTGCAAACCGGAATTCCATCAACCAATGCAATACAACAACATGAACATGCCACGTCACGACGACGCTGCTGATAATAACAACAACTTCCTCCAACTTCCTCAGCTTGAAAGCCCTAATGCTGGAATTAGCCCCTTCTTGCAACAACAAGATCCTCATCAGCTATTGCAACAACAAAATTCCAACAACAGCAATTATCATCTTGATCAAGTAACCGATTGGCGAGTTCTCGATAAATTCGTTGCGTCGCAGCTCATGAGTCATGGTGATGATGATGGCCACAACCACAATAATAATGTTTCCAAAGAAGTAATAAACAGTTATTCTGATGCTTCAATTCTCCATGTGGCTCAACAGATTGCTATGCTGGCAAATGGATCGTCATCTTCATCATCATCAAGGAGGCCTCAAATTTCTCATCAGGAATATGCTGCTTCAACTTCCACATCAAGTTCTCAGATTGATCTCTGGAAGTCATCATCATGAAATATTTTATAATATATATAGTATGATAACTACCTGAGATAAAAAAGAAAAGAAAAGACGCATACTAATTATAGGAAATTACAGTTTAATGTTGAAAATCTTATGAAAAAGATCAGACCAAATTATTGGGCTGTACAGAAGAATGCAAATATATATATATATATATATTATTCCTGTATGTATTTTTTCACCAATATAATTTAGGCAATTCATCAATTGCCAGAGACCAGAGTTAAGCCTATATATAGTAAATAATTTGTACTTGTATTATAGATGATGAGCTTTATTTACTATACATATAGTGAGTGAATGATGTTGGTGGAACATAACGAGCTGAGTTCTGTGATGAGTGTTATTAAATATTATTTTATTTGTTCAATACAGCTTAATTTTTATTTGCAAATATTATTATCGTAGAAATTAAATTAATATGCACTGATCATTTGTACCTGAAATAGCCACAATTGTAAATTTCTTATGGTATGCATTTTTCAAATTGAACTGTAAGCGGATCTTTGCAAGGATTCAATTTCCATATATGTACGTGCACCTAATAAATTAAGAATATATATGTATATTAGAATATCAGTCACTCAAGCTAATTAACAGAAAATCTCACAGCTATTGAAGATATTCTCTTTTCTTTCTTCTTTTTGCAGCTTATAAAATAGGGCTAAATTATTGTAGGCAATTATATGCTAGTAAATATACCATCAAATTTTTCTACAGCAGACAAAGATATATATATACGTCACAACCTTTTATTAAATTATTTTTAAACTCTTACTAATTTATGATGTGCATGGCAAAGATAGTTAAATCTTAATTACCTCAAAATCAAACACGCGCTACCGTTCTTTTTTTAAAAGTATTGGTTCATTCAAATTATACAATTGGAAAAATCTATGATTTTGAATAAGGAAGGCATGTGCGCGGTTTTAGCATGCAATGTTATATTTCTCGAAAGTTTTGGAAAGTCTAAACATATTTTTGGAATTGCAAACGGTAAAGGCTTTAGCAATGACATCTCAAGAACATATTACAGATTTAGAGAAACAATTTCAACGGGTTAAGAATTTAGATGACAATTTTTTACAACTTTTTACTATCAAAGTATGATGGTAATTAAAGTACTTACTTTCTCTTATGACGTATTATGCATTTAATCAGACTTGGTACACCACATAACTTATTAGTTTAATCATTAGTTATATTTGGTTTAAACCATGTTAAAGTTAATCTTATTTGTTATCGTAGAGAAGTTCAACTAGTTTGATACCATATTTTCTGACTTATCTATATAAACAATTGATATTTTCGACCATTATGTCTATTTTTATCTTAAAGTACTATAATCAATTACTCAAAATATGCCTAATATATTATACATTTTCTTTTATTTTTTAATGGTGCTCTTTGTACTGTATTGAAAGTCATATATTTAAAGAGTAATATTTTAGACAAAGTATAGGTAAATAATATAAATATTGCAAAATGTGAATAACAATTTATTAAGGTTAAATTAGTTATTAAAATTAGATTTATAATTTATTAGAATAATCACTTTTTGAATTTAAATTATTAGGATTAGACAACGTAACCTCCTCTTAATATATCGTCACATCAAGTTTTCATTTCATCTCAACCCTCTTTTACTCTTTCATTCACATCATCGTTCATTTCAGTCATTTCCTCCGCCGTTCAGCTCGACACTCCTCCACATTCGCTGGTCAACTAGACGCACCTCGCTACTCCTACGACACTCAGTCCAACGTGCTTCCCACCAACTGCTCATCTACTGCTACTGTTGCTTTCGCACTACTTTTCATTCTCCTCTTGCGAGATCAATAAAAATTGTACAGTTTTACTCTGTATCGGTTAAAAGAGAAGCAACAATATTAATCATTGTGTGATTTTCTTTATTAATGGCCACTTGAGTTAGTCATTGCATAGTTTTCACTTGAGTTAGTCATTGCATGGTTCTCACCGGTTGCCGCTGTCGGTAGTTGTCGAACTATTGAGGGAGTAGCAGCAGTGTTAGTCGTTGTGTTATTTTCACCACGACCTTTCAGTGAAGCTATTTCAATGGCCAGTTCAGGATGGTCATTTTAGTAGGTATGCTGATGGTTATTTTAATTCTTATGTGGATGATTATTTGATTGGATTGGGTTTAGTTATATACAATAAAGATATGTTGAATGTTCAACTCATTAGGTATGCGAATGATTATTTTAATCAGGGGTGAGCAACACCGGTGACGGTGTGTGGCAAGCCAAGCAATGACGGCGAGGAAGAGTCCGACGGCGCCGTTCGTTTTCGGTCTGGAGGAGAGCGACGCTAATGAGGGTTTTTGTTGACAAACCAGCGGCATTGAAGAGATTCTGACACTAACGATGAGGTCTAGTTGGCGACCAAGTGACGGCGACAATGGCAGAGGATTTAGGGAAGAAGCTGATGCTTTGGTAAATTAGGGTATAATGAATGGTTAAAATTTTTGAATTATTGAATAAAATTTTTTTTAGTTGGGTAATTTGATAGTATTTTTTTAATTTTATTGGACCAAATTTTCAGTTCGTTGTTCACGTTGTTCATATTTTCGGTTATCTAACTCACGAAAACCGAAAATATTTTAAGATAATAATATAGTATGGAAGGAACATGACAAAAACAAAAGAAAAAGAATTATTCAATTAACCATGGTTAAATGTATAACTGCCTAGAAATTGTTGCAAAACATTATGCAAAATTGTCCAAGTAAAATAGTGCATATTGGCCATGGACAACATGTAAAAAATAAGTGAAGTTAACCACAGAAATAGTACGGCAAAATAAACTATCAACATTAATCACGGTAAAAATGTGAAAGAAAATCCGGTATGCCAAGTAAATTAACCATGGATAAATTATTAAAAAAATCAAAATTTTCGTTTAAATGGTTTTATTTTGCTGAGCAAAAATCATAGCTAATCAAAGGTCTCCACATACAGTTTTTTAAAAGGTGGCAAATATTCACATTTCTTTGAATATTAAACTGATTTATACAGGATAATCTGAAATAGTGATATTCGCATTTCTATTCATCATCATCATACCTGTGTATGTGTGTGAAGATTGCTCCATCTGCTTAGCTTCTTCTCCACTACTTGGAGGTATATATGTATATGTCTTGAACTGCTTGATGATCAGCATGCTTTATTATTAATTCAAACAGTGCCTCCGAGTGAGGGCTCATCAGGTGTGTATATGTTCTGTTATACAAAACATAGATGGAGGCTAGCTAATATATATACATAGGAATAGCTAGAAGTAATGTAATCTAATACCTTAAAAAAAACAAACACAAAATCTTAAGCAACCAATGATTATTGATGTGTGTTTAATTCAAAATTGAGAGACACATGAGATTCTTGTGTCGGAGTCAACCATCAAAAGAATTTGGATAGCACAACGACGACATAATGATTAGGCGTGCACCCGTCATCCTAATCATGATGATGCATCTTTCAACTTACATTTACATTTTCACCAAAAGAGATCAGCATGCTTAACAACACCAAGGGTTACCCTTCCCTTTTTGGTCGGACTATATCAACGCCAGCATCATTCTATTATTTATCCATATGACTAAATTTGATTCGATAAAATATAATCGACGGAACACCAAAATTGAGTCTTAAAGAATTTTAGATAGGACAATTTGGTTATAATAAATTTTTATTTTCTAAAAATTTTCGACAATTATTCTTATGGGATAAATTCGTTCTTGGGTCATTTTCAATCAAATTTTTAATATATGTATTATTGAATACATAAGTTAATAATAATGAGAATTTGGTTCAGGTTGAGTTCTAATAGAAGCGGTTGTTTAGAAATTTTAAAAAAATTTTTAGGATCTTGTTAATTTTGTTAACCATATCACTACAAGATTTATATTTAGGTGACCACTCAGATAAAGACGCTTATTTCATCTTTTGTTAAAGATATTTTTATATTGTGTTTTAATTAGTTTCTATATAATTTATTCGGTATTCTTTATCACATATTATTAAATTTCTCAAAAAGATTTTCTTTCCAAAAACAATAAAAAATATTTAGATTAAAATTCACTAATTTAAATTTTGTTTTCATTTTTAATATAAGCATTAGAGATAAATAAATTTTTTATAACAAGATGTAGTGTAACAAAATATATAATATTAATTAGTTTTTAAAAAATTCTGAAAAAATATTTTTTTCTAATAAAGTGTTATTAGAAAATTAACATTATAAAAGCTAATTTTGACCAATATAATATAATAGGTTATTAAATATATTTAATACAAAACACATTGAATATAAATTTTTATTGAATTTAAATTTTAAATAATTTTTAATTGAATTTTGAATATTTTTATTTTAAAGAGTTAGAATATTTTAACGTCATCTTTTTCGTATCTTTTTAATTGAGTCTTTGATTTTTTAAATTATAAACTTTATTTATAATTAAGAGTAATATTTTAACACTACCAATTAGTCACACATTTAAAAATACCAGAACAATTTTATTATCATAATTATAATATAACTTTATAAACAATACAACACAATGAAACTATATATAAGTAATATAACTAAATTTTATCTACATTTATAGTCACATTTCATAAATAATATAATTAAATTATATTCATGTTTATAACTAAAATATGAATAAAAATACAAAAAATTATCGTGATGGTTAATTTT
Source organism: Arachis duranensis (assembly GCF_000817695.3). Lineage (NCBI taxonomy): Eukaryota > Viridiplantae > Streptophyta > Magnoliopsida > Fabales > Fabaceae > Arachis > Arachis duranensis. The sequence goes on along the minus strand of NC_029772.3, from coordinate 42,465,572 downwards.
TTTGTTCATATTTTTTTATTATTTTTGTTGTGAAAAGTTTAATTATTTTAATAATCTAGAATCACATTACTTTATTGTATATGTATCACTTTTTCTCCACAAGTTTATGTACTAGTTATTCTACAAACATTTTATGATGAGTAAAATTTTTTAGATGTGATTAAAAAATAATTAATAACTATGTACCGTAAAAATTGATATTATTAAAAGATAAAATTAAAATTTATTTTAAAATTAAAAATAAAGGATTATTTAAAAATAAAATAAAAAATCATGCTTTTTTTTCTTTTTTCTAAAATTTATCTACGAGTAATTCTATAAATATTTTATAATGAATAAAAATATTAAACTCGTACTAAAATTTATTCTAATAAAATTTATTTTTATTCTACTAAACATTAGATAAACTATTGAAAAGAATTTTGTTTCCTCCATTAGAGGAGAATGATAAACTTCTATACTTCTACTATGTTATGGCAATAATTGGACCTGTTATTTTTTAATGTACAAAATAAAAATAATAAAAAAACAAGTATGTCACAGTAAAAAAGGAAGCACACATCACCAAATAATTTATCATCTGAATTATATATGAATCAAATTGCATTGGTAATATGAGGGCTAACACTACAAAAATCGATAACAAAGTTAAGGACTTACAAAAACCTTTCTTAGGTTTGATTAAATATTTTTGTATTTAGTACTTTTTTTTAGCACTTCCTCTTAGTTAAAAATATAATCATTATAATTTTTTAGTTATTATTGTTAGGGATGTTCACAAATCGGATTTTTTTTGGCACTTCCTCTTAGTTAAAGATATAATCATTATAATTTTTTACTTATTATTGTTAAGGATGTTCATAGATTGGATATGGCTGAAATTTCGATCCAATCCGCACTAAACTCATTAGATCAAATTCGATATTCGTACTTTTTATGTTTGGATCAGGTATCAAATATATCCATAAAATAAAAAATATTAGAAAATTTTATTTTTATAAAAAAATTCAATAATTTTTTTTTACTTTTTTAAACATGTTTACTTCTATCTGATTAGAGTGTGGATCCGATTCGATCAAATCCGATCATCTTACATATCAGATCATATCCACAAATTACAGATGAGATACGGATAAATACTGTGGATTTATGGATATGATCTAATCTATGAACACCTCAAACTACTACTATAGGTTCATTGTTGCAAAAGAATACTTTTTTCTATTATAAACTATTATTAGATCCTAATTACCACTAAAACAATTTAATTGTCAACAAAGAGATAATACTTATTGGTCTCTGAAATTATGTTCGTATTTCAATCTAATTTCAAAAATTTTGATTTACTCAATTTAGTCTCCTAACTTAATAGTTATGACTCACATTGGTTCCTGATCTTATTTTTGTCACAGTCTCACAAAATCATTAACGACATACTGAGATGGACTAACGACTGCTACATTATACGTTCTAGCGACTATTTGATATGACAATTGAATTTTTTTACCTAATTTTTTTAACTAAACACTTAAAACCCTAATATGAGTCACATATACCTAAGTTAAAAAATTAAACTAAATAAATTGAAACTTTAAAAATTAGATTAAAGCTCGAATATAACTTCAAAATAGAACTTTAACTTATGTAGTGATTAATTTAAATGAGAATAAAATAAATCAAAATTCAATATAATTTTTATCAATTTTTCATCAAATTCAAAATTTTTATACCAAAATTAACTAGGATTTATCTTTAAATTAAAAATTTAATGAAATAGTGACTTTAGTTATCTTAACCAATGTTCTAATTAATTACTTTTATAACTTAAAAAAATTGTATATGAGAAGAAAATAATTAATTTGTCTACTTTAATAAATAGTTATTTTACTAAAATGAAAAAAACTATTTTTTTTTAGAATTTCTTAAGAACTAATTAATATTATATATATTTTGTTTTACATTTAGTTATAAAAATTTTATTTATTTCTAATGTTTATATTAAAAATAAAAAAATTAAATTAGTGAATTTTAATATATAATATAATAATAATATAATAATTATTTTATATATTGTACGAATATAAATTAATTATTTTTTTATTTGTAAAAATTTTAAGAGGCTTGAGTTTGTTTTATATATATATATATAGATTTTGACGAATGTGATATACTTTTTTATATAAATAATTTAAAAAAATCTAATAGTTAATTTATTACTTTTTTGGTTTTAGTTCAAATTAAATATTTTTTATTGTTTTTAGAAATAAAATCTTTTGAGTAATTTAATAATATGTAATGAGTAACATTGAATAAATATACAGAAACTAATTAAAACACAACATGAAAACATCTTTAACAAAAGATAAAATAAGCGTCTTTATCTGAGTAGTCACCTTATATTTAATTGAGGAAATTTTTTAATAAAAATTTTTAAAACCTCCAAAATATACTTTATTTATGGCAATTTATAAAATTTTTTCTAATAATTAATTTATAATTAAAATTTACACTCTCTAAAAAAACCCTATTCCTAATTTCACAGGATTAGAGGGAGTCAGAGAGAAGGAAAGAGAATAGACACAAAACCCTAAGTTCTTCACCGTCGGTTCCGCCGCCGTTGAAGCCGTCGGTTCCCCCGCTGTTTTCGCCATAGTTATTGCAGGAAGCTTCTCAATCAAGCCACCTCCTCTATTAACATTATGGCCACCTCCTCTAGTATGTTCACCCCTGGTGCAGTTATATCAAGCAGAAACACAAAGCAGGGAAATGTGGTTAGAAAATAAAATAAAATTTTGAATAATATGTCACTAAGGAGCATCAATGACTATATATAAACCTTGAGTATTGATGGTTGAATTGGATTTGGACCTCTAGATGAGAATGAGGCCATAACTGGAGCTGGCTTTGTTCCAAGCAATGTTCTTGCTGCAGACATGTTAATAGTAGGGCTCCTGAAACATTTTTATGTAACTATAAGTTGAAGCATCGAACAAAAATTTAATTGAAACTATAGTGTTTCAAAATGTTACTTAGAATTTGTTAAGTTATTATATATATGCATAATTATTACTTACGTGGTACTGTTGTAATAATCATGAACATTTTTGTCCTGATTATTTTTGGGCACATTTGTAGTGGACAAAATATGAGGCTCAGCTAGAACTGTGTTTCCACTTTGAGCATCGTTTTCCATAACCACTCCAACTGCACCTGCAGATAAAGCTTCTTAGCCCTCAGCAACCAATCTTATTTTCCCACCTCGAAGGCACATGACTATTTTGCCCCTTGCTTTTGCTGGATCAAGTGTTCCAGGCATACAAAGTTGACTGCAATAACGTATAACAAGTACATATACATGATTAAATTTGCGTGACTTTGTATCTATCTATTATATTGTTTTTCAATTAATCAAAGTTTTATAGGATTTGTACTTATGCGTTTTGAATTGTGGCATTAGCAAATCTAGCATCAGATGAAAGGATCAGAGGAAAGGATTGACTGGATGGTAAATTTACGAAAAGACTGGCTCCCTGGTAATTCAAGTTTACATGAGCATGACCAAACTAATTCAACATATTAAATTATAACCGAGATAAATGATTCAATGAGCAGATGTGCTGCATCTGCTGGGCCAGCTACTTCTGTAACTCAAAAGTTGACTAGGCACAGAGATATTCTTCATGAGTTTACAAAGGTATGTTTACAGTGCATTTATGTTTATGTATAATGTAGTTGTGAGCAGCTTGAAAAGAATGAATCTGTGGCAGTGGATATATTTTGTTGTGTATGACGCATTATGAATTTGTATATTTTTTGTTAAGTAGATGGATAAGCTTAGAATTGGGTTTGACATGACTAAATTTATAGATTCTGATTTTTGAGAATTTATTCATTTTTGCTATCTTCGTACTTAGAATTCATGAGTTGGGCATAATGTTAGATGTGAGTGTTATCTCTATTTTAGTGACATCTTTTTTCCATTTTTGATTCAAAATGATATCTTCCTTTGATTTTGGTCATCTTATGCCAAAAGATAAACAAGTGTATATATATAATTTCCTCTTCATTGGTTCGGGGCTGTGACTGAATGGAGCTTTTACTGATTGAATATTATCTCTGAATGAAAAATAGAAAATTACTAATAATATCTTATTTTTACATATAGGCTAATGATGTTGAAAGCGAGCTTACTACTCCCTTTGATGCTAGGAGATCAGCTGGTGATAGTAATGGATATTTGAGGACAAATATTTGAGATTTTTATGTAATTAGATGATATTGAAATATTGAAGTTGTTGTTTTATTTTATTTTTTAAAGAAAAACAGTAATAGTTATGTACAACAATACCATATGCAATTATGTTTGGAACCATTGATATTGAAAATTTTTTTATATAGAGTTATATCTTATATTAAAGAATTGTGTTATAAAAGATTTAGTTTTTAAATTTTGATATAAAAAATAAATTTCTAATTTGAGAGTACGTAAATGAGAGAAAATTAATAAATGATTTAAAATTAAAAATAAATAAATAATTATAGGGTTTGTGGAGGTTTGAAAATCTCACAAAATAGTTAATTTTTGTTAAATTAAAAAAAATCAATTTGTGGGGTATTGAACTGCCACAAAAGTAATTTAAAATCGTCCCAAAAGTCCAACATAAAACCCCCCCACTAAACATACACAAAATCCCCACTAAATAGATTGTGGAGGTTTTTCGAAATCCCCACAAAAGATCTCGTGGCACCTCAAATTTTGGAGGTTTTAGAAATCCCCCACAAACCATTTGGTGGGGGTTATAAACCTCCACAAATAAGAAAAAAACTGCCACAAATAAACAAAAATTTTGTAGTGATAGTCCATCACTTATAAGTATGATTTGAGTTTCGTTTTTTATGAGTAATTTATTAGTGTTTGAAATTTGGTAGTAAAAAAATGATTATTCACTTGCTTGAATCTAAAACTTTTAGATAGAAATAAAAATATATACAATTTAATTAGGTTGGTTCCGATATTACAAAAATTAGAAATAAAAAGAGTAGGGATGGCAGGTGAGTCAGCCTTTTCTATCTAGCCTTATCTGCTAACTGACAGGTGCACTGAACATACCAAGTGAAACGATCCCAAATTTCTATCCCACTTCGTCTAACAACAGCCTGGCATGCCAGCCGGCTAAACTCACCTATTCCTTTTTTTTTGAAAAAGAAAATTACTAAACCATCCACAAATATTTTAGTAAACCTATAATTTAAAAATTCATATAATTCTAAATTTCTAATAAATATAATTTTGAACCAAGTATTTTTAAACAAAATAATTAAACAGACATTGTTTAAATTAAAATAAACACTGTCCAAAGCATCTAATTAAATATTGTAATATGAAAAAAAGAAAAAACATGAAGACAAAAACTGAAATTGAATAAAAAACATAAATTAAAATTGAAATCACTACAAAAAAATATTGAGTATCGTCAGATTTACCAGTGGAATAAAAAAATAATATACCAATAATATATTTACCGGCAGATTTTTATGGTATAACCCTCGCCTGTAACAAATTACCGTAAGTTTTTTCAATTCGTCAGTAGTTACTGTCAAATTCTACAACGAATTCTTTGCGTAAACCCTATTTAATTACCGAAGAAAATTTTTTGCCGGTAATTTTTGAGCTTCTTTCTTGCTTAATTACCGTTGAATATTTTTTTCCAATAAATTCGACAGTAAATTCAATTTATACACCATTAGTGGTCAAATTCTTTATTTTTTATTTTTATTTAAATTTACTTTTTGCACAATTAGTAGTCAAATTATAAATAACATGAACTAAATATGGCAAATTAAATATCAAGTGTACAAATAAAATAAAAAGTTAAATAAATAAAATCAATCACTACAAAGAAAACTGCTGAGTATCGTCAGAATTACCGTCGAATTTAACGTCAACTTGTATCGGCGGATTTAGTGTCGGGTTTTCCGATGGAAAGGAGGAGAAATTCGTCATCAGAAAAGATTACTGTTGAAATAGCTTTTCTGTCACTAAAGCTGATGGTAATTATTAGCGCAAAAATGTAACTCACCTATGCCAATTTTATTGTTGGTATATTCTTCTGGTATCATAATTAAGTGAAATGTGTCATTTTGGTAATTTACCAGCGAATTAATCGCGAGCACTCTCTCTCTCTCTCTCTCTCTCTCTCTCTCTCTCTCTTGTAACACTCTACCACATAGAGCTTTACGCTTAAGTTCATAAATCAGCGGTGGTGAGGTATTACGATTTCTAAAAGTAAAATATGTACATAGATATATATACATATATGAAAAGAAGTTTAACAAGGAGCCTTGAATAAAAAGGGTAAGCAAAGCAAAAAGAAGTCTCGCCGCACTCGAAACGTGAAGGAATGAAAACTTGATCACAAAAGCAGAAAAGACATCACATATATATAGATAAAGAGTTCCAACAAAGGGTACATAAAAAACTCCAACCGCGACCTGCGAAGAAAAGGCCATCTAGAAATATATACAAACGTCCCAAAAATACAACCAAAATCCCGTTTCTCCAAAATCGACCTCTAGGAGGGATTAATACAAGTTTTATACATCAGTGGAGAATATCTATACATATATATGCTAAGTACAAAACATAAATATGCCAAAAATAGTTCTTCACTTCCAAAAGTCTCCAGCACGCTTAGCGAGGTGCATCTCGTCCTACATCTGAAAAACCACAAGAAGTGTATGGAATAAGAACCAGGGGTTCTTAGTATGGTAAAGGTGCCCATATAGATAATACATTAGGTCCCAAAAAGTTAGAGGAATTCCAAAATCTCCAACAACTCAAATCAAATCCAGAGTTTTCACCAAGCCAGAAATAAGGTGACTATATTTAAGGATTCTAGTCTAACTCTTCGTCTTCCATTCTCTGAAAACTTCCAAATCACCAAGTGGAACAACCCTCAGTGTCTCCTCCACTAGCATAAGAAAACTCTCAGAAATAAACACAAACAAGCCAAACAAGGAAAACACAAATATGGACACAGATACAACAATTAGATCAAGTAGTAGTTAATTACAGTGAAGCAAATAGGTAAGCCAAAACAAATGCATACTCAAACAAAATATACAAGTGCATATGATGCATGTCAGCCCTATGGTTGATGATATCATCTGTCGGTTATATAGCCAAACCCAATGGTGCACGAATCCCCATACATCATACAAATGTACCAGCAAGTGCACTGGATAGTCCAAGTAATACTTGAGCGAGTTAGGGTCGATCCCACGAGGATTGTGATTTGAAGCAAGCTATGGTTATCTTGTAGGTCTTAGTCAGGTGAAATCAAGAGGTTATTGGTTTGACTGTTTAATCGAGTAAAAGGAATAAAGAAAAGGGTATAAAGCAAAATGGGTAGAAAATACTTTCTGAATTTAAATGGAATCAATAATAGGAATATGGTTAAGGATTGGAGTTGCTTTGTCTTTCTGAATTAACTCTGGTATTACTATCTCTTTACTTGTGAGTGATCTCTTCTATGGCAGTCTATAAGTGATTGACGCTGGTTTGAGCAACCGCCAATACTCCTCCATATCTAAACCCCAGGGTTAGTGCGGATCCATTCTGATTGAGGGTAAAGCTCCTGCAGTTTATTCTCCTTGGTGATCCTACTCAAAAAAGCCATAGACAAGGTCAAATATTTCGGATCAGAGGATGATGCACCTTTGGGTTTTAGCCTCTACCACAGAGATCCTAATCTCCCCGTAAATCGACTGAACTGATGTCTCGAGAAGTCACCAACGAAGTCGTGGATTAGTCGTCTGAGAGATGTATAGTCAAGCTGGTGGTTCATCATTGTCCGATGAAAGACGTACTCTGAACCCATGTAGAATGTGATAAACTTATGCTAGTTCAACGCATTCATATTGATGAAGAACGAATGTACATTTTAGAATTAATCAAACACGGATCGAAGAGAAACAGTAATACTTTTATTAATTCATAGGACTCAGCATGGCTCCTCCCTTCAACCTAGGTGGTTTAGAAACTCATATTGAAAGAAAATACAGTGGTAAAAACGTGTAAAGTGGCTGATTAAAGCTCAAAAGGTCCTAAATAACATAAATCAAATCCCTTAAATACTAAACTAATGACTAGTAAGGGTAAAACATTATTTTTTGTGCTAAAATCCACTTCTAGGGCCTACTTGGTGAGTATTTGGGCTGAGCTTTGATGAGATCCACATGCTATGAGGTTTTTAGGGCGTGGAATCCTGGCTAGGGGGTCCTCTCTGGGTGTTTGGAGGCTGGGCTCTGCTCTGCGGGTGCTGGACGCCTGGAAGGAGGCAAGAAGCTGGCGTTGGACACCAGTTTTGGGCCTTCTAATTTGAAGCAAAGTATGAACTATTATACATCTCTAGGGCATTGAATGCTGGCTAGGGGGTCCTCTTTGGGCGTTTGGACGCTGGTCTCCTCCTTTGGGCGTTGGACGCCTGGACTGGGGCAGGAGGCCAGCGTTGAATGCCAATTTTGGGTCTTCTATTCTGAAGCAAAGTATAAACTATTATATATTTCTTGAAAGCTCCTAAAGTCAGCTTTTTATAGCTATTAAGAACGCTCCATTTGGACTTTTGTAGCGCCAGAAAATCTCTTCCGAGTGCAAGGAGGTCAGATCCAAACAGCATCTGCAGTGCTTTCTCTATCTCTGAATCAGACTTTTGCTCCAACTCCTCAATTTCAGCCAAAAATTTTATGAAATTGCATAAAAATACAAAAACTCATAGAAGAATCCAAAAATGTGAATTTAACACTAAAACCTATAAAAACTTAATAAAAACTAAACAAAATATACTAAAAACTATATGAAAATGATGCCAAAAAGCGTATAAAATATCCGCTCATCACCCAACATGTTCGGTAGCTAATCCGGATATGAAACACCACAACACAGAATAGGTATTACTCATCCACCCATGCCGTTGTTTCACCCAACCCGGAGTAGGCATTACTCATCTACCCAGGCAGGTGCCTCAAACCATAACCCGGATAGGGATTACTTGTCTATCCACAGGCCATGACTTGGATATGAATTATTTGTTTACCCACAGAATTGCATCTCGGATAGAAATTACTTGTCTATCCTCAAAATCATAACTCAACATTGATAGATATACTTATACATAATCCTCATCATCATTACCTCATTCAACAGTTTTGGTTCATCATTAACTCAATTCTTCACTTTATCGTCTCTCTCAATATCAATCTAACTTTCCTAATATGTTCACTATTATTCCAAAGTCTAAAAACTAGCTATTGGACCTTAAACAAACTTTACAGAGGTTTAGAAAGTTAGAGAAATGGTGAAAATCTCAAAAATAAAACTTTGGCGAAACAAGGTGGTCATGCGTACGCATAAAAGATAGATATAAGTCCTAATTCTCTAGGTCAACCTCTAGAAGGGACAAATACAAGTTATATATATATATATATGTATAAAGCTAAGTACATAATATAAAAACCTCACAAGCCTAAACACTAGCTAGGGAATCTCAATTGGTAGTTACAGAGATTTGGAAAGCCGAAGGAATGGTTTAAAGCTCAAAAATACTATTTTCAGCCAAAATAGGTTTCTGCGTACACAGAAGGGTGAATTTCTTCATTCTCGCGTACGCATCCCATGTCCTCGAAAGCGGGACGTTTGGGCAGAGGCCATGGTCTGTGTTGCGTGGTACATGTTGGTGTTCGCACACCCCCTAGTTCGACCGGTCCGCATACGCATGACCATCCCAGATATGCGATATCATAAAATAGTGGGGAATCCTCACGTCACGTGGCATTCGCGTACGCATGCACTCCTTTTTCCTCAAAAAGCTGCTAAGTCTCAGAAATCTGATTTTTGTACCAAACTTCGATTAAGCATAAATTTTTTGTTAAAAATTATTTTTAGTCCATTCTTTGAACGTAATAAACTTCACAGACCTAATTTTCATTCTAAAGAAGTTTCACAAAATTTGGGGGGTCCGAAAGCCAAGTTATGACTCACCAAAATTGGTCAAAAAGTCAATTTTTACCAAAAAGTTCAAAATCTCTTTCTTTTCAAAACCTTAAAACAAAATCATTTTTTCCACAACCAAAATAGCACCAAACAAATCCAAACCATATTTCTTACACTCTCCATTCATGCTACAATATATCAACATACAATTCCTTCAATCTATTCTACAATTTCTTTCATGATACCTCACCGAATCCAATATCATTAATCAAGATTTCACACTATATACATACACCACATATACTCTATGAAACCAATCAATTCATTTAACAATTTCCAAAAAAATCCCTAATCCTCAATTATTCATATAATTTAACTTATTCTAGGGTCAACTAGCCTAAGTTTTCACATGACATTATACATTAACTATGAGAAACCAAAATTATATCTTGGCCAATTCCTTCTTAAGCTCAAAATACCACAATACAAGCTTCCAAGATTTCAAATTAACTCCAGTAAAATTCCAGCTAACAAAGCTTTGTCTCAAGAGCTCCAATTTGCCAATTCAACATAAACTTAAGCTAGTTCATATAATTCACTCAAATTAATACTAGGGCACACAAAATTGGAAAAACCACAAGGGTTTAGAGTTTTCTTACCTTATCCATTGATGATTGGGGTAAAATCCAACAATTATCCAATGTTAGATTGTACCTAAACCACCAAAATCATCAAAATCACTAAAAACTAAAACGTAAATCTAGAAAGGGGAAAGAAACTGGGAGCAAATTACAAAGTTTTTTACCATTTTGTTTGAATATAATTGAAGAGGACTCCGAGAGAAATGCGTGGCCATAAATGGCTCCTCAATCAGAGCTCCGGATTGAAAGTTATGTGAAATTGAAATTGGAAGTGAGATGGAAGTTAGGGTTCTAAGTTCCCCCTTCTTGATGAATATGAATTCGGAAATGGAGGAAAAAAGGAGGCTTAGTTTGGCTTAAATGGGTTGGGCCTTGGGCCCAATATGGGCCCAGTTCAATCAGTTTGGTCCGTTGGCCTAATTTTGGGCTAAAATTTTTAAAATTAGTGTCAAAATTTGTATTTTTAATATTTCTACTTCCCTAAATTATAAAATTTAATTTTATAATTTCTTTAAATAATAACTAATTTATTGGCTAATTATTTATTAATTTTTCAAGGTTTACATCCTACCCACCTAATTACGAATTTTGCTCCTAAAATTCAGTTGCTTATGAATAAATGCGGTTAGTCCTTCCTCATCTCCAATTCGAGCTCCCACGCATGTTCCTCATCTCTGGTTCGATCCCAAACAACCTTTACTAAGACATCTCTTACTCAGAGTTTCTTGAAGCTGATATTATCAATCTTGACCGGAATCAGTTAAGACGTCAAATCTTCATTCAATTAAACTGATTCAAGTTTTCAAGATGTGAGTTGCATTAGAAGTGTACTTCTGAAGCTAAGGAATGTGGAGTACGTCATGTAGGTTCGAAAGATACAGTGGCAAAACTATTTGATACGTCACCAGCCACCAAATCTGCCTTAATACCTCAAACAGTCCAATGTACCTCGGGTTCAACTTCTTAGATTTTAATTTCTCATCCAATTTTAGTTTATTGAAGTAACCTTCATGAATACAGGAATCCTTCTTCAAACTTGGAAAGTTTTCTCCTCAGTTCAGCAAAACTCTTTTGTCGGGTTTTCGTAGTGAGAATCTTCATTTTATCTCTTCTCCGTCGTCTTGACTATCATTTTGGGACTTAAGACGCTTGATTCTTCGATTTTATTTCAATACAGAGGCGATTTACGCACCGTGCACAATAGAGATTCCTTTATGTGAGTAGAAGAAAAGAAAAATAAGAATGAAGAAGGAAGAAGAAGAATTCGAACACAGAGAGGGAAGAGAGGGGTTCAAATTATGAGTAGAAGAGAAGTGTTAGTAGATAAATAAAATAAATAGAAAGAGATGAGAAGGAGAGAATTTCAAAAATTATTAAAAGAAAAATGAAAATATTTTTGTTTTTATTTTAAAATTTTGTTAGAATTCGAAAATTAAGAGAAGAAATAAAATTAAAATTAAAATTTAAAATAATTAGTTAATTAAAAAGAATTTTGAAAAAGAAGTTAATGATTTTCGAAAATTAGAGAGAGAAAAGTAGTTAGGTGGTTTTGAAAAAGATAAGAATTTTTAAAATCAAACAAAAAGTTAAGTAGTTAATTGAAAAAGATTTGAAAATCAATTTTGGAAAGATAAGAAGTTAGAAAAGATTTTGAAATTGATTTTGAAAAAGATATGACTTGAAAAAGATATGTTTGAAAAGATATGATTGAAAAGATATGATTGAAATTTATTTTGAAAAAGATTTAATTTTTAAAATCAGAATTAATGGCTTGACTCACAAGAAATCAAAAGATATTATTTTAAAATTTAAAGTTTGAATCTTTCTTAACAAGAAAGTAACAAACATGAAATTTTTGAATCAAAACATTAATTGTTAGTAAAGTTTTTGAAAATTTAAAATGAAATTAAGAAAAAATATTTTTGAAAAACAATTTTTTAAAATTTTCGAAAAACATGAAAGAAAAGATGAAAAAGGTTTGATTTTTGAAAAAGTTTTAAAAAGATAGGATTTTTGAAATTGAAATCTTGACTTGACTAATTAGAAACAACTTATTTTAAAAAATTTTGACTAAGTCAACCCAAAATTTCAAAATTTATGAGAGAAATAAGGGAAAGATATTTTTTATTTTTGAATTTTTAATGAAGAGAGAGAAAAACACTAAAATGACTCAAAACATAAAAAATTAAGATCAAAACAAAGAAAACATGCAAGAACAATATGAATGTCAAGATGAACACCAAGAACACTTTGAAGATCATGATGAATATCAAGAACTTATTTTTGAAAAATTTTCAAGAAAGGAAAAACATGCAAGACACCAAACTTAGAGATTTTTCATGTTTAGATACTATGAATTCAAAAATGCATATGAAAAACAACAAAAAATACAAAACAAGAAAAATTAAAGATCAAACAAAAAAAATCCTCAAGAAAAACTTGAAGATTATGAAGAACACAAGCATGAATTTTTCGAAAATTTTTAGAAAATTAAAAAGATGCAATTGACACCAAACTTAAAATTGACACTAACTCAAACAAGAAACACAAAATATTTTTGATTTTATAATTTTTTTTGGATTTTTCGAAAATTATTTTTGGAAAAATGAAAAAGAAGAAAAATTTTGAAAGATTTTTGAAAACTTTTGAAAATAAAATAAAGGTTGAAACAAGAAGAAAATTACCTAATCTGAGCAACAAGATGAATCGTCAGTTGTCCAAACTCGAACAATCCCCGGCAACGGCGCCAAAAACTTGGTGCACGAAATTGTGATCTCAACTCTTTTTCACAACTTCGCACAACTAACCAGCAAGTGCACTGGGTCGTCCAAGTAATAAACCTTACGTGAGTAAGGGTCGATGCCACGGAGATTGGCGGCTTGAAGTAAGCTATGGTCACCTTGTAAATCTCAGTCAGGTGGATTCAAATGGTTATGGAGTTTTGAAAATTAAAAGATAAATAAACATAAAATAAAGATAGAGATACTTATGTAATTCATTGGTGGGAATTTCAGATAAGCGTATCGAGATGCTTTGTTCCTTTTGAATCTCTGCTTTCCTATTGTCTTCATCCAATCATTCATACTCCTTTCTATGGCAAGCTGTATGTTCGGGGATCACCGTTGTCAATGGCTACCATCCGTCCTCTCAGTGAAAATGTTCCAACTACGGGTGACGCATGGCTAATCATCTGTCGGTTCTCACTTGTGTTGAAATAGGATCCTTTTGCGTCTGTCACTACGCCCAGCAGTCATGAGTTTGAAGCTCGTCACAGTCATCCCATCCTAGATCCTACTCGGAATACCATAGACAAGGTTTAGACTTTCTGGATCTCAAGAATGCTGCTAATTGATTCTAGCTTATACCATGAAGACTCTGATCTCAAGGAATTGAAGGCTCTGTTGTCAGGAGAGGCAATCAAACACATAGATCAGGAATCCATGAGATATGCATTCAAGCTTGTTTTCATGTAGAACGGAAGTGTTTGTCAGGCATGCATTCATAAGTTGAGAATGGTGATGAGTGTCACATAATCATCACATTCATCATGTTCTTGAGTGCGAATGGATATCTTAGAACAAGAATAAGCATGAATTGAATAGAAAATAGTAGTAATTGCATTAATACTCGAGGAACAGCAGAGCTCCACACCTTAATCTATGGTGTGTAGAAACTCCACCGTTGAAAATACATAAGTGATGATGGTCCAGGCATGGCCATGAGGCTAGCCCCCAATGTCTAAGATAGCATAAAACTGATCAAAGATCCCAGCATGTCTAATACAATAGTAAAAGGTCCTATTTATACTAGACTAGTTACTAGGGTTTACAGAAATAAGTAAATGATGCAGAAATCCACTTCCGGGCCCACTTGGCATGTGCTTGGGCTGAGCATTGAAGCTTTCATGTGTAGAGACTTCTCTTAGAGTTAAACGCCAGTTTGCAGGCTATTTTTGGCGTTTAACTCTTGCTTGTAACCTGTTTCTGGCTTTTAACGCTAGAATATGGTAGGAAGTTAGCGTTTGAACGCCAGTTTGCATCATTAAAACTCGGGCAAAGTATGGACTATTATATATTGCTGGAAAGTCCTGGATGTCTACTTTCTAACTCAATTGAGAGCGTGCCATTTGAACCTTTGTAGCTCCAAAAATTCCATTTCGAGTGCAGGGAGGTCAGAATCCAACAGCATCAGCAGTCTTTTTTCAGCCTCTGAATCAGATTTTTGCTCAGGTCCTTCAATTTCAGCCAGAAAATACCTAAAATCACAGAAAAACAAACAAACTCATAGCAAAGTCCAAAAATGTGAATTTTTTCTTAAAAACTAATAAAAATATACTAAAAACTAACTAAATCATACTAAAAACTATGTAAAAACAATGCCAAAAAGCGTATAAAATATTCGCTCATCACAACACCAAATTTAAACTGTTGCTTGTCCCCAAGCAACTGAAAACAAAATAGGATAAAAAGTAGAGAATATACAATGAATCTCACAATATCAATGAAACTTAGTCCCAATGAGATGAGCGGGGCTAGTAGCTTTTTGCTTTTGAACAATTTTGGCATCTCATCCTTTGAAATTTAGAATGATTGGCATCTATAGGAACTCAGAATTTTAGATAGTGTTATTGATTCTCCTAGTTCAGTATGTTGATTCTTGAACACAGCTACTTTATGAGTCTTGGCCGTGGCCCTAAGCACTTTGTTTTCCAGTATTACCACCGGATACATAAATGCCACAGACACATAACTGGGTGAACCTTTTTAGATTGTGACTTAACTTTGCTAAAGTCCCTAATTAGAGGTGTTTAGAATTCTTAAGCACACTCTTTTTACTTTGGATCACGACTTTAACCACTCAGTCTCAAGCTTTTCACTTGGATCTTTAACCACTCAGTCTCAAGCTTTTCACTTGGACCTTCATGCCACAAGCACATGGTTAGGGACAGCTTGATTTAGCCGCTTAGGCCAGAATTTTGTTCCTTTGGGCCCTCCTATCCATTAATGCTCAAAGCCTTGGATCCTCTTTACCCTTGCCTTTTGGTTTAAAGGGATATTGGCTTTTTCTGCTTGCTTTTTCTTTTTCTTTCTTTTTCTTTTTTTCGTCATTTTTTTCTTCGCTACTTTTTTTTTCTTTTTCTCTGCTTTTTCTTGCTTCAAGAATCAATTTCATGATTTTTCAGATTATCAATAACATTTCTCTTTGTTCATCATTCTTTCAAGAGCAAACAATTTTAACATTCATAAACTTCACTATAAAAATATGCACTGTTCAAGCATTCATTCAGAAAAACAAAAAGTATTGCCACCACATCAAAATAATTAAACTAATTTCAAGATAAAATTTGAAATCCAAGTACTTCTTGTTCTTTTGTAATTAGGCACATTTTTCATTTAAGAGAGGTGAAGGATTCATGGAATTATTCATAGCTTTAAGGAACAGACACTAGACACTAATGATCATGTAATAAAGACACAAACATGATGAAGAACTGAAGATTGATGGTTTAGAAGTTATAGTAAACTCTCGTTGTAAGTATAGTTACTAAACCAAGCAATCAACCTTTCTTACAAACGTTTTGGTTGTCACAAGTAACAAACCCTTTTAAAATTGATAACCGAGTATTCAAACCTCGGTCGTCTTCTCAAGGAATTGCAGGGAGGTATGTTTTTATTATTAGTTATGGGTTTTGTAAATTGGGGTTTTGAAAGTGAGGAACAAGTGAATTAAATGACAAATAAAATAAATAATTAACTATAAAAAAACTCTTGGCAAGATATGAAAATTCGGAAGTCCTATCCTAGTTACTCCTATGAGAATGGAAATTAATCCCACTTAGTTAACCTTTGCATAAGCAAGGGAAAGTTAGTGAACTAATTGGTTATAATTTCCAAGTCCTAGCCAACTCCTAAAGAAAGACTAGAGTTAGTGGAATTCCAATTAATCAGCCTACATAACAATTAATCCTGAATAGTTGATAACTCAAGAGCTTCCAGTTAATCAAACAAAGCCAATAATATAAAAAAGCTAAATAAGAATCATAAATATCTGGAATACCTCAAATAACATTCATTCAAAGCAGTCAAATCTAACATGGAAAATATTCATAAGCCAATTGGGCAACATAAATCAAACATAAAATAAAAGCATTAAAGTATCTCAAAGTAGAAGAGAAATATAAAGTAAAAAAAATATTGAACCTGATGAAGAGTTGAAATCCTAAATCCTTTAAGAGGAATCCTAATCCTAAAACCTAAGAGAGAGGAGAGAACCTCTCTCTCTAAAAACTACATCTAAAACCTAAAATTATGAATTATGAAAAGCTCCCTGAATCTCTACATGTTCCCTAACTTTAATCTGTGTTTCTGGGCCAAAAACTGGGTTGAAATGCGGCCCAGAATCTCTGCCAGTGACTTTTGTAATTCTGTAGATCGCGCACGTCACACGTCTGCGTCGTCCACGCGATTGCGTCATGGTGCACGAATTTGTAATCCGCACAACTAACCAGCAAGTGCACTGGGTCGTCCAAGTAATACCTTACGTGAGTAAGGGTCGAATCCCACAGAGATTGTTGGATTGAAGCAAGCTATGTTTATTTTATTTATCTTAGTCAGGATACCAATAGGATTCTTTAGCCTCGTATTTTAATAAAGAAAAGGGCATAAAATAAATAGTTATTACTTTAATAAT
>NC_029772.3:42446416-42447605 GCF_000817695.3 Arachis duranensis | reverse complement strand
TTTCTGGCGTTTAACTCCAGACAGCAGCATGTACTTGGCGTTCAACGCCAAGTTACGTCGTCTATCTTCGTGAAAAGTATGGACTATTATATATTGCTGGAAAGCCCTGGATGTCTACTTTCCAACGCCATTGAAAGCGCGCCAATTGGACTCCTGTAGCTCCAGAAAATCCATTTCGAGTGCAGGGAGGTCAGGATCCAACAGCATCAGCAGTCCTTTTTCAGCCTAACTCAGATTTTTGCTCAGCTCCCTCAATTTCAGCCAGAAAATACCTGAAATCACAGAAAAACACACAAACTCATAGTAAAGCCCAGAAATATGATTTTTGCCTAAAAACTAATAATATTCTACTAAAAACCAATTAAAACATGCTAAAATCTACATGAAATTACCCCCAAAAAGCGTATAAAATATCCGCTCATCACGTCACTCAGCATTTTTCGTACCACGTGTGCGCGTCGTCTACGTATTCGCGTCATTCGTGCAGCTTCCAATCCGCGCGGTCGCGTCAAGCACGCGAACGCGTCACTCTGATTTCTTCCATTTCGCGCGGTCGCGTGAGCCATGCGACCGCGTGACTTCTCGCTGGTCATCTCCTCAATTCCTTGTATTCCTTCCATTTTTGCATGCTTCCTCTTCATTCTCTAAGCCATTCCTGCCCTATGAAGCCTGAAACACTTAACGCACAGATCAAGGTATCGAATGGTAATAAGAGAAGATTAAGATTAGCTAAATTAAGACCAAAAAAGCATGTTTTCAATCATAGAACTAAACTAGAAAGGAATTGTAAAATCATGCAAATCCTATGAATAAGTGGGTGAAAAGCTTGATAAAACCACTCAATTAAATACAATATAAACCATAAAATAGTGGTTTATCACATGGATAACACATAAAGCATAAAAATCGAAAAACAGAAAAAAAATAAGAACAAGGAAATTAAAGAACGGGTCCACCTTAGTGATTGCGGCTAGTTCTTCCTCTTGAAGATCCTATGGAGTGCTTGAGCTCCTCAATGTCTCTTCCTTGCCTTTGTTGCTCCATCCTTAGTGCTTTTGGTGCTCCTATCCTTAGTTGCTCCCAATAGTTGTGTGGAGAAAAATGTATCCCTTGAGGCATCTCAGGGATTTCTTGATGAGGGAATTCCTCATGCTCTTGTTGAGGTTCATGAGTGGGCTCTCTTGTTTTC
>NC_029772.3:42428729-42446216 GCF_000817695.3 Arachis duranensis | reverse complement strand
AGAAAGGGAGAGTGGCCGAATGGAATTGGATGGGTTTGGGAGGGAAAAATGTTTGAATTTGAAAGTGAGGTAGGTGGGGGGTTTTTGGGGAAGAGATATGGAGGTGATTGGTGAAGAGAATATAGGAAAGAGGATATGATTTGATTGGTGAGTGGTATTTTGGGTGGAGTATTATAGAGATGTGTGAGGGAGAGAGAGAGAGAGAGGTGGGGTAGGTGGGGATCCTGTGAGATCCACAGATCCTGAGAGGTCAAGGACTTCTCATCCCTGCTCTATTTAGACGTGCAAAAATGCCCTTAGAGTGCAATTCTGGCGTGTAACGCCAGACTGCTGCCTGTTTCTGGCGTTAAACGCCAGCTTTTATACCTTTCCTGGCGTTTAACACCAAGCTGTTGCTTGTTTCTGGCGTTTAACGCCAACTTTGTGTCCTTTCCTGGCGTTTAATGCCAAGCTGTGGCTTGTTTCTGGCGTTTAACACCAACTTGGTGCTCTGTTCTGGCGTTAAACGCCAGTCTGGTACCCATTTCTGGCATTAAACGCCCAGAATGGTGCCAGACTGGGCATTTAACGCCCATTCTGCTATTCTTACTGGTGTTTAAACGCCAGTAAGTTCTTCCTCCAAGGTTTGCTATTTTTAATGCTATTTTTGAATTTGTTTTGATTTTTGCCGTTGTTTTTGTGACTCCACATGATCATCAACCTAAAGAAAACATAAAATAACATAGATAAATAAAAATTGGGTTGCCTCCCAACAAGCGCTTCTTTAATGTCAATAGCTTGACAGTGGGCTCTCATGGAGCCTCACAGACATTCAGAGCATGGTTGGGGCCTCCCAACACCAAACTTAGAGTTTGAATATAGAGGCTTTGTTTGACTCTATATTGGGAGAAGCTTTTCATCCTTTTTCTCCATTGTACAGAAGGAGAACCTTGAGTCTTAAATACAAGGTAGTCCTCATTCAATTGAAGGACCAACTCTCCTCTGTTAACATCAATAACAGCTTTTGCTGTGGCTAGGAAAGGTCTGCCAAGGATGATGGATTCATCCTCCTCCTTCCCAGTGTCTAGGAATATAAAATCAACAGGGATGTAAAGGCCTTCAACCTTTATTAGCACGTCCTCTACTAGTCCATAAGCTTGTTTCATTGATTTGTCTGCTATCTCTAGCGAGATTCTTGCAGCTTGTACCTTAAAGATTCCTAGTTTCTTCATTACAGAGAGTGGCATAAGGTTAATACCTGACACTAGGTCACACATAGCCTTCTCAAAGGTCATGATGCCTATGGTACAGGATATTAAGAATTTACCAGGATCCTATTTCTTTTGAGGTAAAGTGTGCTGAACCTAGGTATTCAGTTCATTAATGAGCAATGGCGGTTCATCCTTCCAAGTCTCATTACCAAATAGCTTGGCGTTCAGCTTCATGATTGCTCCTAAATACTGGGCAACTTGCCCTTCAACAATGTCTTCATCCTCTTCAGAAGATAAATAGTCATCCGAGCTCATGAATGGTAAAAGGAAGGTCAAAGGAATCTCTATGGTCTCTATATGAGCCTCAGATTCCTTTGGTTCCTCAAATGGGAACTCCTTTTTGTCCAGAGGACATCCCATAAGGTCTTCCTTATTGGGATTCACATCCTTCTCCTCCTCTCTAGGTTCGGCCACACCAAGTAAGGTTATGGCCTTGCACTCTCTTTTTGGAATCTCTTCTGTATTGCTTAGGAGAGTACTAGGAGGAGTTTTAGTGACTCTTTTACTCAGCTGACCCACTTGTGCCTCCAAATTTCTAATGGATGACCTTGTTTCATTCATGAAACTTAGAGTGGCCTTAGTTAGATCAGAGACTATGTTTGCTAAGCTAGATGGGTTCTGCTCAAAATTTTATATCTGTTGCTGAGAGGATGATGGAAAAGGCTTGCTATTGCTAAACCTGTTTCTTCGACCATTATTAAAGCCTTGTTGAGGCTTTTGTTGATCCTTCCATGAGAAATTTGGATGATTTCTTCATGAGGGATTATAGGTGTTTCCATAGGCTTCACCTATGTAATTCACCTCTGCCATTGCAGGGTTCTCAGGATCATAAGCTTCTTCTTCAGAAGATGCTTCTTTAGTACTGTTGGATGCATTTTGCAATCCATTCAGACTTTGAGAAATCATATTGACTTGATGATTCAACATTTTGTTCTGAGCTAATATGGCATTCAGAGCATCAATTTCAAGAACTCCTTTCCTCTGAGGCATCCAATTATTCACAGGATTCTTTTTAGAGGTGTACATGAACTGGTTATTTGCAACCATTTCAATGAGTTCCTGAGCTTCTGTAGGCATTTTCTTCAGGGGAATAGATCCACCTGCAGAATGGTCTAATGACATCTTAGACAATTCAAACAGACCATCATAGAATATATCCAGGATGGTCCATTCTGAGAGCATGTCAGAAGGACACGTTTGGGTCAGTTGCTTGTATCTTTCCCAAGCTTCATGGAGGGATTCACCTTCTTTTTGCCTGAAGGTTTGAACATCCACTCTAAGCTTGCTCAAGTTTTGAGGAAGAAAGAATTTGGCTAAGAAAGCCGTGACTAACTTATCCCAAGAGTTCAGGCTATCTCTAGGTTGAGAGTCCAACCATATTCTAGCTCTGTCTCTTACAGCAAAAGGGAAAAGCATGAGCTTATATACCTCGGGATCAACTCCATTGGTCTTAATAGTATCACAGATCTGCAAGAATTCAGTTAAGAACTAAAAAGGATCTTCTGATGGAAGTCCATAAAACTTGCAATTCTGTTGCATCAGAGAAACTAATAGACGCTTTAGCTCAAAATTATTTGCTCCAATGGCAGGAATTGAGATGCTTCTTCCATGGAAGTTGGAATTTGGTGTAGTAAAGTCACCAAGCATCTTCCTTGCATTGTTGTTGGGTTCGGCCATTACTTCTTTTTCGAGATTCTCTGTAAGGTTTTTTCGGGATTGTTGTGCTTTAGCTTCTCTTAGCTTTTTCTTCAGAATCTTTTCAGGTTTAAGATCTGCTTCAACAAGAATGTCCTTTTCCTTGCTCCTGCTCATATAAAAAAGAAGAAGATAGAAAAGGAAGAGGAATCCTCTATGTCACAGTATAGAGATTCCTTTATGTGAGTAGAAGAAAAGAAGAATAAGAATGAAGAAGGAAGAAGAAGAATTCGAACACAGAGAGGGAAGAGAGGGGTTCGAATTATGAGTAGAAGAGAAGTGTTAGTAGATAAATAAAATAAATAGAAAGAGATGAGAGGGAGAGAATTTTGAAAATTATTAAAAGAAAAAGGAAAATATTTTTGTTTTTATTTTAAAATTTAATGACTTGAAAAAGATATGTTTGAAAAGATATGATTGAAAATATATGATTGAAATTTATTTTGAAAAAGATTTAATTTTTAAAATCAGAATTAATGGCTTGACTCACAAGAAATTAAAAGATATTATTTTTAAATTTAAAGTTTGAATCTTTCTTAACATGAAAGTAACCAACTTGAAATTTTTGAATAAAAACATTAATTGTTAGTAAAGTTTTTGAAAATTTGAAATGAAATTAAGAAAAAGATTTTTGAAAAATAATTTTTTAAAATTTTCAAAAAACATGAAAGAAAAGATGAAAATGGTTTGATTTTTGAAAAAGTTTTAAAAAGATAGGATTTTTGAAATTGAAATCTTGACTTGATTAATAAGAAACAACTTATTTTAAAATTTTTTTGACTAAGTCAACCCAAAATTTCAAAATTTATGAGAGAAATAAGGGAAAGATATTTTTTTATTTTTGAATTTTTAATGAGGAGAGAGAAAAACAATAAAATGACTCAAAACATAAAAAATTAAGATCAAAACAAAGAAAACATGCAAGAACACTATGAATGTCAAGATGAACACCAAGAACACTTTGAAGATCATGATGAACATCAAGAACTTATTTTTGAAAAATTTTCAAGAAAGAAAAAACATGCAAGACACCAAACTTAGAGATTTTTCATGTTTAAACACTATGAATTCAAAAATGCATATGAAAAATAACAAAAGACACAAAACAAGAAAAATTAAAGATCAAACAAAGAAAATCCTCAAGAACAACTTGAAGATTATGAAGAACACATGCATGAATTTTTCGAAAATTTTTAGAAAATTAAAAAGATGTAATTGACACCAAACTTAAAATTGACACTAACTCAAACAAGAAACACTAAATATTTTTGATTTTATAAATTTTTTTTGGATTTTTCGAAAATTATTTTTGGAAACACGAAAAAGAAGAAAAATTTTGAAAGATTTTTGAAAACTTTTGAAAATAAAATAAAGGTTGAAACAAAAAAAAATTACCTAATCTGAGCAACAAGATGAATCGTCAGTTGTCCAAACTCGAACAATCCCCGGCAACGGTGCCAAAAACTTGGTGCACGAAATTGTGATCTCAATGGCGCCAACAACTTGGTACATACAATTGTAATCTCAACTCTTTTTCACAACTTCGCACAACTAACCAGCAAGTGCACTGGGTCGTCCAAGTAATAAACCTTACGTGAGTAAGGGTCGATCCCACGGAGATTGTCTGCTTGAAGAAGCTTTGGTCACCTTGTAAATCTCAGTCAGGCAGATTCAAATGATTATGGAGTTTTTAAAATTAAAAGATAAATAAACATAAAATAAAGATAGAGATACTTATGTAATTCATTGGTGGGAATTTCAGATAAGTGTATGGAGATGCTTTGTTCCCTTTGAATCTTTGCTTTCCTATTGTCTTCATCCAATCATTCATACTCCTTTCTATGGCAAGCTGTATGTTGAGGTATCACCGTTGTCAATGGCTACCATCCGTCCTTTCAGTGAAAATGGTCCAACTAAGGGTTACGTAGGGCTAATCATTTGTCGGTTCTCACTTGTGTTGGAATAGGATCCAATGATCCTTTTGCATCTGTCACTACACCCAGCAGTCATGAGTTTGAAGCTCGTCACAGTCATCCCATCCTAGATCCTACTCGGAATACAACAGACAAGGTTTAGACTTTTCGGATCTCAAGAATGCTGCCAATTGATTCTAGCTTATACCACAAAGACTCTGATCTCAAGGAATTGAAGGCTCTATTGTCAGGAGAGGCAATCAAACGCATGGATCAGGAATCTAAGAGATATGCATTCAAGCTTATTTTCATGTAGAACCGAAGTGTTTGTCAAGCACGCGTTCATAAGTTGAGAATGGTGATGAGTGTCACATAATCATCACATTCATCATGTTCTTGTGTGCGAATGGATATCTTAGAACAAGAATAAGCATGATTTGAACAGAAAATAGTAGTAATTACATTAATACTCGAGGAACAGCAGAGCTCCACACCTTAATCTATGGTGTGTAGAAACTCCACCGTTAAAAATGCATAAGTGATGATGGTCCAGGCATGGCTGTGAGGCCAGCCCCCAATGTATAAGTTAGCATAAAACTAATCAAAGATCCCACCATGTCTAATACAATAGTAAAAGGTCCTATTTATACTAGACTAGTTACTAGAGTTTACAGAAATAAGTAAATGATGCAGAAATCCACTTCCGGGCCCACTTGGTGTGTGCTTGGGCTGAGCATTGAAGCTTTCATGTGCAGAGACTTCTCTTGGAGTTAAACGTCAGTTTGCAGCCTGTTTTGGCGTTTAACTCTAGCTTGTAACCTGTTTCTGGCATTTAATGCCAGAATAGGGTCGGAAGCTGACGTTTGAACGCCAGTTTGAATCATCAAAACTCAGGAAAAGTATAGACTATTATATGTTGCTGGAAAGCCCTGGATGTCTACTTTCCAACGCAATTGAGAGCGCACCATTTGGACTTCCGTAGCTCCGAAAAATCCATTTCGAGTGCAGGGAGGTTAGAATCCAACAGCATCAGCAGTCCTTTTTCAGCCTCTGAATCAAATTTTTGCTCAGGTCCCTCAATTTCAGCCAGAAAATACCTGAAATCACAGAAAAACACACACACTCATAGTAAAGTCCAAAAATGTGAATGATGATTGGATTTTTGACGGTTTAGAATTCACAAATGAAATCTCGTTGCAATATAGTTTCTAAACCAACAATAGTCCTTTCATACAAAAAGTTGTTTGTCACTAAAACAAACCCCTAAAATTTATAAACCGAAGTGTTGAACCTCGGGTCGTTCTCCCTAGGAATTATAATAAAGTGTCTTTTTATTGGTTATGATTTATTTTGGGGTTTTTTGAGATTTTAGACAAGAAATAGAAAAGGCAAAGAAAATAAACTAACAACTAACAAAGCTCTTGGCAAGATATGAGAACTAGAAGTCCTATCCTAGTTATCCTCCTCAATTGTGATAACAAATTGTTCATTACTCCCACTTAGTTAACCTCTAACCATGGAGGAAAGTCAAGTGGATGAATCAATTTGATTCCTCAAGTCCTAATCAACTCCTAAAGGAAAGACTAGCTTTAGAGGCATTCAAATCAATTAGCAACTTCTAATTATCAATCAACAAAGGAATTAGATAACTCAAGAGTCACTAATTACTCTTCTAAGGCCCAGAGGAACAAAAGCTACACTAAAACCAAACCAAGCATTTCATCAAACACTTGGAAGGCACAAAAGAAAAGCATAGTAAATTGACAACAAGAATGAAATCTAACAACAATTATTGAAAGGAATTAACAACAACAATTAAAAGAAACACATTTATTATGAATTACCTTTTATTGAGTTGGAAGAAAATGGAAGGAACAAAAGTAGATCTACAACAAAACACAAGAACAACACTAGAGAGAAGTGAGAGTTTCTCTCTCTAGAAACTACTTCTAACTAATCCTAATGAGTGTGTAATGATTGGAATTCCCTTTGCTCTTCAATCCTTGGCTTTAAATAGCATCTTTGGCACCAAAGTTGGTTGGGATTGGGCCCCACAACCCTTGAGAATTCGTTGGCCACATTTTTATTAAAAAATCATAAACCAACACTGACGCGTACGCGCACATTACGCGTACGCGTCCATGGGGTAATTCGCAAGGTGCACGCAAGCGCCAGGTGCGCGCGCGTGTCCATGGGCGAGTTCAATTTCTTTGACTTTTCATGATTTCTCCACTTTGCATGCTTTCCTCTTCACTCCTTTGATCCATTCCTAGCCTTTTCAATCTGAAATCACTAACAAACATATCAAGGCATCTAGTGGAATCAAAGGTGAATTGAATTTAGCTACTTTAAGGTCTAGAAAGCATGTTTTCACACCTAAGCACAAATAAGGAGACAATCACAAAACTATGCTAATTCATTGAATAAATGAGGGTAAAAGGTATTAAAATCTCTTAAAATCAATACAAGATAAACCGTCAAAACGGGCTTTATCAACCTCCCCACACTTAAACCAAGCATATCCTCATGCTTAAACCAAGAATGAAGTAAGGGTATGGCGTTTATTCAAATGGAAACTAAATAAATGCAATCTACCTATATGCAACTATCTAGATGAATGCAATTGCTTGGTCAAAATAAATCATTTCCCAAGAAGCATATATGCACAAGGGCTAAGGACTAGCAAGTCTAATCCACAATTGAATTGAGCTATTAAATATTTTTACAAACTTGCATGAAAAGTGATGATTGTAGGTGGAAACATGTAGTCGAGCATCGAACCCTCACCGGATGTGTTTACATTCTATTCGCTCAAGTGTTTAGGGTTGATTCATTCAATTCTCCCCTAATCATGCTTTCTAAGATTTGTTTTTCATCTCACAATCAACATATATTTCATGCATGCACACATCTATCATGAGGTCTTTTCTTTAGATTGTAATGGGGTTAGGGTCAAGGTAGGATGCATATTTGGTCAAATGAGCTTGAAGTTTGAATCTTTGACATCCTATACAATTAAGTTCTAACCTAACTACCCATTTCTCACTTTTTCACATGCTCATGTATCCCTTTTCGTTTCACAACACATATGCATTGATTTTATTAAGCTACACTTTGCTTTAGGGCATTTTGCCCCCTTTTTCATTTCTTTCTCTTTTTTTTCCTTTTCTTTCTTTTTCTATTTTTTTTATTCTTTTCCATATTATTTTTCTTTTTTTTCTTTTCTTTTTCTTTTGTTTTTCTCATTTTTTTTCTTTCTATATACAAGAGCATCAATGCATAAGGTTTTACATTTGATCAATACATGAGCATATACCCGATTCCCAATATTTTCAATAAAAATACAAAACTACCCTTTTATTCACCCAATGTCCCAGGATTCCCACACTTGAATGATACTCACACACACTAGCCTAAGCTAATCAAAGATCCAAATAAGGACATTTATTGTTTTCCGCTTTAGGCTTGTAATGTGCTAAATTAAGAACAAGTGGGTTAATCGTAGGCTCAAATTTGGCTAACAAAGAAAGATAAAAGGTAGGCTATATGGGCGAGTGAGCTAATGAAATGATGGCCTCAATCATATAAATGCATAAATACACAAAATAATGGATATAAAGAATCAAACAAATTAAAGATTACATTCATAGAAAGAGAATAATTGCACACAAGAAGGAAAAATAAGTGGTTATAAAATGTAACCACATCAATAGGCTCAAGTCTCACAAGCTTGTGTTCTTAGCTCAAAAACATGATCGACAAGATATATAATTCAAGCAAGTTTAATGAGAAAGTTTTTCACTCAAATCAATTAAGGTGCCCTATAGATAGAAATCCTTGAAAAATTTCATTATTTTGACTAAGCTTATTGTGTATATGTATGCAAAATTAAGAAAATACAAGTAAAAATCTTGAAAACCTAGAATGAAATGCAAAAGTGTTGGGATTAGAATTTTGTCACCCAAAATCGCCGATCGGTCGGACGACCTCCCCACACTTAAAAGTTTGCACCGTCCTCGGTGCACTTAAAGATGAGCAAGGGGGTACGGCGAATCTCCGGATTGCTGCGTGTTTTTAGTCTTGCTTCCGTTATTGCTTGTGGTGCATCCGTCATGAAAAACAAAAATATAACACCATAAGATTAGAAGATATAAAAGTAAGGAAGCATACATTGTTGGAATGAGGTAAATCACTAGAATTGAGTGAGTGAATTAGTTGTGACATTAATGACAAATAGGTGTGTGAATTCTAAATTGCGCAGTTTAGAACCACATTAGCATAAAAAGCTATGTCACAAAAGAAGCATGCACTTCACTTATCCTAGTGTGCTTGAGATGCTCTAAGTGAACTTGTAAGGTGAAACAAGCATTAAAGAAGCATGAAAGCATTCAAGTCAAACATATATGGATGCATATGATCATAAACACAATGCACTAAGGTAAATGCACAACATCATCCATCAAGAGGTTGCCTAATCGAGGAAAAGGATTCAAATCACATGATGGCTAGCTACAACATGCAATTCAAAAGAGTTATAAGCTCGAAGACAATTCTCATCACTTGGTATTTTTCAAAAGGTAAGCATGAAAAACTCAAAACCAAGTAGCAAAATATAACCTCAATCATAGAATCCAACAAAGATTTTCTAAAAATATTCATGCTAAAATAGCATTTAGGCAATAAGGGGCAGCAATGTATAGTAAACAAAGTCAATAATCCAACACTTATAATGAAAAGATAGAAAATAAAATGAAAACTAAACTAAAACTAACTAATCAACTAACTAACTAACTAATTAACTAACTAACTAACTAATTAACTAACTAACTAACTAATTAGATAACTCAATAGTCACTAATTACTCTTCCAAGGCCCAGAGAAACAAAAGCTACACTAAAACCAAACCAAGCATTTCATCAAACACTTGGAAGGCACAAAAGAAAAGTATAGTAAATTGACAACAAGAATGAAATCTAACAACAATTATTGAAAGGAATTAACAACAACAAAAGAAACACATTTATTATGAATTACCTTTTATTGAATTGGAAGAAAGTAGAAGGAACAATACTAGATCTATAACAAAATATAAGAACAACATAAAGGAAATTACAACAAAAGAATAGAAGAAGATGAATGTAGCAACAAAGAATTGAGATCTTTGGCGCCAAAGTTGGTTGGGATTGGGCCCCACAACCCTTGAGAATTCGTTGGCCACGTTTTTATTAAAAAATCATAACGCGTACGCGTCCATGGGGTAATTCGCAAGGTGCACGCAAGCGCCAGGTGCGCGCGCGCATCCATGGGCGAGTTCAATTTCTTTGACTTTTCATGATTTCTCCACTTTGCATGCTTTCCTCTTCACTCCTTTGATCCATTCCTAGCCTTTTCAATCTGAAATCACTAACAAACATATCAAGGCATCTAGTGGAATCAAAGGTGAATTGAATTTAGCTACTTTAAGGTCTAGAAAGCATGTTTTCACCTCTAAGCACAAATAAGGAGACAATCACAAAACTATGCTAATTCATTGAATAAATGAGGGTAAAAGGTATTAAAATCTCTTAAAATCAATACAAGATAAACCGTCAAAACGGGGTTTATCAGTGAATCTTGCTTAAAAACTAATAAAAATATACGAAAAACTAACTAAATCATACTAAAAACTATGTAAAAACAATGCCAAAAAGTGTATAAATTATCTGCTCATCAACCCCCTAGCATGTGTTCCACACCCAATAGACCCCGTAGCATGTGGATCTCATCAATGCTCAGCCCAAACACTCACCAAGTGGGCCCCAGAAGTAGATATTAGCACTAAATATACTATTTACCCTTACTAGTCATCTGTTTAGTATTTAAAGTGTATATTACAAAATCATTAGACATCACGCACACCATACAACCCTATTTTCTTTTTACCTTATGTTTTACTTTAGCATGAGTTTCTAAACCTCCTACATTGAGGGGAAGAGCCCTGCTGAGTCCTATGAATTAATAACAGTATTACTGTTTCTTCTCCGATCCGTGTTTGGTCTATTTTTAAGATGTATATCTGATCTTCATCGTGGTGAATAGGATGATCTGACAAATTAGCTCTATTCATCACACTAAGACGAACGTGCCTGACAAACACCCGTGTCTACTTGGGTTCCTGTGAATACGTGACTGGAAAGCACGAGCCAATAGCTATGTTTATACATCTCTCAAGCGGTTGATCCATGACTTCATTGGGGACTTCTCGAGATATCAGTATAGCCGATTTCTGGGGAGATTAAGGTCTCTGTGGTATAGGCTAGAATCCAAAGAAGCAGTGTTCTCTGATCCGGAAGATTCGACCTTGTCTGTGGCGTTTTAAGTAGGATCGCCAGGAGAATGACTTGCTAGCGCTTTGCCCTTCGTCAGATCGGATGACCACGGCCAATGGCATTCAATCTGTAGTAGAGGAGATCAACGACCACGGCCCATGGCGTTGATCACATACAGCCTGCCATAGAATAGATCATTCACAAGCAGAGAAGGTAGTACTACCAGCATTAATTCAGAAAGACTAAGCAACTCTAACCCTTAACTATTCTCTTTATATAGTTTACACAACTTCTGAATTCTAATTACTCTTTTTTATCTATTTCAATCACTGACTCTATTTGAGATAAAAAGTAATTTATACAATATTAAAACACGTTAAATTTAAATCCTTCTGATCTGCCTGACTAAGACCTGCAGGATAACCATAGCTTGCTTCAAACCACAATCCTCGTGGGATCGACCCTGACTCGCTCAGGTATTACTTGGATGACCCAGTGCACTTACTGGTACAACAGTATGAAGGTGTGGGGATTCGTGCTACCAAGTTTTTGGCGCTGTTGACGGGGATTGTTGAGTTTGGACAAACTAAAGGATTGTCTTGCTCCCTAGATTAGGTACTTTATTTCTTGATTATTTTTATTTTTATCTTTCAAGTAATTTTCGAAAATTCACTTAAAAAATACAGATTTTAATTTCAAAATTATCTTATCTTATTTTAGTCTTCAAGTTTTCAAAAATCGTATCTTTTTTAAAAATCTTATCTTTTTTCATAATTTTATTTTATTTTTTTCAAATTTCAAATTTAAGAATTCAAATTTCAAATTTCAAAATTTAATCTTTTCAAAATCAAATTTCAAAATTCAATCTTTTTCAAATCTTATCTTTCTTTTAAATCTTTTTCAAATCTTTTTGTTTCTTATCTTATCTTTTCTAAATTCAAATTTTTAAAATCAAATCTTTTTCAAATCTTTTTAATTTCTTATCTTATCTTATCTTATCTTTTCTAATTTTAAATTCTTAAAATTCAAATCTTTTCTTAACTTATCTTTTATCTTACTTTAGATTCAAATCTTTTCTTAATTAATTAACTATCTTTTTCAAAACTTCCTAACTAACTCTTCTTTTCCTAAATTTTCGAAAACTCTCTCCTTCTTTTCTCCTATTTTCGAAAACCAATAACTAATTTTCAATTCTTTTTAAATTATTAAACTTAATTCTCGAATTATATTAATAAATAAAATAAAAACAAAAATATTTTAATTCTTATTTACCTTTTCTATTTATACTTCTTCTCACTTCTACTTATATCATTCGAACTCTACTTCTCTCTCTTCTTCCATCTTCACTTTTCTTTCTCTCTTCTTTTTCTTCTTTCTTCACATCTCACTGGGAGCTCTTGGCCAAGTGGCACAAAAAGCTTTCTTCCTCTTATTCTTTTTTTGTTTATGACCAAGAACAGGGATAAAGAACCCCTCTTTAATCTTGATCCTGAACCTGAGAGGACTTTAAGGTGGAGCTTCTTGTGACAAATTAAAGCACAACACTTCGGAAGAAACCTTTCAAAAAATTTTGGTGACTACTCTCCTTACTTCAATGGAGAAAGTATCAATGTACCTTGTATCAGAGCAAGAAGCTTTGAGATCAACCCACAACTGATCGCCCTAATGCTGCAGAAGTTCCAATTTTACGGACACCCACAGGAAGACCCTAGTAAATTCATCTCTAACTTCCTACAGTTTTGTGACACTGCAAACAGCAATAGCGTGGACCCTGAATTCCACAAGCTAAAACTGTTCCCATTTGCTTTGAGAGATCAAGCAAAAGATTGGTGGTATGATTTACGCAAGGGAATTGTGAACAACTGGAATAAGGTTGTTAACAAATTCCTGAACAGGTTCTCTCTTTCACAGAGATTAGCTAAGTTAGCAACAGATGTTCAGACCCCAGTCAGGATAGAAATTTTAGACAGGGAGACTGTAGCTGCACCCCTTGCTAAGGTTTATAATGCTCCTAGTGATATGAGTGGTAACTACACTCAAGGAGACACTCTCACCCATGACCGGTGGATACCGGAGCAGGTTAATATTCCTTATATTGAGTTCTTTGAGGAGGTGCATCCCCAAAGGGCCCTCACAGTAAGCCTGATGCTCTCTGGGAAGGAGACCTTGAAAGAAGGTGAGACAGTAGTCTTCACGAAAGAGGCCGAACCTCAGGAGTTTGCTATTGAGGGACTGAAGGCAATCACGGATCAGAAGGATCCTGAGACTGCCATTGAGCACGCCCCTACAAAAGAGAAGGAACCTCAAGTTGATTCTTCTCTGGGCGTGCAAGAAGAGCCTGTGATGATCACAAAGCTCGCCCTTGTAGAGGTGAAAGAACCTCAAGAGCCACATTTCCTAGGCATGCAGAAAGAACCGGCAGATGAGCAGTTGGCTCATTTCCTAACTGCCCTTAAGGAGCTGCAAGTCAATATCTCTGTTGCAAAGGTATTGGGAAAAAGGACCCCCTATACGGCATGTCTAAAAGACATTCTTTTTGGAAAGAATGACCTAAGGGGAGATGAAATAGAGATATTTACTGAAAAGTACAGTATCCTAATTCAGCATGAGTTGCCAAGGAAAATGCCAGATCCAGGGAGCTTTCAGATCCTATGGACTACTGGAAAGATCATTTTTGACAAAGCCTTGTGTGATATTGGCTTAAGTTTTAATCTGATACCTTCCATTGAGGCAGAGGCCGAATCTAGATCGAATGGGGTGGCATTGAATGTCAGTGATGAACATATCACTGGGTGTTCAATGCCCAATCTGGCAGCAAGCCTGGCACTTGACGCCAGTGAGGGGTTCCTCACTGGGCATTCAACGCCCATTCTGGCAGCAAAGCTGGCGTTGAACGCCAGCCAGGGAGCACTGGCTGGGCGTTTAACGCCCAAACATGCAGGATCTCTGGCGCTGAACGCCAGTGAGCAACCCCTCACTGGGAGTTCAATGCCCAAACATGTAGGCATTCTGGCGCTGAACGCCAGTGAGGAACCCCTCATTGGGCGTTCAACGCCCAACCAACTAGGGAAGCTGGCGTTGAACGCCAGCAAGGATACCCCTGTTGGGCGTTCAACGCCTAAAATGACAACGGGACTAGCGTTTAACGCCAGTAAGGGTGCACAGCAAGGGCGTTCAACGCTCAAAGAGCTAACAGAGCTGGTGTTGAACGCCAGTGAAAGCACACCATTTGAGTGCTCAATTCCCACTCAAGAAACCCCTATCCAAGAACCAAAGGAAGCCAAGGCTCACATAAAGACCATAGAGGTTCCTTTGCATGCACTTCTACAGTGCATGAGTTCTGATGAACACTCTTCCTCAGATGAGGATGAAGACACTAGGGAAGAGCAAGTTGCTCAGTACCTAGAAGCTCTTATGACTTTGGTTCAACAGAAGCTACTTCAGAAGCTTCCAGATCCTGGACACTTTCTGATTCTTTGCACCATAGGCACCATGACCTTTGACAGGGCTCTGTGTAACCTAGGGTCAAGTATAAGCCTCATGCCACTCTCTGTAATAGAGAAGCTGGGAATCCAAGAGGAACAAGAAACAAGGATTACCTTGCCTAAAGAATGGATGGTGTTCAAGGTTTTTGTCAACTTTTCTCACATTTATTCATTGAAATAGCATGGTTTTGTAATCATCCCTAAATTTATGCTTAAGTGTGAAAACATGATTTTTAGGCCCTAAAATTGGTAATTTTAATTCACCTTTGATTCCACTAGATACCTTGATGTGCTTGTTAGTGAATTCAGGTTGAAAAGGCTAGGAATGGATCAAAGGAATGAAGAGAAAAACATACAAAGTGGAGAATTCATGGAAAAACAAAGATTTGGAGTGCATACATCGACGTGCACACATGACAGACACGCACGCGTAAAGATGAGATCGCCAGGCGACGCGTACGCGTGATATGACGCGTATGCGTGAGAAGTGAAACGCCAGACAAGGCGTACGCGTGTCCCATGCGTACGCGTCACAGCAGGCACGTGACCTCATTAAAGTGAAAACACTGTGGGTGATTTCTGAGCTTTCCAGGATCAAATCCAACTCGTTTCTGAGGGTATTTCATGCAGAATTGAAGATTGGACAAAGGGGGAGCACTTAGTTAGGCTAGGATGGTACTTAGTTTTCTAGAGAGAGAAGCTCCCTTTTCTCTCTAGAATTAGGTTAAGATTAGGTTAAATTCTCTTAGATCTAGGTTTAATTTCTTGTTTTCATTACAATACCTTGTTCTATTGTCTTGATTTCCCTATTTCCTTTTGTTAATTTCTCATTTTAGTTACTCTTTATAGTATGAACACTCTTGTCAATTTCAATTTTCTTTAATGCAATTTGAGGTATTTCATGTTAATTTTGCTTTCTTTAGTTGTTGTTGTTGATTTCTTGTATTGGGTAGTAGTAGATTTTATTAATTCTTGCAATTTATTATGCTTTTCTTTTATGCCTTCCAAGTGTTCGACAAAATGCTTGGTTGGATGTTAGAGTAGCTTTTTTCGCATTCTTGGCTTGGAAAGAAAAATTGGGCAATCTTGAGTCATTAATACCTAATTTAGATTGGTGAGTTGTTAGTTAATATTGTTTTCATTGACTCTAATCTCTTGCTAATTCAATTAGTAGGTCGATTAGGACTTTTGGATTGAAATTAACTAGTCTTGTTTGACTTTCTCTCGTGAAAATAATTTTGTACCTTCTTCCATTGTTGGAGATGACTAAATAGGATAAATTCTTGTTAATTATTGTGATATGATTAATTACTAGGATAGAAAGCCTTAGTCTCAACCTTTGCCATGAATGTTTCTCTTTA
Organism: Arachis duranensis; assembly: GCF_000817695.3. Lineage (NCBI taxonomy): Eukaryota > Viridiplantae > Streptophyta > Magnoliopsida > Fabales > Fabaceae > Arachis > Arachis duranensis. The sequence goes on along the minus strand of NC_029772.3, from coordinate 42,430,204 downwards.
GTAATTGTGTTCTTTAGTTGTATACTTTACCATTGTTGCCCTTTTAATTTCTTGCACTTTTACCACCCCACCCCCTTTGGATACCATAACCAATAATACGCATACCTCACTGTAACTTCTTGAGAAGACGACCCGAGATTTAAATACTTTGGTTAATTACTTTTATATTGGGGTTGGGCTTGTGACAACCAAAACACACTTTTAAACTTTGATGTGGGAATCGATTGTCGGTTTGGAGTTATACTCATAACGAAATTAATTGGTTAAATTCTTAACCGGTATCAATTCTTATTCATCAATGAGCGGATATTTTATGCGCTTTTTGGCATCATTTTCATATAGTTTTTAGTATGTTTTGATTAGTTTTTATTAGGTTTTTATAGGTTTTAGTGTTAAATTCACATTTTTGGATTCTACTTTGAGTTTGTGTGTTTTTGAGCAATTTCAGGTATTTTCTAGCTGAAATTGAGGAGCTGGAGCAAAAGTCTGATTTAGAGACAGAGAAAGCACTGCATATGTGATGCACGAATTTGTGATTCGCACAACTAACCAGCAAGTGCACTGGGTCGTCCAAGTAATACCTTACGTGAGTAAGGGTCGATCCCACGGAGATTATTGGCTTGAAGTAATCAATGTTGTTTTATTAATCTTAGTCAGGAGGCTAAAGAAGTTAATTGGATTTATTTGTAAAAAGCCAAACTACAAACTACTTAAAATTGTAAGTTAAAATAATAGAGTTACTTGTTGTGCAGTAATGAGAAACATGTTGGAGTTTTGGAGATGCTTTGTCCTTTGAATTTCTACTTCTCCTTGAAATCCTCTTCTCACACGCAAGGTGTCACAGTCATTCAATCCCGGAATCCTACTCGGAATACCACAGACAAGGTTTAGACTTTCCGGATTCTCATAAATGCCGCCATCTATCTAGCTTATACCACGAAGATTCTGTTGGGGAATCTAAGAGATATTCATTCAGTCTGATGTAGAACGGAGGTGGTTGTCAGGCACACGTTCATGGATTGAGGAAGGTGATGAGTGTCACGGATCATCACCTTCATCATGAAGGTGATGAGTGTCATGGATCATCACCTTCTCCATAATTAAGCGCGAATAAACATCTTAGATAAGAACAAGCGTGTTTGAATGGAAAACAAAGGAATTGTATTAAATCATCGAGACGCTGCAGAGCTCCTCACCCCCAACAATGGAGTTTAGAAACTCATGCCGTCACAAAGTATGTAATTCAGATCTGAAAATGTCATGCGGTACAAGAAATGTCTGTAAAAGTTGTTTAAATAGTAAACTAGTAACCTAGGTTTACAGAAAATGAATAAACAAAGATAATTGGTGCAGAAATCCACTTCTGGGGCCCACTTGGTGTGTGCTAGGGCTGAGACTAAAGCTATCCACGAGTAGAGGCCTTTCTTGGCGTTAAACTCCAGGTTATGACGTGTTTTGGGCGTTCAACTCCGGAT
>NC_029772.3:42426029-42428271 GCF_000817695.3 Arachis duranensis | reverse complement strand
AAGAGCTTTTTTGAAGCTACAGAAGTCCAAATGGGACGTTCTCAATGGCTATGGAAAGCTGACTTCTAGAGTTTTCCAGAAATGTATAATAGTTTATACTTTCCTTCGAATTATAAGGCCCAAAACTGACGTCCAACGCCAACTTCCTGCCCTCTTCCAGGCGTCCAGCGCCTAAGGAGTAGAGACCAGCGTCCAATCGCCCAGAGAGGACCCCCTAGCCAGCGTTCAATGCCCTAGAGGTCCCCTAGCACGTGGTTCTCATCAAAGCTCAGCCCAAACACTCACCAAGTGGTCCCAGAAGTGAATTTTAGCACTAAAAATATTATTTTACCGTTACTAGTCATTAGTTTAGTATTTAAGAGTTATTTTACAGACATCATGCATACTTTACTTTATAATTTCGTGTATCACTTTGTTTTTCACATCAGTATGAGTTTCTAAACCTCCTAGGTTGAGGTGAGGAGCCCTGCTGAGTTCTATGAATTAATAAAAGTATTATTGTTTTTCTTCGATCCGTGTCTGATTAATTCTTAGATGTATACTCATTCTTCAACATGGTGAATAGGATGATCAGTGACAATCAGCTCTGCTCATCATACTAAGATAAACGAGCCTGACAAACACCCGCATCTACTTGGGTTCGTGTGAATACTTCAGTGGAAAGCACGAACCGCCAGCTTGAGTATACATCTCTCAGACGGCTACTCCACGACTTCGTTGGGGACTTCTCGAGACATCAGTTCAGATAATTTACGGGGAGATTAGGGTCTCTGTGGTAGAGGCTAGAACCCAAAGATACACCATTATCTTATCCGAAAGATCTGACCTTGTCTGTGGCGCTTTGAGTAGGATCATTAAGGAGAATGGACTGTATGAGCTTCACCCTCAAGTAGAATGGATCCACACTAACCCTGGGGTTTAGATTCGGATGAGTATTGACGACCTCTCAATAAAGGCATTGATCACATACAGCCTGCCATCGAAGAGATCATTCACAAGCAAAGAAGATAGTAATACCAGAGTTAATTCAGAAAGACAAAGCAACTCCAATCCTCAACTATATTCCTATTACTGATTGCCCTTAAATTAATCCAACTGATTCCACTCCAATTTACAAATACAAATTGTGAATAGTTTCCCCTTTTCAACACACAACCTTCTGATTTCGCCTGACTAAGACCTGTAAGATAACCATAGCTTGCTTCAAACCACAATCCTCGTGGGATCGACCCTGACTCGCTCAGGTATTACTTGGACGACCCAGTGTACTTGCTGGTACAGCTGTACGAAGTGTGGGGATTCGTGCACTACCTAACTTCCCATTCCCTTTTTTTACACACATTCATGCGTCTTTTTCATCGAAATCTACATATGCATTTCTTATTCATTTTTTCTTCTTTTTCTTTGGGATAACTTTTGTCCCATCTTATTATTTTTTCATTTCATTTATTTCTTTTGTTTTTCTTTTCTATTTCTTTTTCTTTTTTTTTATGACAAATGCATATGGTCAAGGCAAATTGATACATGACTGTGCACCCATTTTTTCCAATTTTTCAATGAATACCTAAAAAAACTTTTATGTCTCTACCAATGCTTCACAAAATTTCCCCACACTTAAATAACACACATACCTCAACCTAAGCTAATCAAAGATTCAATTCAAGGTAAATTATGGTTTTACACTTAGGGTTTTGATGTGGTTACAATTAGAACAAAGGGGATTAAAAAGCTCAAAATTAGCTTACAAAGGTAGATATAAGGGTTAGGCTATATGGGTGAGTGAGCTTAATTCAAAGATGGCCTCAATCATGCTCAATGCATTCAAACATCAATTATTGGAAATAAAGAATCAAGCAAAACCAAGATTACAATTATAGAATGAGCATAGCACACAATGAACAAAAATTCATAAGGTATTTTGTTCTATCTCTTTTCTATGTTCCATAAAAATCATTCAAGCAAGTTTAAAAAAGGATTTTCCAAAATAATTCAATAGAACACCCTAAAAATAAAATTCTTGGAAATCTTTGTTGTTTTTCACCAAAATTATTTCCTATATGTATGTATGATGTGATGGATGCAATTTTCAAAATTATCCTAGCTCTATTCCTTGTTTTCAACATCCAAAAACCAACATGAACAATTAGGACAAAATTGAACTAGGCATTATGCTATTCACATTATCCAAAAGCAAAAATGGCAAATGCAATAAGTAAAAGCTAAGTAAACTATATATATATAT